>NC_041382.1:620760494-620764766 GCF_002162155.2 Triticum dicoccoides
TATATGAATGAATGAAACTCAACACAAATGATGGTAATAAAATAAATTTGTGAATGTTGTTATTTACGTACTTCATATTGTTCGTCAGTGTAGCCCCGCTCACAGGTCGTGTGGCGGATGGACTCGCAAACGTAGTATCCACAGAAATCATTCCCTTGTTCCTGCCCCACCACTTTACAAGAAATAGAGGTCAATCAAACCGATAAGCAAGAATGCCAAATGGTATTGATGAAACTAGCGCTTGAATCAATAGGAGATGCGCGGAACATGCTACTATAGTACTTACTTTCGGGTGTCTAAATTGCAGCTTCTTTGGGAGTCCTGGAGCTTTTTTGGAGAATTTTTTCCAAACCCTGCCAGACAAAGAAAACAATTACTTGATATATCAGGAAATGAACAAAGTTGCTGATATGGTGGATAATGATCGATTTAACTTACTTCTCGAGCATTTGAGTCATGTCTGCATAGTCCTGGGGATCTTTTCGTCTTGAGTCTAAGACGGTTACTAGTCCCTGCTCAAGCTTAATCTCTAGGAGAATATAGTGGTAACTGCACACGCATGCATAACTCATCAATTACATTACTATAACCTTGACTAATATATAAGGGAAACCGAATACGCATAAGACAGTAACACTCACTTGAAGTTGTAAGGAAAGAGTATTATATCTTTGTTTTCATTTATTACCAACGATCGTAGCAAGTTGGCCTCGGTATCTGCGACATGAAATTTAACCTGAGTTGCATCTATGAGATATGTGTTAATGAACCCAATATCACCGACTTGTCTTTTCTTCAATTCAGCGATCTTCAATCTGCATAATATATTGAGGATGATTATAAATACATGCAATGAAAGAGCTGAGCTATATAGAGAGACTTAATGACAGAAGTAGTATTACTTACAGACAGTAGCAGGCGACCGTTGTTTTATCGAGGGCCAATTGATTGAAAAACTGAAAGAACTCCTCAAATGGAACATGCAACAGTTCAATTCCAACGAGGTCATGCTCCTTTTTAACTCTCACATACAAAGTACTCCTCCCCCCAGAGTCTCTGCAGATTTTCAAGTACCAATCATGCAATCTTCGCATCATCGTTGATAGAGATCTTTCATCTTTGACGAGAGGCTTCCCGTACTCGTATCTTTGTATCCGCACCTCCATGAAATCATAATGTACATCGTCGGGAAGGTAATCGCCAAGATTGCTATAACCGGGCACCATCCTCGAATCATTAGCGACGTTGTCGCTAGGCACCTTGAGCGGGGGGCACGATTGCTTCGCTTGTTCGCCGAGCTGGGCAATTTGTTTCCCAGTTCGTCGTTCTTTCAGCCTTTGATCACTGACAGTACTTCCCGACCGCTCCGCTTCGGCAAATTCCTTTGCAATAATGCGCTCATAGTTTCCTTTCGGCGGAGACTTGGGTGGTTTTGTCAGGGCAGGCAGAGTGCGCTTCGCTTTCACCGGATCTACCTTCTCCTCAGGAGGTGGATGTTTCTTTGCTTTCACCCCTTCAAAGTAGTTCCTCACTTCTTCTCGTGCGATCTCGGCGTTCTCCTCCGGGGTCCTCTCGTATGGTAACTTCTCTGGAGTCTTCAGAAAAGGACCAAATCTGTATTTCCTCCCGCCTCTGGCTGTACTGCTCGACGCCGGCAGAGCAGACAGAGCGGTTGTCTTCTTTACTTGCTTACGAGGCGGAGGAGAAGGACTACGACGCGCCGGAGCAGCCGGAGCGGCGGCAGGTCTCTTCCGCCCTTGCTGACGAGGCGGAGAAGGAGGAGGCTGGCTTCTCGGGCGCGTCGGCGCAGGTGGAGAAGGAGGCGGAGTGCCGCCACGCGCCGGAGAAGGAGCCGGTCGAGTGCCCTGATCGTCACTCGCCGGAGGAGGAGGCGGTGGAGGAGGCGGAGTGCCCTGACTCGCCGGAGGAGGAGGCGGTGGAGGAGGCGGAGTGCCCTGACTTGCCGGAGGAGGAGGAGGAGGCGGAGGCGTCCAGTTCGGAAGGTTGATGAGCTCCTTTCGCCATAGGCATGGAGTCTTCAGAGCAGACCCCAGCCTAGTCTCCCCTTCACCGGTAGGGAGGTCAAGCTGGAGGTTCTCAAATCCCTCCGTTATTTCATCCACCATCACCCTAGCATATCCTTCTGGAATCGGCCGATAGTGAAAAGTTGCGCCGGGTTCAGTAGGATAAACAGAGCCAACAACCGCCTTGACCTTCAAATTCATCCATTGCGTCATAAGGTGGCAATTTTGAGACTCCGTGATAGCATCCACGGGATAGCTGGCAGGAGCCGTCAAGGCATGCTCCGGCTGAAGCAGCTCGGTGGAAGCCACGCTGCTTCTCTGCTGAGATGGCGGGGTAGCTTTGGGGGAAGCTTCGGCAGTACGTTTGCTGCGATTTGCTTCTCGTTCCTCTATCAATTGTACCCTTGCTTGCAGCGCCTGCATTTGGGTCTGCTGCAATTTTTTCCTCCTCTCCTGGGATTTGTAACCGCCTGCGTCCGGAAACCCAACCTTCCATGGAATGGAGCCTGTCATGCCTCGTGTCCGTCCAGGGTGCTCAGGATTCCCGAGGGCCATTGTGAGCTTGTCGTTCTCTCTGTCTGGAAAGAACGTCCCTTGCTGCGCTGCTTCGATATACTGCTGAAGCTTCCTGACTGGTATGTCCATTTGATCGTTCGTCCAAATGCACTTCCCTGTTATAGGGTCCAAGGTTCCGCCAGCCCCGAAGAACCAAGTCCGGCAATGGTATGGCCAGATAATTGTCTCTGGTTCGATCCCTTTATCAACCAGATCATTCTCAGTCTTGGCCCACTTAGGCCGGGCTATGAGGTAGCCACCTGACCCCGTGCGATGGTGATGCTTCTTCTTCGCAGCATTTTGCTTGTTTGTCGCCGATATCTTCTTACTCTTTTCCGATGTCTTGTGGGCCACAAATGCGGGCCAGTGATATCTGATCTTCTCATATCTGCCCTTGAATTCTGGTGTCTCATTATTTTCGACAAATTTATTCAGCTCTTTCTTCCACCTCCTGAATAGTTCTGCCATCCTCTTAAGAGTAAAAGACTTGATTAATTGCTCTTTAACTGGCTTCTCTAGATCATCCTCTGGCGGTAGGGTGAAATTTGACTTCAGCTCAGTCCAAAGATCATTTTTCTGCATATCATTGACATAAGACACCTCAGGGTCTTCTGTAGCCGGCTTTAACCATTGCTGGATGCTGATCGGGATCTTGTCCCTAACCAAAACCCCGCACTGAGCAACAAATGCGCTCTTTGTCCGGAGGGGTTCAATCGGTTGGCCGTCGGGCGCGATTGCTATGATCTCAAACTTTTCATCCGAGCTCAACTTTTTCTTCGGGCCTCGTCTCTTTACCGAAGTTGTGCTCGATCCGGAGGACTAGAAAAAAGAACAAAGACTTAATTAATATGTGTACATACCAAAACAATGAATGCATCAATAAGCTAGTCAGTAGAAGCTTAACTAATATATATACCTGGCCGGACTCGGTTCGGTCACCGGAGACGTCATCACGGTCTCCTTCTTGCACCGGCATTGGGTCACTGGAGCCGTCCTCACGGTCTCCTTCTTGCACCGGCATTAGGTCACCGGAGGCATCATAATCATAGCCAGCTGCTTCCAGACCATCGGTGTCGTTGAGAAATAACGAGCAGACGGCATCACTTCCTCGTGCGATTATGTCCCCCAACAACTCTTCTTGTACTTCGTCTCGGGCGGTGTCCATAGTTTCTACAAATATTGACAACATGGAAATTATTATTCAAACATGACAGATGGATATATTAGTGGCAAACGTAGAACTAATATTAATTAGTGGCCTCGACGCTGCTTCTCTAGGGTTTGGGGTGGCCTCGACGCTGCTTCTCTAGGGTTTGGGGTGGCCTCGACGCTGCTTCTCTAGGGTTTGGGGTGGCCTGGACAACGCTTCAAGGATAAAAAAAGAAGAGGAAGAAGGAAAAAAGAGGAGAAGAAAGAATAGAGGAGTAAGAAAAAAAGAGGAGAAGAAAGAATAGAGGAGTAAGAACTCCTCTATTCTTTCTTCTCCTCTTTTTTTCTTCTTCTTCCTCTTTTTTTTATCGGGAACGAGGGTCGTCGAGGGTCACCGAGCAGTAGAGGAAACCCTAAATAGCAAGTATCATGGGTGTGACATACATGTGGCCGTCAGTGTCGGACACTACATCCACGTCCCACAAGTGACGTGGGCGTCGAAGCCCGCGTCACTTGTGGGACGTGGATGTAGTGTCCGACACCG
>NC_041382.1:620764989-620765676 GCF_002162155.2 Triticum dicoccoides
TCTTTTTTTATCCTCTTCTTTCTCTCATGTTCGGCGACCCTCGACGACCCTCGCTCCTGATAAAAAAAAGAGGAAGAAGAAGAAAAAAAGAGAAGAAAGAATAGAGGAGAAGATCTCCTCTATTCTTTCTTCTCTTTTTTTCTTCTTCTTCCTCTTCTTTTTTATCCTTTTCTTCCTCTCATGTTCGACGACCCCCTCTCGACCCCCTCTCGACCGTCGACCCCCTCTCGACCCTCACATATAAAACATTTTCTTCCTTCTATTCCTTCTTCCTAAATATATAAAACTTTTTTAAAATGAAACTAACCTAAAATGTACTAAATCAGAGAACATATATAGATAAAACATTTCTAATTAAAAATCTAACTTTTGCATATATGTATTTTTTAAAACATCATTACAATTGAAAAAATACATACATACATACAAAAAAACATGTAAAAAATACATACATACATATATGAACATACATCAAAAAATACGTATATCTAAAAAATACATACATACACATATATATGAAAATCTAAAAACATGTAAAAAATAGCATGTATAATAAAAAAAATGTACGGCGGCGGCGGGGGCGGCAGACGTGCGGTGCTCACAGAGGCGGCGATGTTCGGGGCAGGGGACGGCGGCACGGCGACGGCGACGGGGCAGGGGTGGCGCGCGTCGGGGCAGGGGACGGCG
>NC_041382.1:620765947-620797894 GCF_002162155.2 Triticum dicoccoides
TGGTGGCACCAACCAGGACTAAAGGGGGGCATTGGTCACGGTTTGTGCCACGAACCGTGACCAATGGCCCCCTTTAGTCCCGGTTGGTGCCACCAACCGAGACCAAAAGCCTTGTGCGGCTGCTGCGTCGAAAGTTTAGTCCCACCTTGCTAGTTGAGAGGGGTGCGCAGTGGTTTATAAGCCCCACTGCCGCACCCCTCTCGAGCTCCTCTCCATTGCAGGCTTACGGGCCTAATTGTCACTGCTATGCCTGTGGGCCTACTGGGCCTCCTGCGGGCCTGGATCCTGGCCCTTGGATGGGTTTCTAGTCGTATTCAGGTCGTGGGGGCCCAGTAGGTGGCATTTTTTTGTTGCTTTATTTATTTACTTCTGTTTTTTTGCTTTATTTTTTAATTCTTTATGCTTTTAGTTTTAGAAAAATTATAAACTTTTTTGCTTTTGTTTTCTTGTTGCTTTATTTTTTAATTGTTTATGCTTTTTGTTAATGCCATTAGTTTCTACTTACAACAAAATACTTATTGTTGCTATTTTTTTCCAGCTTTTTTGTTTTGTTTTCTGCATTATTTATTTTCTTTTGTTTTTTGCTTTATTTTTTTTATTCTTTTTGCTTTTAGTTTTAGAAAAATTATAAACTTTCTGTTAGTGCCATTAGTTTTCAAATTTGAAAACACTTTTTTAGTTTTTTTGTTTTCTTTGTTGCTTTATTTATTTTATTTTGTGATTAAATATACTATAAAAATAGTTTTTTTCCTGTTTTTTATTTGTTTTTTGCATTATTTATTTTCTTTTGTTTTTTGCTTTAATTTTTAATTCTGTTTGCTTTCAGGTTAGCAAAATTATAAACTTTCTGTTAGTGTCATTAGTTTTAGAAAAATTATAAACTTTCTGTTAGTGCCATTAGTTTTCAAATTTGAATAGTTAAAATTTGAATTCTTTGAAATTTGTGTGAATCACAAGTTTGTGATTAACTTACTAAAAAAATGAGAATAGATGCGCTTATAGAGAAAATTCAACCTAAATTCATAGTAAATTTCTATGAATTTCAGAGAAATTCATTATGAATTTAGGTTAAATTTTTCTCTATTAGGGTATCTATTTTCATTTTGAGAGGAGCTCAACAAGGTAGAGAGGGAAGGGCTTATAAACCAGTGTGAGCCCCCTTCGGTTGGCGAGGTGGGACTAAACTCTGCCCGCAACGAGGACCAACCCTTTAGTCCCGGTTTGTGGCACAAACCGGGACTAATGGTCATGGGCTAGGGGCGAGGAGCAAAATTATAAACTTTCTGTTAGTGCCATTAGTTTTAGAAAGTTGAAAGTTGGCATGGGCCAGGGACTAATGGTCATGGTATTACGAGGGCCGAACCATAAGGCATTAAAGCATTTCAAATGAACTCTGAAAAAGTTGAAAGTTGGCATGGTATCATAATTTCACCCACATAGCATGTGCATGTACAAAATGGACAATGGTAGCATGTTCGTGTGTTACAAAGTTCGCATGGTATCATCATAATAGTTGCGGGAGAAAGTCTTCACTTTTTCTTCGCTTGTGTCATTTTCTTATTGCGCCGTAACCATGGATAATCTTCATTGTTTATCAGGATGCTTGGGTCAGCCTTGACATTGAAGGGAGGAATTTCATGAAACTTTTCATAATCTTCAGATATGTCTGTCTTGCCGTCCACTCCCAGGATGTCCCTTTTTCCTGAAAGAACTATGTGGCACTTTGACTCATCGTATGATGTATTCGCTTCCTTATCTTTTCTTTTTCTTGGTTTGGTAGACATGTCCTTCACATAGATAACCCGTGCCACATCATTGGCTAAGACGAACGGTTCGTCAGTGTACCCAAGATTTTTCAGATCCATCGTACTCATTCCGTACTGTGGGTCTACCTGTACCCCGCCACCTGACAGATTGACCCATTTGCACTTAAACAAAGGACCTTAAAATCAGGTCCGTAGTCAAGTTCCCATATGTCCACTATGTAACCATAATATGTGCCCTTTCCGCTCTCGGTTGCTGCATCAAACCAGACACCGCTGTTTTGGTTGGTGCTCTTTGGTTCTTGGGCGATCGTGTAAAATGTATTCCCATTTATCTCGTATCCTTTGTAAGTCAATACAGTCAAAGATGGTCCCCTGAACAACAAGTACAGCTCATCACAAACAGTGTTGTCACCTCTGAGACGTGTTTCCAACCAACTGCTGAAAGTCCTGATGTGTTCACATGTAATCCAGTCGTCGCACTGCTCCGGGTGTTTGGAGCGCAGACTGTTCTTGTGTTCATCGACATACGAGGTCACCAAGGTAGAGTTCTGTAGAACTGTGTAGTGTGCTTGAGACCAAGAATATCCGTCCCTACATATTATTGAGTCTCTTCGAAGAGTGCCTTTTCCAGCCAGTCTCCCCTCATACCGCGATTTAGGGAGACCTATCTTCTTAAGGCCAGGAATGAAGTCAACACAAAACCCGATAACATCCTCTGTTTGATGGCCCATGGAGATGCTTCCTTCTGGCCTAGCGCAGTTACGGACATATTTATTTAGGACTCCCATGAACCTCTCAAAGGGGAACATATTGTGTAGAAATACGGGCCCCAGGATGACAATCTCGTCGACTAGATGAACTAGGACGTGCGTCATGATATTGAAGAAGGATGGTGGGAACACCAGCTCGAAACTGACAAGACATTGCGCCACATCACTCCTTAGCTTTGGTACGATTTCTGGATCGATCACCTTCTGAGAGATTGCATTGAGGAATGCACATAGCTTCACAATGGCTAATCGGACGTTTTCCGATAGAAGCCCCCTCAATGCAACCGGAAGAAGTTGCGTCATAATCACGTGGCAGTCATGAGACTATAGGTTCTGAAACTTTTTCTCTAGCATATTTATTATTCCCTTTATATTCGACGAGAAGCCAGTCATGACCTTCATACTGAGCAGGAATTCAAAGAAGATTTCTTTCTCTTCTTTCGTAAGAGCGTAGCTGGCAAGACCTTTATACTGCTTCGGAGGCATGCCGTCTTTTTCGTGCAAACGTTGCAGGTCCTCCCGTGCCTCAGGTGTATCTTTTGTCTTCCCATACACGCCCAAGAAGCCTAGCAGGTTCACGCAAAGGTTCTTCATCACGTGCATCACGTCGATTGAAGAGCGGACCTCTAGGTCTTTCCAGTAGGATAGGTCCCAAAATATAGATTTCTTCTTCCACATGGGTGCGTGTCCCTCAGCGTCATTCGGAACAGCTAGTCCACCGGGACCCTTTCCAAAGATTATGTAGTGTAAATCATTGACCATAGCAAGTACGTGATCACCGGTACGCATGGCGGGCTTCTTCCGATGATCTACCTCGCCTTTGAAATGCTTGCCTTTCTTTCGACATTGATGGTTGGTCGGAAGAAATCGACGATGGCCCAGGTACACATTCTTCCTGCATTTGTCCAGGTATATACTTCCAGTGTCATCTAAACAGTGCGTGCATGCGTGGTATCCTTTGTTTGTCTATCCTGAAAGGTTACTGAGAGCGGGCCAATCGTTGATGGTCACGAACAGCAATGCCTTAAGGTTAAATTCCTCCTGTCTGTGCTCATCCCACGTACATACACCGTTTCCATTCCACAGCTATAAAAGTTCTTCAACTAATGGCCTTAGGTACACATTAATGTCGTTGCCGGGTTGCTTAGGGCCTTGGATGAGAACTGGCATCATAATGAACTTCCGCTTCATGCACATCCAAGGAGGAAGGTTATACATACATAGAGTCACGGGCCAGGTGCTGTGATTGCTGCTCTGCTCCCTGAAAGGATTAATGCCATCCGCACTTAAAGCAAACCATACATTCCTTGGGTCCTTTGCAAACTCATCCTAGTACTTTCTCTCGATTTTTCTTCACTGCGACCCGTCAGTGGGTGCTCTCAACTTCCCATCTTTCTTTTGGTTCTCACTGTGCCATCGCATCAACTTGGCATGCTCTTCGTTTCTGAACAGACGTTTCAACCGTGGTATTATAGGAGCATACCACATCACCTTCGCAGGAACCCTCTTCCTGGGGGGCTCGCCGTCAACATCACCAGGGTCATCTCGTCTGATCTTATACCGCAATGCACCGCATACCGGGCATGCGTTCAGATCCTTGTATGCACCGCGGTAGAGGATGCAGTCATTAGGGCATGCATGTATCTTCTCCACCTCCAATCCTAGAGGGCATACGACCTTCTTTGCTGCGTATATACTGTCAGGCAATTCGTTATCCTTTGGAAGCTTCTTCTTTAATATTTTCAGTAGCTTCTCAAATCCTTTGTCAGCCACAACATTCTCTGCCTTCCACTGCAGCAATTCCAGTACGGTACCGAGCTTTGTGTTGCCATCTTCGCAATTGGGGTACAACCCTTTTTTTGATCCTCTAACATGCGGTCGAACTTCAGCTTCTCCTTTTGACTTTCGCATTGCGTCCTTACATCGACAATGACCCGGCGGAGATCATCATCATCGGGCACATTGTCTGGTTCCTCTTGATCTTCAGCAGCTTCACCCGTTGCAGCATCATTGGGCACATCGTCTGGTTCCTCTTGATTTTCACCAGCTCCCCCCGTTGCAGCATCACCGTATTCAGGGGGCACATAGTTGTCATCGTACTCTTCTTCTTCACCGTCTTCCATCATAACCCCTATTTCTCCGTGCCTCGTCCAAACATTATAGTGTGGCATGAAACCCTTGTAAAGCAGGTGGGAGTGAAGGATTTTTCGGTTAGAGTAAGACCTCGTATTCCCACATTCAGTGCATGGACAACACATAAAACCATTCTGTTTGTTTGCCTCACCCACATCGAGAAACTCATGCACGCCCTTAATGTACTCGCAGGTGTGTCTGTCACCGTACATCCATTGCTGGTTCATCTGCATGCATTATATATAATTAAGTGTCCAAATTAATAGAAGTTCATCATCACGTTAAAACCAAAGTGCATACATAGTTCTCATCTAACAACATATAGCTCTCCAGAGCATCTAATTAATTAAACCATACATTGAAACTATGTAAAACATTTCAATGTGAAAACAAATGCGATCATAATCGCAACCAAGGTAACAATTGATCCAACGGCATAATGATACCAAGCCTCGGTATGAATGGCATATTTTTTAATCTTTCTAATCTTCAAGCGCATTGCATCCATCTTGATCTTGTGATCATCGACGACATCCGCAACATGCAACTCCAATATCATCTTCTCCTCCTCAATTTTTTTTTATTTTTTCCTTCAACAAATTGTTTTCTTCTTCAACTAAATTTAACCTCTCAACAATAGGGTCGGTTGGCATTTCCAATTCACATACATCCTACATAAATAAAATCTATGTCACGTTGGTCGGCATAATTTTCATAAACAATAAATGAACCAATAGTTATAAAGATAATATATATATACCACATCTGAATCATCGACAAGACGAGGGCCGACGGGGGCGGATACCAAAACCATCGCACTATATAAGATGCAATAATAAAAGTAAGAAAATAATACAAGTATCTATGTAAACATACAAGTAAGAATATTTTTCCTTTCAGATAGAAGATAAGAACAAGAGGCTCACCGCGTGGTGCCGACGATGAGCTCGGCGCGGGTGATCGACGGCGGTGAAGACGGGGACGGGGCGTGACGGACCGCTAAACCTAGACAAATATTATGGAAAATGGAGCTTGGAGAGGAGAAAGCTTAAATAGTGTGGCTCGGGCATTCCATCGAACACCTTGTGTGCATAGGAGGTGAGTTAGAGCACCACCAAGTCCTCTCCCCATCGGCCAGAAAAAAACAGAGCAGTGTGCTCTGCTCTCACGCGAGGGGGTATATATAGGCACTTCATTGGTCCCGGTTGGTGGCATGAACCGGGACTAAAGGGGAGCCTTTGGTCCCGGTTCAAGCCACCAACCGGGACCAATGGTGGTGGGCCAGGAGCGAGGCCCATTGGTCCCGGTTCATCCCACCAACCGGGACCAAAAGGTCCAGATGAACCGGGACCAATGGCCCACATGGCCCGGCCGGCCCCCTGGGCTCACAAACCGGGACCAATGCCCCCATTGGTCCCGGTTCTGGACTGAACCGGGACTAATGGGCTGACCCGGCCTCGACCAAAGCCCTGTTTTCTACTAGTGTAGGCATCACGTCCAAAATTAGTAGTCCGACTCCTGCCTGCATCTACTACTATTACTCCACACATCGACCGCTATCCAGCATGCATCTAGTGTATTAAGTTTATGGAGAAACGGAGTAATGCAATAATAACGATGACATGATGTAGACAAGATCTATTTATGTAGAAATAGACCTCATCTTGTTATCATTAATAGCAACGATACATACGTGTCGGTTCCCCTTCCGTCAGTTCGATCAAGCACCGTAATATCAAACCCATCATAAAGCACCTCTTCCCATGGCAAGAAAAAATCGATCTAGTTGGCCTAACTAAACCAAAGATTCGGAAAATAAATACGACGCTATAAATAATCATGCATATAAGATATCAAAAGACTCAAATAGCTTTCATGGATGAAAACATAGTTTTGATCATAAACTCAAAGTTCATCGGATCCCAACAAACACACCGCAGAAAGAGTTACATCAAATAGATCTCCAAGAGACCATTGTATTGAGAATCAAAAGAGAGATAGGAAGCCATCTAGCTACTAACTATGGACCCGTAGGTCTAAAATGAACTACTCACGCATCATCGGAGAGGCACCAATAAGGATGACGAACCCCTCCGTGATGGTGTCTAGATTGGATCTGGTGGTTTTGGAACTTGCGGCAGCTGGAATTGATTTTCGTCGACACCCCTAGGGTTTCTGAAATATTGGGGTATTTATAGATCAAGGAGGCGGTGCGGGAGGCCACCGAGGTGGTTACAACCCACCATGGCGCGCCCAGGTGGGTTGTGCCTCCCTAGGGGCACCCCTCTGGTACTTCTTCGACCCATCTTGTGACTTCTAGTCCCAAAAAATTCTCCAAAAAGTTTCATTACGTTTGGACTCCGTTTGGTATTGATTTTTTGCGAAGTAAAAAACAAGCAAAAAAAACAGCAACTGCCACTGGGCACTAGAAGTCAAAAAAATCGTGACCGGACAGTGACCGGGCGGCCCTCCCAGACGTATGAGGTAGGTTTGGGGCGTCCGACTATAGATGCTTTTAGGGCATCTACACCGGATGCCTCAAATCGTCTCTCATACGTCCGCGTACGCGCCACGTCAGTGACTGGACAGGAGGGAGAAGAAAAAAGCGACTCAACCAAACCCTCGTATCATCCGGACTGTCTGCGAACTCTCGTATCCATCTCAAATGTAGGGAAAATTTGAGGGCTCGCGGACGCACCCGGTGAGTCCGCCACGTAGGATGCAGCCCCACCCTATACCATCATTTCTCTTTCTTTATTCATTTTTTTCTTTCTCTCTCTTCATCTTCATCAATGACGTGCAAGTGACCGGGCATATAAGAAAAAATGAGGATTATGGTTGCGCGGACGGTCACTGACGTATAAGGGTGTTGGTTCCTTTGATGTGTTTGGTTGGGGATATCGAATTAAATTGTTACATTTTAGTAGCATTTGGTTTGAGAAATAAAATGGAAAGAATTTAGTTCAACTCACCTCTTGTATAGAAACGGTGACGTTGCCTCTCACATGCATAGTCTACAATATGAAGAAAGTACAAAATCTTTGTATTTCTAGGAACATATTATCAAAATTTTCAATAGCGTTGATCTTGATTATACTTTGACTGCAAACATGTCATACTTTTCAATTGAATATTTACATTGAAATGTTTCCTATTGAATATTTTGCTCAAAGTATTTTGAATATTGACATTAAATTGGATTTCAATCAAGAAAAATTGCTCATAGATGGAACCATACAATACTAGTAGAACCACCGTGCGTTGCTACAGTTATAATACATATATAAATGAAGTGAACACATAATTAAAGTCGTCTCCAAGTATGATGCTCATTTCTCCCTCATACGTCAAGGCGCATTCAGACATCAAACGGGCGCCCAGTGCCTCCCCAGAATTCAACAGTCGGAATAGTCCGGACTCCCCAAATCCAGACCATATATGGGGGAGACATGTGGCTGTACGGACTATCCGCCATGTTATATCCAACTCGAGGGCCCAACACAAAAACCATAGCCCACGATTCACCCTCCCCTTTTCCTGTCGGACTATTCCCTTCTCATTCGGTTTTTCGCCCTAGTGCGACATTTCTCGCTGGAGCCCTCTCCTTTGAAACCGGATGACACCCACCTCATCTTCACCGTGCATTGCTATAAGGATGAAAATTTCATGTTTACAATCTAACAGAGTGGGTTGAACTAACACAACTATTGGCACAAAACAACGAACAACTATAGAGATTATTCTCAAAGGTCCATTCAACCCTATAAATGCACATGGCATGGAAGGCGAGTGGCAAACCTGAACGTATTCTTAGCCTCCAATAAGCTCCACTTCCAGCCCACCAACCATTCATTGCTAGGGAATACTTGTCGTTCTTCTCCTCCCCGTTCTTCCCTACATCTTCTACTTCTAGCCAATTCAAGGACAAAAAGTGTGAATAGTAACTTGTATATAGTGTTGATTTTTGTGGAAATCCATTTTGGCTCTAGGGAGCTTATGATCCCGCGTGCCAAAAATGGACTTTACAAATGCCATTTAAAAAAATAGATGTGTTCATTGTCAAGCCCAAATAGTACATGCAAATTTCCAGGAAAAAAACTTAAGCATTTTGACCTATGAAAAAAAAGACAAGTTGAGCACCAAATATATTGCGCTCCAAATGTTACACTTAATTTTTTTTCGCCGATGAATCATTGCTACCCCATATCACATGAAAATTGTCAAGCACAGTTGCTACACTAGTATGAACATCTTAAAAAAAATAATTTTTATTTTTTATTTTGATTTTACTGTTCATTAGAGAGCATATGCTCCCCAGAGCCAAAAAAACTGCTTCCTGTTTTTCACATTTTCTTTGGCGATACTTTTACACGAGTATAACACTTGATCATGTTTGTTGCCAACAAATTTCAGGAATTTTGAACCTTTCTTGCAATTTCTAATTTTCTTTTAGAAAAATCGGGTGCACTTGCACCTGAGAGCCAATTGAGTTTGCTGTTAACTTCCTTCATTTCTGTACTATTTGCAAGGTAAAAGGAACATTCTTTTTGTGCACTGAAAAAAGGAACGACTCATTAGGAAGAGAAAAAAGAGCGCTAGACCGCCAGAGAGATATTGGTGTTACTTTATTTAGTTTAGGTGACGGTAATGGCGTACTGTTCACTTCTTTAAAGAAACATGTTACCTTTTTTTTAATGTGTAGGGAAAGAACATGTACCCCTCAGTCCTCACTCGGCTATGTGTCGAATAAGAACATGGTCTGGGCCCTGTGACCTGTCGCTCTAAAGCCCGGCGATCCGGCCTATAGGACATTGCCACAAGCAAATATGGTTTACTGGTTTACTGTTGTTCGACCCATCCTTGTCACTGCAACTCTAGAAAAAGGCGCCTCTAAGTTGGCACGTATCACTCTGCTTTAGAAAATTAGAAATCAGCACAAACAATGACTTGATGATTCGCAAATGAGCTTCGGTCCGTCAAAAAGTTATAATTTGCCAATAGAAGAAGCCAGATCAAAGTACTAACGAAGCATCCAAGCTCCAACAAAATCTGCGTGACTTATCACCTGACATCAACAACCGAAGTAAGGAACGAACAGGGCAGATTCCTGCAAATGGAGCGAAGACCGGCCAAACCGTGGAAGACCGAAGATCCAGCTTTCTTCTACCTCCCCACTCGATCCATCACAAGCAGCAACACCGAGGAGCGCCACAAGTGTCACGGCGCAAGCGCGCCGCGAGTCCCACGACCACCGGCCGAGGCAAAGCGGAACACGCGTCCAAGGGGAAGCTTTGCTTTTCTACGTAGGTACTCACCCGCCATGACTTGACTCCGGCCCAGCTTGCTTCCCGGCCGCGTGATCGTCAGTACCTCCACTCCAGTCAGTTGGTGTATGCATGCATGGACCGATCTACTTATGTAGATTGCTTAAAGTGTTTAAATCGTGTTATGCCACCAGACACTTCCGCTACGTGTTGTGCCTAAGGAGATGAGTGCAAATGGAGAGCTGACCATTGTTCTCCGTCCTAGAGTGAACATTAGTTCCACTTCATACTCGGCTTCAGGACAACGAGATGATAGCATCGTGCGTAATGGGTGGAACAAAGTAACCGACATGTACGACATGGATATTAGAGATAGGATGATCTTCGTGCTACACCATGGACGTGCAAGGACCTTTCTCTTCCTCGGTTTCATTGTTGCTGAACCAGATGAGGAGTAGTCCTGACTCTCTGTCATGTTCCCTAAGTGATCGTCTATCTCTGTATGTCATATTTTATGCTATTGTTGGTACTGATGTGATGATGATGAATATGTATGTTCTATGAAGAAATACTCAATGGATTTCGATACTTGCATCTACCCCTAAAACACTGAAAATTTTATTCTAATATGTTATAAACTCTGCCATGGTAGAATTTATAAGGTACTACGATCTTAAAACCAACAAGCCATTTTGTTATCCATTTTTCTAAACCCGCCTAACATTGTTTGTGACATGAAATTTTTTCTGTGACACTATAAATCGTCAAGAAAAATGGACATGCCTAGTGATGCCCAAAAGCGTCGCACAATTGCAGGCCAGAATGTCGCCGAAGTTGGCTAGGGTGCTGCCCCACGAGGAAAACACCGCATGACAATAGACCATCAAAGAAAATGAGTTCAGGCAATGTTTCCTGTTTCGACGTCAGGGCTTTTGTCACTAAATAGACAAATTTTATAGTGCTAATATGACGTCTAAAATGACAAATCAGAAATTTTTAAAATTTATTTACTAGTTTTTTTATTTTACTGTTCATTAGAGAGCATATGCTCCCCAGTCAAATATCTGCTTCCTGATTTTCGCATTTTCTTTGGCGATACTTTTACACGAGTATAACACTTGATCATGTTTGTTGCCAACAAATTCAGGAATTTTGAACCTTTCTTGCAATTACTATTTTTCTCTTAGAAAAATAGTGTGCAGTTGCACCCGAGAACCAATCGAGTTTGCTATTAACATCCTTCATTTCTTTACTATTTGCAAGATAATAGGAACATTCTTTTTGTGCACTGAAAAAGAAAGGAACGACTTACTTATCCTTATCATTAGGAATAGAAAAAAGAGGATAAAAAAATTGCTAGACCGCTGGGAGATATTGGTGTTACTTTATTTACTTTAGGCGACGATAATGGTGTTACTGTTCACTTCTTTAAAGAACATGTTACCTTTGTTTATGTGTAGGGAAAGAACATGTACGCCTCAGTCCTCACTCGGCTATGTGTCGAATAAGAACATGGTCTGGGCCCTGTGACCTGTTGCTCTAAAGCCCGGCGGTCCACAAGCGAATACAATATAGGCCCATCGTACTAACCACTAAGCTTGGTTTACTGTTGTTCGACCCATCTTTGTCACTGTAACCCTAGAAAAAGGCGCATCTGACAGTGGGCACATATCATTCTTTGTGTGTGTGTGTGAGAAATAGCCACACATCACTCTGCTTTAGAAAATTAGAAATCAGCACAAACAATGACTTCATGATTCGCAAATGAGCTTCTCTCCGTCAAAAAGTTTGATTTTTCAATATACTCTCTCTGTTTCTAAATATAGGTGTTTCTAAAGATTTCAACAAATAACTACATACAAAGAAAATGAGTAAATCTACACTCTAAAGTATGTTTATATACATCCGTATGTGATAGTTCATTTAATTTATTTAAAAGTTATATTTAGGAACGGATGGAGTATAAGAAGGCAAATCAAAGTAGTAACGAAGCATCCTAGCTCCAACAAAATTCTTGTGACCTACCACCAACTGAGGTGCAGGAACGAACAGAGCAGATTCCTGCAAATGGAGCGAAGATCCCAAACCGCGGAAGATCCAGCTTTCTTCTACCTCCCCACTCCATCACAAGCAGCGACGCCGTGGAGCGCCACAAGTGTCACGGCGCGCTTGCGCCGTGAGTCCCACGACCACCGGCCGAGGCAAAGCGGAACACGCGTGCATGGGGAAGCTTTGCTTTTCTACGTAGGTACTCACCCGCCATGACTTGACTCCGGCCCAGCTTGCTTCCTGTCCGCGTGATCGTCAGTACCTCCACTCCAGTCAGTCGGTGCATGCATGGCCCGATCTGTTTTGCTTTCTGGATTTAGTATGTCGCCGGCCAGGTCGAGTGGTTGACGCGCGAGCTGATTGATTTGTCCTTCTTTTCCTATGTAGTTTGGCCCTTGATTTTTTTTTTTTGTACTCCAAAGTATGAGGAAGGGCCCCTTTTAGTTCAATTTTGCTGTCATGCTGTTTCTTTATCACTTGTGAGTTGTGAGTATCATGCCCCATACTTCGCCAAAAGAAGAGGCAGTGGAAGAAATGATAGGAGAAATTATGTGCATCACAAAAGTTGCATCGCCAGGTCACAGACCTGATTATACACATGTGATCACAGTGGATAGATGCATCGATGTCAACGGCCAACTGTGAGTTATAATGTTTTAGCTGAAGGTCAGAGTATGGTTTCCACTTGATTTCTTGTGGATAATTTTCAATCATACTGCCTTCTTACTTAAAGTGTTGCATAAGTGTTAAGATGCGGTGTTAACGAATTTGTTCCCACGCGGCGTTAAAATTATGATTTGTCTTTCGCCCAAAAAATTACATTATGATTTGCCAACTATAATAGCGGTTAGTCTCCCACATTTGTGTTTTTCTTTGTATTGTACATATCATAATTGCTAGATCACAGAACAAACTTATATTTCACATGATTTGCTATCATGCATGCGCTTGATAGTTTTGAGCACGACGGTCGAATCGAGCGCGAGCTGGAGATGCCGCAACCTATCATGGCGTTCCGGGAGGAGACAAGGCGGAGGTTTGACGGGTGCGGGGTTGCCGGCGCCGGAGCTGGCGGTCCGGGTATAGAGGGAAGACCAGGGGAGGCGACAACACGACGGCTCAAGCAAGGCATCTGGTGGTTCGCCCAGTGGCACCGAGGGGGAAGGGGGTGGATAGGAGGAGGAATAAGATGCCAGAACCGATCGATAGCCAATTCTACAAAAAGCAAAAAAAGTGCTTAACAGTTAGGTCCTATATCTCGAGCAAATTTATATCCCGTTGATTTGCAACACGGCATGTGTGCCTTTCTTCGCCCCTTTTTATTTTCTCTTCCGCCTCTGTCCCATCTGTTGTCTATCGACCTCCCTCCCTAAGTTGCGATGGTCCAAACGAATTTCGTAGTATGTGCACCCCTAATTCTTGGGGTGGTTGGGTTGATGAGGTCCTAGTGTAGGAGGTCCGACAAAGGAAAGTCAGATGGTGTGAGCCGCCATAGACGTGGAAGGAGGGGGTTGAGTGTGTTAGTGAGCAAAAGGGTGACAATACAACGAGGGAAAAGCGTGAGGAAGGAGAGAACCTTTAGGATCTAGTAAAAGAAAGAGAAAGACCAAACATAATTTTTTGTAACTCGTTATTCATGTAAAAATAGCAAAATGGGTTTTGCTGAAAATCAACTAAGAACTTATTTTCTATATAAATATGGCTAATGTTCGTTATACAAATAATTTACCGGTATCACATGCATGATAGTAGTATCATATGCAATATTAATGCATGATGCTCTCTACTATGATCAGCATTTGAATTTTTTTTCTTGTTTTCTTTCATAGGCCATTTTGACCCGCCTCCAATTGGCAATTAAATTATTATTATTTTTGCGAATAGGACTCAGACCTATTAAGGATAGCCAGTAGTACAACAAACTCCAACAAAGACAAAAAATTAGACTCAGGTCCCTAGGGAGCCGACTACACACACACACCGCCACAAGCTGAGGGTGTGCCGCCGCATTTACGGCTATGTGCAACTAAGAATGATGGGATGCCTTGAAAGGAAAACCCATTAGCTGGATATCCAACAACAAATTTTCAGTCACTTATCCACTAGCTTGGAGTGCAGCGTATAGCTGTTGCATGACTTTTGATTAGGGAAGCATTATTTACATCTATCTTGTAAGAGAGGAAATAAGACCACCTATAAGCTGGTCCCAGTCTCAAATGCAGCAGGGTGAACCAAAGTTGGATCATTGTGCGCCGCGCAAAGTTGAAAAATACTCCTTGCTAGCCATCCTAATCGATGGAAAATCGTTGGAGATCACACATGGCCTACCTACATTTTGCTTGGGCAGGGCAAAAGGTAACTGGAGCCCCACAAACCGCTTGAGGGTGCGTTGCATGTGGACAAGGCACGAACAAATATCAAAGGGTCGACATGCAGTTTCATCAATAATCAATTAAGAAAACGAGTTGGTTTTGGGCGTTGGCTGATTCATCAGTGACACAAACGGCAGCACGAAATAGGGCGCGCGCGCGGGCGGGACCTAATCCACTACCAGCCATCAGGATCTTGTCGACTAGGCGAAGACCTGCCCCCTTTTTGCCGATCCGATTTGTTATAGGCTGTCAAGCGGCGCAACCTGCAAGGTGCAAGCTCTTGATTGGGACGCCCATAAAACGTAGTAGTAACAAAAAGCTTATGGGTCGACGGATCCCAATCATTTTTTACGTTGATGCAAAGTTGTTCATGCATGCATGGCATTGCATCCTTATCTGCCACATGGTGGAGGCCCCGTCTTGATTTCATGTGATCTATTACAGACATGTCGTCTGCGCCGTTGCTTTCTGCCGTGATCTGACGGGCGATCTGCCAACTTTATTTATGTCGACCCCCTCGATTCGAAAGTTTGAGAACGGATTGATGCCATTAGGGGCAAGACATTTGGGCAGGCAAGCAGGCAGTGTGTTGTGAGCTATTGCTCCCAACAGATTGCCTGCCCGCATTACACTTGCACCCCTGAGTAAGGAAACAGCAGTGAAAGAGCACGCCGATGGGGTGGGTTTATTGGGTCATAGTGGGATTCAAGTGGGTCATATACAAAGCTTAATATGTGAAGCACTTGCAAGTTTTTTTCTTTTTGCGGGTGAAGCACTTGCAAGTTGGCAGAACAGATCTGGAAGCATGTGGTGTGGGCGGCCAAACTGGTCGACAGACATACACACAAGCAGTGAAACTTCTCTCCTTGCGTGGCCTGAATTTCTAAAACATATCTTGCTCCATAGCATGCATTCGATCGGTTGGGATGCTGTATAGACCGAATAATTTGCGTAGTACCATGACACGCGGTTCTTTCACCTACGACACTAATAATCTAACACTAACACTGTGAGCTACTCGTTGCTGGAGCACTATAGAACACATGTTTGTATTCGTCGTCGGACGAGTCGGTGTCGTCCTTATCTGTTAAACGAAAACTCGCGCACATTCCCGGGGTTTCCTCGTTTCCCCGCCTTTTCCTTCACTAGTCGTCCTGCACCTTTTCGTTTCACGCAAGCAAAGCAAGCATACTTTAATTTTTGGTCAATGCAATGCAAGGCCAATTCAAACTTACCCATTTTGATTGATCGTCCTTTTCTAAAACCAGAGACACAACAACCAGGAATTCTCTGGTCGATCTCTATCCCCGCCCCCACGCAACACCGCTATGGTTTTGAGGGGAAAATCAGTCGTAATGGAGCATAAACAATGGAGATTACACGATCATCGTTGATGACAGGGAAGGCTTAACGCACCCACCCCCACATGCCAATATTCAATGTGCACATGCATATCTGTGAGCTGCTTTCTTTGCCTTCGAGGGTCACCGTCTCACGATAGGAATTAGGAAATGACAGCTTTTTTTTGAGAAAAATAGGAAATGACAGCTGGGTCGCATGGGTAGAGCCATCTGGCTGGGCTGGCTCGCCACCGAACCCACGAGGCCCGCCACGACCGGCCGGCGCCGAGATGGTTCGCTGACGAGGCGCGTCGTCGGACGCGACGCTGACTCAGACCACCGTGGGCGCCATGGAAGAAAAGCAGCTCAGAGGAGAAACTAAAGAAAGCTAAGCATGGAGAGGAGAAAGGACAGCGCATGCACTGAGACCGAGACTGAGACCGAGACTGACCGAACGTGTAGTGACGGTGCCTTCCATTCCATGCACTCGCGAACCTTCTTAACTTCTTCTTCTTCTTCTTCGTGGTGATCCAGTTTGTACGTACGTATGGGGGTAGGCCCCGCCGCCCATATTGTATCCACTCCTGCTGCCACGGCATCACCGTCGCCGAATCATCTGGCAGGAAGATGCGGCAGCGTGCGCGTGTCGCCATGGCATTGCATGCGCTCCAAGCTTTCTCGACTTTGAAGTTTGAACACACTGCACTACAAACCTAAAACTAATCTGGAGAAAAAAGTGGAAATTCGGTTGCGTTGCATACTTTGCACAAACAGGGATCGATCAACGACCCATCGGCCGGCTGGCCACAACGTGTCCGCGGACAGGGTTTGGGGCCGAAGCCATCCGATCACAGGCACCAAATGCCCATCTCTGATCCGGCCTCTTCCGTTTGACATACATATCTTGATCAATAACAATTTAAGCATACATTTAATAGTTGCAAACATATGCAGTCGATACCAAAAGTTGTCCGACCAGTTGTCTGTGCCAAAGGCCTCCTTCAACTCCTATTTCAACTGTTTCTGGCAAAGACCTCACTGTTCAACTATTTCGGCCTTCTTCGTTCGTGAGAAACACTTAAATATGCTCGTACAGTAGGATTAGATAATCTTCACTGCATGGGGATCCAAGTTTTGTTGGTGCAGCGGCTGCGGCAAACGACGGTGATCACCGGAGACAAGCTCGGAGAGAAGAAGGAAGAACACACAAGTTTTGCCGGCGCACGGACGCCCCCTGCACGTACGGGTTTTCTTGTTTTTCACCACGAGCACGAACTCGTTTTCCTCAGCGATTACACAGGGGAAGAGGGTTGTATACCTGAGCGCACGGACATGCCCGAACTGCTCCACTACTCACCCACCTCCCACTCGCCGCGCCCTGCACGCTCTGGCTCGCGCCCGCCCATTGCGCTCTGACGCGATCGCCGCGGCCACTCCGCGCGCCCTACGCTGCCCACGCCCTGGTCCTTCACTAACAGAACCCACGCACACGCGCTAACTAACGCACACACGCACACCTACGCTCGGTCGCGCACGCACGCACCCGAGCCCTGCCACAGGCCGAACCTGACGCAGCCACTGCACGGACGCACGCGCACACCGCGCCCCAGGCTCGCCACGGCTTATTGCCCAACACTCTCCCCCTAAGTCGTGGCCTAGAGGAGACCGTTGTCCTCGACGTCGACGTCCGCCACCAGTGCCCGCTCCACCGCCGGCGCCTCCGCAGCTCCGGGCAATCGCGCTTGAAGTGGCTGCGCTCGCCGCACTTGTAGCAGCGGCCACGCCTGTTGCCGCCATCCCGCGTCGCCACGCTGCGTGCGTCGTCGTCATCGTCCCGTGCTCCCCCTTGACGCCGCTCTCGCGCTCACCACTGCGCCGCTGTGTACAGGAGATGCTCGTCCGCCCGCTCGCCAATGTTCTGCACGCGGCGCCGTACCCGCTCATCGAAAGCGCGCAGCCGCCCGAGCGCCTCGTCGTACGTCAGCTCCTCGAGGGTGCAGAACTGCTCGATGCCGGCGACGACGGGAAAAAGGCGGTCCAGCACCGTGTCCAGGAGCTTCTTCATCAGCTCCGTCTCGCCCAACGTCTCGCCCAGGCCCGCGAACCATGCCGCCATGCCCGCAAGCCGTCTGGCGTACGCGTCCAGGGACTCGCCGTCCTCCATCTTCAGCCGATCCAGCTCGCTGTGCAGCGTCACCCTCCTCGTCGCGCGCACCCGCTCGGCGCCGACGAAGCGCACCTTCAGAGAGTCCCATACCTCTCTTGAGGTGGCTTTCGTCGCCACCGAGAGCAGCGCGTCCTCTGGCAGCCCCGACAGAAGCATCGCCCTCGCCGTCTTGCACTTTTTGGCGTTCACCGCCGCGTCGCCCGCCGGCGCCACCGCCTCCCACAGCGTGTGGGCATCAAGGATCGCCTGTGCCTTGATCGCCCACACGGTGTAGCCGTCCGGCGCGAGCACCGGCATCGCCATGGACACCTATCCGCCCGCGCTGCCTCCGCCGTGTGAAACCAGAGCCATCAATTCCGGCGATCTCCCTCACCTCGCTCTGATACCAAATGTTGGTGCAGCGGCTGCGGCAAACGACGGTGGTCACCGGAGACAAGCTCGGGGAGGAGGAGGAAGAACACACAAGTTTCGCCGGCGCACGAACGCCCCCCGCCCCCTCCCCCCCACCCCCACCCCCGCACATACGGGTTTTCTTGTTTTTCACCACGAGCACGAACTCGTTTTCCTCAGCGATTACACAGGGGGGAGAGGGTTTTATACCTGAGCGCATGGACATTCCCGAGCTGCTCCACTACTCACCCACCTCCCACTCGCCGCGCCCTGCACGCTCTGGATCGCGCCCGCCCATCGCGCTCTGATGCGATCGCCGCGGCCACTCCGCGCGCCCTACGCTTCCCACGCCCTGGTCCTTCGCTAACAGAACCCACGCACACGCGCTATCTCATGCACACACACACACACCAACGCTCGGTCGCGCACGCACGCACCCGAGCCCTGCCACGGGCCGAAGCCGACGCGGCCACTGCACGCACGCACGCGCACACCGCACCGCGGGCTCGCCACGGCTTATTGCCCAACAAGTTTGGCGTCTTCATGAATAACATTTTGGAGTCCTTCGAAGCGGCCTTGACCTCAAGCTTCTTCTCTTGGAGATTGAGCTTCATATCTTGCATCTCCATGAAGATGTCAAACATATCTGCATTCTTCCCCTCCATCTCACTGTGCGTGATACTTGTCTGCTCCTTCTTCCTCGTGATGTGCTTGAACTTCTCCGTCATCTTGGCCGCCGACCCTTCTCGTGTCTCTTTCTCCTCCTCTCACTTGCTCCCCCGGTTCCTAATCATCTTCTTGGTCAGATCAAGCCATTCTTGTGTTGGAATGGTTGGATCACAACCTTCGTGTCTTCACTGATCATGACGGTCTTGAAGGAATTTGCAATCAAGGAGTTTCACTTGCTTTGTCCATTCAACATTGACCAACAATGCATATAGTTGAAGTGCTTCTTCTCCATCTTGTGATATAACAAGCACGCACGTATGGGGCTAGCAAAGAAAGATAATGGATGATCAACAAATTCCAACATTGAGCTAGTGAATGAAATGACCAACACATAGAGCCACATGCCACAAGACTTACGAGATCTTGTATTGTTGCACCACTTGGCCATCGGGGTTTCACTTCTTTGAAAAAGGCGCAAAACTTGTTGACGATCTCTTGAATATTGTATCATCGATAGCTGAGCGACTTTGAATTCCGTTGATGCATCACTTCATTGTGGTAGGGATCGTTGTGCTTTTGCTCGTGAAACCAAATATGCACGCTTTGCCAAAATGCCGCACCCTAAAATGGATCGATACTAGTGGCCAACCATGCCTCAAGCAACAATTCATCCTTCTTTTGGGAAAATTTAGCCCCATCCGCTTCTTGTTTGGGACGGCACATGATGATCACTACTGGTTCGGATCCATGTCTTGCTTCCTGGTGTCTGTTGGGTGTCCGGCTGCGATTGTTCCTTGGCTGAGAGTCCTCCACTTGTCCGTCTTCGTAGCCACTGCGTTGTGGATAATTTCCATCGTCGCCTCATTGTCTACCTGGTCCCTCTTGGATGATGCATTCCGGCAAATAGTGATTGGGCATCGACGGATGAGCGATTCACAGCCGACATATGCGACCGGACAAGCCCCACCAATTGCGACTCCATGAAGTCATAATCGGTGTTGAGGTTAACGATAAACGGGACTCGATGGTTGGAGGTGAAGGAGGACGCAAACTGTTGCGGCGATTGATGCGTACCAAAGTGTTGCGAAGCGTAGTAGTAGGGTGGCTTCAACTGGGACGAGCACACCGTCGATTGCACAGGCTACAACAAGGTGACGACGAGCTATGCCGGACGAGGTCCGCTCTCACTGGCTGCCATCGCACCACCCGGCTTCTTCCTCGCCTTGTGGAGATGTGCATTGCCTTTCACGTCCGCGGTCATGCAAGTAGCCTCCACACTCAGTTCCTTTTGCTCCGGCGGGATGACGATCAACAGTCCTCCGCGCGGTGGCTCCATTACAGTGGTGGACCGCCAAACGGTAGGACGGAGGCGATGATCGAGGCAGAGACAGGGAAAATGGGTGGCTTTCAAGCGAAAACATTGATGGGAATGTCCAAATGCGCGAGCTCCGATGGAGTTTTTGGGTGGACCAGGCATGTCGGAGTCAACGTGGCGGTTGTCCGGACAACCGCAGACCTTCACTACGTTAGATTCCTATTTGTGAGAATTTGGACCTCCAGATCTGTTCGAACAAATTTAATGAGGGTTGTTGCAAGGCAAAAAAAACATATCTGAACTGTTTGATCCAAACCTTTATTGGCGATTTGATGATCCATGTTGCTTAAGAGCATCTCCAGCCCCGTCCCCAACAAAGCCCCCCAGACGATTTTTCGGCCGTCGGCGTCAAAAATCGGCCCAGTCGTGCCCTCAAAGGCCCTTTTTTTGCCGGCGGGGGCTGAAATTGGCGCCGGCGAACCCAGGCCGAACCCAGCGCGCCGGGGGCGCCGGTCGAACCGTTTTTGGCGTGAAAATCGACGGTCCCTCCTTGGCAGCGACTCGGCGCTTCTCGTCGCTTCGTCGTCCTCATCGCCTCGGTTCCCGCGACGGAATCAATGCCAAAGCTGACGGGCGCTGCCACGCCGCCTCCTCCATTGGTGCCTCATGGGCGGCGCAGTGAAGACGAGACGACGCGCGTCCTCTCGCCCGCCACGCGTACACACGGCGGCCACGCGAGCGCCACCTATATAAGCCGACCCCTCCCGCACTGGTGACGCACAACCTCTCCACCGCCGATGCCCCCGTTCCTCGACTCCCCCGTTCCTCCCTCTCTTCTCGCCGTCTCTAGTGCACCCAATGGCCGAGCGCTTTCCAGGCGACGGCGCGGCGACGAACGGCTTCGGCCGCCGCCACCTTCACGAGGACGAAACTCGGCTTCTCTATGAGGCCGAGTACCTGGCCTCGCCGGACATGCGGGTGCCCGGGGCTTGGAGGATCAGCGCCGGCGGGATCCCGGTGCCACCGCCGCCCACCGGGGCGGCGCGTCGTGCGGAGATCGCCCGCATCCGCGCCTCTCTGCATCAGGCGGCGAGCGAAGTTCCGAGGTACGTCCCCGACAGCCTGCTGTGGGAGCAGTACTTCTGGCGCCGCCACACTGAGCAGCTCGAGGCCACCAACGGCGTCGTGCCCTCCGGGGGGCTCAACTCCGACAGCCGCCGCCGATGGTGGGGCATGCCCGGCCGCACGCTGGAGGACGTCCTCGAGTACATCGAGGGCGGCAACACGCCTAGGCTGGAGTACCCCGCTCCCCCTCCTTCTCCCGCCGGCGTGGGACCTCGTGGACGCCGAGACGCGTGGACCCGACGTCCTCCTCCTCGTCCGGTCGCTTGTCCGGCTCTCCCTCCCTCCCCCCCCGTCAAGCCGGAACCCCAAGACGCGCCGATCAGCCAGCGCACCCGCAGTTCCGGCATCCGCATCGCCGAGCCCATCCCCACCTCTGCCCGGCTCGTCAGGCCGAAGGTGGAGCCCGACCTCCCCGCAGAGTCCGAGGCATAGTCCGGTGCGGCTTCTCCGACGAGGAGGCCTTAAAGTGGGTGCGGGACGACTACCTCCGCGACGAGATGGTCCGGCAGCACCGAGCCCTGGAGGAGATAGCCGCCCGCCAGCGTGGGCGCGAGGACGAGAACGGCGTCGTGATCCTCGTCAGCAACGACGACGAGGACGCCCCCGGACCGTCCAACCTGCCGCGCGTCGGCGACCCTAGGCAGGGGAGCAGCAGGGCCGGGGGCCGCGGAGGAGGCGACGACGACGGCGGCGGCGACGGCGGCCAGTACACGAAGTTATACATGCTCCTCGGCATGTAGAGCTTCATAGGCGGCGGGCGACGAGGAACGGCGAGGGCGACGGCGGGTCTAGTAGTGTTTTTTTTTCTTTTGCAAAATATTTCAAAAATATTATGAACTCGTCGAAGTTTGGTTGAATTTGTGTCTTGTTTATGTCGGATTTTGTTTTTTAAAAAAACGTGGGCGCGGCGACTGGGGAGCATCACTCCTCAGTGCGCGGTTAGCGCCGGCTCATCCCCAGGGGCGATTTTTAATGCCTCCTGCGGGGCCAACGGCTGGAGATGCTCTAAGGAGGGCAGATGTTTCTGGAGTCCCCAATTGCATGGGTGCATGTGACAGCCGGTTGGTTGAAGGCATCATCGATCATGGTCCATGCATGGATGACTAGATGTCACTCGTGACACGCACAAAAGTTTTGCAGTGGACCCTTGCACATGCAGCACAACCCTAGGAGGGGTCCAGCTCCACATAGGAAGAAGCACTTATTTTATCCAGAATCTTGGTGGGCGCGGGTGACTGTTCTATTCAAAAGCTAATTGGATAAACACCCGGCTTTTTTGGTTAAGTTTTTACAGGTTCCAGTCCAGAGCTTATAAAAGGCGCCCCCTCCTTCCCATTCAGAGCACGGAGCTCCAGCACCAACCCACATACCCACAGACACGCCAACAACTCACCAGCAACCTCAAGACAGAGGCCGGAAATTGAGGCGCAAAGGAAGGAAGCAGAGCAAAGTCTTCTCTTCGCCTCCGCGTCTTACGAGAGAAACAAGTCTTCGGTTCTTCATTCCCACAGCAAATGGAGAAGGCAGGACATCAGCATGTGATCGGCATCCCAGTGAGCAGCACTGCTATCGGCATCGAGGAGCCCGAGTTCACCAGCGATGGAGCTACCTATGTCGACGGCGATGCCAAGTATTCGACGAGCGCGCGTACCGGCGGCAAATCAGGCAGGGCAGGGGACAAGTTCGCTCGAGGAATCAGAGAACATGGTAAGTCCTTCTTCCCCAGTCCGTCCAGGGGATATGTAGCTTCATCAGCTGTGAAGGGGTAGACACTGACCATAGATATGTCCTTCTGCAGTGACTCTCGGCCCAAAACTGTACGAGACCGTGAGGGGCAAGCTCTCGCTGGGCGCGAGAATCCTCCAGGCCGGCGGCGTGGAGAACGTCTTCCGGCGGTGGTTCTCCGTGGAGAAGAAAGAAAAGCTCCTCAACGCCTCGCAGTGCTACCTGTCGACCACCGCCGGCCCGATCGCCGGGATGCTCTTCGTATCCACGGAGAGGGTGGCCTTCCGCAGCGACCGGTCGCTGGCGCTGACGTCGCCCAAGGGCGACACGGTGCGGGTGCCGTACAAGGTGGCCGTCCCGCTGCGGAGGGTGAAGGCGGCCAGGCGGAGCGAGAACCAGCACCGGCCGGAGCAGAAGTACGTCCAGCTGGTCACCGACGACGGCTTCGAGTTCTGGTTCATGGGCTTCGTCAGCTACCAGGCGTCCCTGCAGCACCTCGAGCAGGCCATCGCGGAGTCGCACCTCTGACCCCATCAATTGATCAAAGAAGCGTACGCGCTATGTGTCTTGTGTTGTGTGGTCTGGTTTGATCCGTTGTGCATAGGTAAGTAGGGTTCCACGGTGGATTGCTTGTCGTTTTTGGCATTGGAGCAAGTCCGGTATACTTAAATGGTAGGAGAAATTTAATTTAGGGCGTGAAAATTTCTTCATGTTGAAGAAGTACTGTATGTATGAATGGTACAGTCGCCACGGCAAAAGTGCCATCATAAACGTGTGGTATGCACTAGTTCAGTGAGAAAAACCACGAATTGTTTGTTCCACTTCTTTACAGCTTGCAAGTGCGTTCAGCGCGTCTCTTTTTTTCAGCATTTCTTTGAGGAAATGTTCTCAAAACCCTGTAAAGCTAAAGCTCATGCCGAGACAGGCTGTGTATGCTTACATAAAGAAGTGAATTTATATTATCAAGAGAAATCAAACCTAACTTGAGCTGTCAAGTGCCTAATAATTCGTAGAAACACCTGTAATGTATGCAACTGCCCTAACCTACGTTATTTGTTGAACTGAAAAGTACAGAATTAAAGAAAAGCACTGGGAGAATAAAATTTATGGAACAATACCAAAGGACACCAAATGTCTCCGGCGATGCATCTAGTATCGTTGGTGGGCATGTGGAGGTGTGTTCTCGGTGGATTTGCTCGGATCTGATCGTTGTTCGTCTATATTCGTGTCTTTGGGTTGGATCCTTCCGATATATGTTATTCTTCATCGGCGGCGGTTGCTGTTCTGGTGCGATGGTCCTATGAAGCCTTAGCGCAACAACTTTTCGACTGTGACCACAACAAGTTGTACCCGACTCCGGCGATGGAGGGACGATGACGGCGGCGCGCCTTCCGCTCGCTTCGATGCTTGTAGTCGTCGCTAGCTGATCCATGAATTTAGATGTAATTTTTTATTATTTCTGATATTCCTTGTATTGTCATGATTGAAAATGAATAGATCAAATGTTTTTTTCAAAAAAAAAACACCAGATGTCTATGGGTGGCACATGGACCTGGAACCACAAGTGGTGACAACCAGCTGCATAATGCAAAGCTGCATATTCAGGGGTATGTCCCAAATATATTTCTAAGCATCACACTTTTTTGTGAATGCCATTAAGTTAATCCCAACGAAATTAATACTGCAATATATAGCCTCGCCAGCTGATTCCCATCGAATATTCTGATAACACATGCATGTGGCTATTTTACTATTCTCTTCAACCATATTTAAGAACATAATGAGTACTGCAACCATATTTAAGCTTGGAGTAATTAATAAGAGAAGGATTCATATGGAATGGGCAGTGTATGTCCACTGCAACTGTTTTCTTTTAACAAAGGCAAATGCTTTGCCATGTTAATTCAATAAGTAGGGTCTTATAACATGTACAAAAGAGAAAGAAAAAAAAGGTCAAACAGAAAGCATACTCTTCCAATATCAACTCTCCTAATTGCTTTGCTTCGGCCATCATCCAAGCTTTTGGTAACAAGAACCAAACACTTTTGAAGGCTTGTGTTCTGCTCATTCCAAATTATTTATGATACAACAGCATAAGGGTTGTGACACGCCATGCTGTCGAGGCAACCATCAACTAGTGATGCAAAGAGACCACATACCACAAGTTTGGACATATGTCATATTGTTAGCCAAGATTTTGCACCCACGGCGACTCCAAGCTTGACGAAGATGAGGGGCGTCACAGCATCGAGGATCCTTACGGCGTCGACATGCCTTACCATTCCTTGCCTTCTGCTTTGGTCGGAACTTAATTTAATCGAGGCCATCTGCCTCATGGGTTGATAACTTTTCACACGGCAAGGATTTACCATAGTCCATAATTTACATGCAAAAAATGCTAGACCTACGTAATCTAACTATGTAAACTTACGTTCCTTCCATCCTAAACTAATTAGGCCCCCCTGATTTTCAGTGGATGGGCCTGGGCAGTTTTCTCTCCCAACCGAATCTGGCCACGTCAGCTTCTTCGTAGGTTACATAGATGTAGCAAAGCTCTTTACATGCCCATGGATGACCTTACATAGCCTGGGGGTCCTTCACAAATGACCAAGGCCACCCTTGAAGAGATGAGGTAGGAGGGTAGAACTATTGATAATTTCCCGTCCTTTGATCCATGTGCCTCGAGTTTAGCTAGGAGGTGGGTTGTAGCCCACTAAGGAGAGAATCCCTATACTATTTGAAGGCATTCTTGATTGGGCTTGGGTCTTTACTTCTTTGCGATGCGATCTTCTTTCTTTGACTTGTTCACCATAAACATTTGCTTGGACTTCCATTGACCGAGGTGGCTTGCTAGGACCCGCGAGAACTTGCTTGGACTATTGTTGACCTCATTGACTTGCATGGACTATCCTTCAATTTTGTTGACCACCGATGTGGCATGCCATATAGGATAGAGGGCAAGACCTAGAGTAGGGTCGAATCCATTACCAAAAGGACATTCTTTTATCTCAACTTAACATTGTTCTCTATCCCACCTAGATAGTGAAGATAGAAAACCATCTAAATAGCAGATTTATTTCGTGATAAAGGGCGTCTTTGTTGACTCGTCATATAACATCGAGAGATAAAATAATAATGAGCAACATTCGGCCTATGTATGACTTGGATGACAAACCCAATGACATCGATAGATTCATACAGGACTAATATCCAGCCCAACTCTTTAGATCCAAAACCCACATATTTTACGACATGTTTAGGTTGCTTCAGTGCAGTACAATGCTCAGTCTTGTGTGAATACCTCTAGCAAACCACACAATAGAAATTACCTTTGAAGTCTTTATTCCCATGTCCAATCCCTTTACACTTGCCACATATTTGATCACATTTTGCCATCTTTGATCTCCCCTTTGTGGCCAGACTCTCTTGTGGACACCTCTTTGTCATTTAAGGACACAAACAATACATCCATTTTAGGAAAATTAGACATGAGATACTATATGTGACATATGTTCAGTCGGCATAAAACCCATCAGCCCCATTCCCAAGCCGACATGCATCGACTTGGGGAAATTCTGAATTGGTAAGGAAGAAAATTGTACTCGCAACTGCTGCAAACTCCTCATCTGAACTACTCCACCAATTTTTTGATTAGAAGGACCTAGATTTCCCACTTGTGCCCCTTTTTGTACTCCAGACGCATTGGTTAGGCATAAGGGGTTACTACCAAATCGACCTTGCAATCTGCCATTACTTCGACCCCCACAACCTGCCTGAGTAGGGAAACCTACACCTCTATTCTACTGAAAGACCTGTGCACCACTACTACCACTATTATTCCCATAGAAACCATCTCTAAATCCTCCATCTCCATCTCTCCCATCAAACTGATCCTGGTTTCTGCTATCTTGTCTGCTATATTTCTTCCTGCCTTGGGAAGAACCTGTTCTGAACTGGGAATTACTACATCTACTACCTTGTCATCCTCTGTTATGCCTAGATTGCCATTTTCCTTGTCATTCTGCCATCAGATCACCTCTAGTCTCTTCCCGTTCTTCCTCACATAAACTAAAAGACCTACCCGCCACATCCTCCTCTCTCAGGGTGGGGAGGGGACAGAAATCAAGATGAACTAGGGCAGGAATGGGGATGGGTATATCAAGATACTCCCTCGGTAACTTTTTTTGAGAGTACGCAAATTGCGTACCATTGATTCATAGAAGGCAAAGATTAGTTACAAGAATTACAATTGACGGCCAAACCACAACCGGTTGGCACATCGAGCTCAACACTCCAACTCACACACTCTACTACTCAACTAAATGTTAGACTTCTCTACCTCCTGCCGACACCCATCTCAAAAGTTTATGGTGTATCAATTCAGCAGTGCCCCATTCATCCGTGATAGCATTTGAAGCAAAAACCCTACCATTGGTAATATGCTTCCTCGACCTTGCCCACCAATCCTCCAGATTATCTACCACTATTGGCAAGATGGAAGTATCTATGCCGAGTCTCCTAAAGCTTAGGAACCAGACATGTCGAGCAAAAACACACTGAAATAGAATATGGTCCACAATGTCCTCCTCCTGATCACACAGGTAGCAAACTGAAGTCAGATCCTGCAGCCCGTGTCTGAATCTACGGTCCGACGTCCGAAGACGATAGTGCAAGGCCAACCATATAAAGATCTTGCAAGTGAGCGGTGCCCAGCACAGCCATACTGCAGGTGCACATTGAAATCTCATGCTCCCTTCACATAGCATCTTATAAGCAGAGCTAGCCGTATGCATGCCCAAGGCATCCCATTGCCAGACCGACTTGTCCTCCTCAACGGGAGTGAGATCCACATCGACCAGTCTATCCCAGAGATGGATGAACTGAATCAACCCCTTAGTCGACATCTCTCCTACAATGTCCGATGTCCATGCATGTAGATGCATCGCATCCTTTACAGTCCTTTTGTTCACTACTTGTGTCTTGACCTTGTCCATATTTAGGGGAGCAATTTCAGCAATACGAGCTCCATTTAGTCAGCGGTCTCTCCAAAACACCATACTGGATCCCTCCCCTAGCTGCCAGTTGACCAAGCTGTCAAACGTCGTCGGAACTTGCTTGTCGGAGGTGAAACTTAGGACTCGCCAAGGCCGCGAGCTGTAAGTACCTTGAGCCATTCCCACCGCAGTCTAAGAGCGATCCCATGTTTGTCCAAATTTATAACTCCAAGCCCTGCCAGACCTTTAGGGCGGAAAACCCGCTGCCAGGCAACAACACACTTCCCTGCATGAATGGTGTCAGATCCAGCCCAAAAGAATGCTCGGCGCCCCTTGTCCACCCTCTCAAATGCCCATTTGGGCGCTTCTGCCACCATTAAGTGATGAGTGGGGCGAGCTCAAACAACCCGATTGACCAAAATAAGACGACCCGACCTAGTAACCAGACCCCTCTGCCATCCTGAAACAATCTTCAAAACATCATCCACAATTGGCTGTCACTCAGAGCGGGTGAGTTGTCCTTCTCCATTTTCCACGGCAACGCACTCTTCGCCAATTCCTCATCTTCCTCTTCAGCGCGAATCATAATGGTCGAAGACTTCGCATAGTTAATCCTAAGGCCCGAGGCCTCTCCGAAGATCATGATTACCTCTTTGACAAACATCAAGTCAGGTCTCGATGGTCTGATAACACAACATCATCCGCATAAAGCAAGAGGCGCTGCATAGGTGTGCATCCTGGAATAAGACGTGCATTAAGTTACAGAAGGAGTAGCAGATAAAGCTCTTTGTGTTTAATAAGTTTCTCTCAGGAGCAACTCAATCCAGAAAATTAACAGTGACTTGCTCTCCTCCTACTCTGGCTCAAAACAAACCAAGTTTATTAAGATTCATGCACTCACGTGTACCACATCAAAAGGTCGTTGGTATGAATTCTGGGTTAGCATCTGATCGATCTAATAAAAACACACTGAAAAACATCTAGACGTTTAGAGCAACTCCAATGGAGTGACCCATTTTATTTGTTTGGGTCATCCGGACACAAAACACAGCCCAACGGGGCGACCCAAACGGACATCCGTGTCCGCATGTTGTCCGTTTGTCCTCCCTCTCGACCCAAATTGAACGCAAAAATGGGTCACGAATGGATCCGCGGCGGACAAAACGAGGGCTCTCGTCGTCCGCTCTCGTCCGCTGTTGCCCCCTCAGGTGTCCACCCTGGCCTTACTAGTCAGCGACACCGCACGGTTCGCTCGACAGGAAACTGCAGGCGAGATCCAGCCACGGGCGCTGTGCAGCGCCTGCGCCTCCACGGCGTCGGCCTGGCGGGCACCCTCGCCCCGTCGCTGGCGCGCCTCCCCGCGCTCGAGTCCGTCTCGCTCTTCGGGAACGCGCTCTCTGGCGGGATCCCGGCGGGCTACGCGTCCCTGGCGCCCACGCGCCGCCGGAGATGAACTACATCTCCGTCCGGAGCAACGAGCTCTCCGGCCTCCTCGAAGCACCACCTCAAATCCCCGCTGCTGCTGGTGGTGGTAGTGGTACTAGCCCGTCTCTCTCCTCTGGCGGAAGCGGAAGGACGGAGGCTTCTCTCCCCAGGCAGGGCAGCGGAGAGCGAGGGGGCGGACGCACGGGCGGAGACGCCGGAGAGAGCGCGCCACCCATCGGCGGCTGCGCTCCCGTCGCCAAGCTGCAGCCCACGCACGCCGGTGGCGGAGGCTGCGGCGGCGGGCCGGTGGTGGCCACGGAGGAGCGCGGCGCATCGAGGAAGGAGTCCATGCCGGCAGCCTCGCTTGTCCGCTTTTTGGTTTTGTGCGTTGCGTTCACCCACAAGCTGTGCGTGCAGTGCCGGTCCCCGAGTTTCGAAGGCCCCAGGGCGAATTCAATGAATGGGCCCAACGGCGGCAATGGAGGAATTTTCTAATTTCATATATTGATAGATAAATTCTTGCAAAGCTATAGTAAAGAATGCTATTTTTTCCTGGTGTAACATAGGATGAAGTGTCTTAGTTCAAGTCTAAATCAAATTTCATAGAACTTACATACATATATTGGAAAAAAGAACCGACATGCTAACTAACCTCCAAGTCTACAATAATCATGAGATCCAATTAACTTATTTGTTCGTTTCCTCTTTCTTCTTTTTATCAGAACCACGTAAAATATTATTTGGGCAACATGTCTGCAAGAAAAAGAGCAAAGTCAGCTAAACGTTGCAGTAAAATTAGTGAAATCCCATGCTCTTTAGCTATCGAAATCTAATCTTCAAGGACACCTTGAGTCGAGGGCCAAGTTGGCAAGACTAATGACCAAACTCTACTATTGTAAGAAGAAGAACATAAATTTATCAAAGTGTAAGATTGAGGGCTAAGAGAAATTCGTTAGAGATTTATCTCTGCTATTCCTTGCGAATGCCCTAGTATCCGGCAGCTGCTACCGTAGAGAATCAGTCGCTCGATCGACCAATATATGTGAGCGTACGACAGCATACCATTTTTTCTGAGGGGTTACAATTTATTTTTTTTGAGAGGGCGCTGGCGTGCAAATAGGAGGAGGCAAAGAGCCGCTCGCCCTGTGCAGCCGTGCTCAATTCTAGCCAGTAGTCGTGCATTTAGGCATCTCAGCAATTGGGCTTTTGTTAGATGATGGTCCTCCCCTGCGTATAGGTTTTTTCTTCCATAGGCTGCAGCACTAAGGTCGGGGCCCCTAGTTTGGCTGGGCCCCGGGCCGTCGCTCCTGCTGCCCTGGCCCAGGGCCGGTCCTGTGTGCGTGTCCGCCGCATGTCCGCTAGATGGACGGATGACTCAAACAGACAAAATACGAACAAAATCCGTGTTCGTTTGGGTCACTTCATTAAAGTTGCTCTTATATCTGCATGCAGGAGTATGTATTATTGGAGGTAGGCGGAGGACATCACCTCTTTTTCCTTTCGATGAAACGCAGGACATCACTGTTACCACTATTTCGCTCTGCCATTTTCCATCTTTTCCGAAGGACGGGACTGGTCGGCCTGAAACAGATCTCGTCTCGTGATCTCCCTTTCCCTCGCCGCGACATCTCCGCCTCGGCCTCGACACGTAGTCCGCGGCGCAGATACGCTGAGTCGACGGCGGCGATCCCCACCCGAAAGCCAGGATCCGCCTCCGACGAGTAGAGTAGGTAGCTGCGGGCTCTCCATGTGACAAGACAACGCGGCCGGCCGACGTCGCCGCGTTCATTCGCGCACAACCAACCATGGCAGATTCGGGGGCGGTGCAACGGCCGACCTCGCAACGCCCGTGTGGTTGCCGGTTCAAATCCGGGGGACAGGGACGGCAGGGCGCCCATGCCGGCCGCGCCTGCCGGTGCACCGCTACCGGGTGGACACGCACGTACTGCGCCCCGGGCCGACGGTTAGGCCAACTCCATCGCGCAACCCCAGACAAATGTCCGTTTTGTCCGGTTTTTGTCTCTTTGGGTAGGGATTTGAGGTCGTGTACGGGCCTGTCCTGAAATGCGGTGGCCGCATCCTTTTGCCCCATCCTATCCGCGTATATTTAATAAAAAGGGACGTTTCAAATGCCAAGCCCCAGTTCACGACCCGAGTTCATCACGCCGGCAACAAAGCCAGCGGCCTACACGACCATCGCCGGCAACACAGCCAGCGGCCGGCAACACAGACAGTCTCCAAAATGAATAGTTGTCCTCGTCGGCAACACAGCCAGCGGCCGGCATTGATTTTGACGGCCGCTCTCCGTTCCCTCCTCTTCGCCGATTCCGCGTCCAACTTGGCAATCTCCTCCGGCGTGTACTCCTGGCGCCTTCTTCTTCACCTCTGTGGTCGGGTCGACGGCCAGGCCGCCGGAACTCGGCGGGGCGTTGGCCATGGACGG
>NC_041382.1:620798316-620803742 GCF_002162155.2 Triticum dicoccoides
TTGAAGGAAATGGCGCCAAATGGCTGTCGGGGGGTTTTTGGTTTCTCCCACCGACAGGCGGGCCAGGGAAGGACAAGCGCGCGCGTCCCGCCCGTCCGCGCGCTGTCCGTTTCACCTCAAAACCGGCGCAAGTTTGGGCCCGGGATGGGTCGAAAGCGGACACAAAGCAGACAAAAGTCCGTTTGCTCCCGCGCGCTGGACCGTCTTTTTTGTCTTTTTTATCCCAAACGGACGGGGGCGGACAGAATAGGGTCGCGCGATGGAGTTGGCCTTACATGGGGCGTTAGGTGAGGCTGCAGGCATGCTGACTCGGTGCTGCGTGGGGCTGACTCCGAACACGACGTGTAGATTTGTGGGTAGGGTTAGGGTAGCACGAGCGGAAACTTCGATGGGTGGGCAAGCTCGGCTTGGAAGAGTACCAACTGCCAAACTGTTGTTAGCTATGCCTAGGCTTTAGCGGCGTTCTGGTCGATCTTCAGTGAAATGGCTGTGAGTGAGTCATGTTTTCCCTGGTTCCACGTCGATGAATTGATGGATCGTGGTTGGGGGGTCCATTGCGGCAGCGATCCCGGGAACAAACTCTTGCCGCCCTTGCGTTGGACCGTCAACAATCCTACAAACCTTGAGGATGTGTGCATATGCATGGTCCACGTGCATGCAGATATACGGTCTACATCTACGTGCATGCATGTTACTGATATTATGATACAGTAGCATACTGTCCGAGTGCAATGCACGATACGAAATTCGTCTGCAGAGGCATGGCATCGATCCCTACAAGAAAACTGGTCCCTGCACTGCACATCGGGCCCGGCCCTTGTTGCCCCCGACACGGCGCCACCCGCCCTTACCTGCAATCCGGTGGGAGCGAGAATGTGCAGGCACATGGGGCGCTTCCTGGAAAGCGGCAGAGAACCCACCGCACGTAGCCATCTCGCCATGGCCATGCCCCGATCCCGTAGAGAAATCTCGAATCGCGCTTTCGGGCAAAATGAATATACCGCACCTGGCCCTCCCATGGAAACGGAAAGGGGGCAAGGCCGTCTCCAAGGGGCGCCAAAGCTCCGCCTCTCTCTGGCTAGGTTGGCCAGGCCGAATTAGCTATGGGATGACGCGGCCACGAACGTGGACGACCGCGCGCGCCTTTCTGATCCGCCGGTGACTCGGCCGGCCCGGCTGCTGACTCCGCATGCCCGCTGCCTTTGCCAAAAGGATCCACCACCGCGCGCGCGCGGCCGCCTATAAAAGCCCGGCCACCGCAGCGGCACTCCGGTACCAATCCCCGATACCTTACTCGCTAAGTTAACCCACCACCAACACCACCACCAGCGCAGCGCAACGCACGGCGGACCTAGCTAGTTGATCGATCGTTCTTCGTCGAGCTTTCTGCGGCAGTCAGCCAAGATGAAGTCCAGCAGCGGCGGCCATGTCGTGGGAGTCCCGGTGACCTCCAAGGCGTATGGGATTGAGGAGAAGGCGCCGTCGGCCAGGGACGGCCAGTCGTTCAGGAAGGCCGACGGCGATCACCTTGCTGTCTCCTTGACGAATCCTAGCCCCTACACGTCTTTCGGCTACAAGCACAGTAAGTCCCAATCATGCATGCATGCATGGCCATATTGTGCAATCGGACTTAATCCGATGCATGCATGCAAGAGCAAAGATGTTGAGGCTTATGCTAATTAAATTGTGTGTTGATTCTGCAGGCAGCAAGGGTCAGGTTGTCCACTGGGTGAGCAAGCTGAGCAGAAGGGCGCAAGGCTTCCGTGAGCATGGTAAGTAGCACGCACTCGATCGTGCATACATGTTTCTTCTGCAATCCAACGTCTGTTAAAAGTTGATGCGTGAAAGGCGCTTGTATTCTGACCAACATTGTTCACCGTATGCAGTGACGCTGGGTCCCAAGATATCGGAGACCGTGAAGGGGAAGCTGAGCCTGGGGGCCAAGATCCTGCAGGCCGGCGGGATCGAGCGCGTGTTCCGGAAGGCCTTCACGGCCGAGAAGGGCGAGCGGCTGGTGAAGGCGCTGCAGTGCTACCTCTACACCACCGGCGGCCCCATCGCCGGCATGCTCTTCGTCTCCACCAAGCGGATCGCCTTCCGCAGCGACCGGCCCGTCACCGTCACCTCCCCCAGGGGCGACGTGGTGCGCGTCTCCTACAAGGTGGTCGTCCCGCTCAAGCGGATCGACAAGGTGCGGCCCAGCGAGAACGTCGACCGGCCGGAGGAGAAGTACATCCACGTCGCCACCGTCGACGGCTTCGAGTTCTGGTTCATGGGCTTCGTCAGCTACCAGAGGTCCTGCAAGTACATGCAGCAGGTCATCGGCGGCGTCGCGGAGCTGCAATGACTAGCCGGGCGGCGCGGCCCGCCGGAGGAAGACGTACGCGAGGCCCGCCGTTTGTTCCGTCGGCACGATGAGAAGTGGAGTTGTGGGCTGCTGCTGCTGCGCCATCTTTTGCTGTAGAGCAGTAGTAGTAGCCCTGGCTGGAATTGCTCGATCTTATTTCGGATCGGAGCAACTTGGATCCTTCCGCGTACGATTTGGATTGGCTTATGTTTTTCCAAGCGATTGCTTAATTTGTACTAGGATGGGCAAAGAAATTAACCGTGCTGCGTGTGAATGAATGGAAAGGCAGTTGTTCAAAATTACTATTCTTATCAATGATCTTAATTCTTAAGCAACCTGGACTTACCTCGGCTCAGCACACATTAACAACGAGCGTGCTCAATAGAACTCTAGCTGCCCTAACAAAAATGAACTCTAGATAGAATTAAATTTCAAAGTTGGCTGATAGTTGGCTTGTAATGATCTTGAGTCGATCTCAGACCTGTTTTAGAAAAATAAAAATACTACAAAAATCTCATGCATGATGATAATCATGATTATGTAAAATTTGGCAATTATGTGTGTTTCTGTGTAAAACGCAAAAAAAATCATGCCTATTAAAGATAATGATTTTTTTTCTTTCGAAAACATAAGACAAATTATTCTTATTTTCATCCTCTGTCTCCAAGATAATGTACCTACTATTGTACTCGAGCTATGTAGTCAAAATAGAAATAGCTGGCCTTGCTCAAACTCGCCTAACTATTGAACCGAGATAAAAAGAAGCTCATACTCAACCAATTTTCTTTTGAGTCGGTCTTGAGTCAAGCAAATTTTTTTTTTGCACTTGAGCAGTTCACGAGCCTCGGGCATTTCTTGCAACCCGTTTTGTCTCGACTGACGGTGTTGTGCTCAAAAGTTTTTCTTTCACATGTTCGACTTCTTGTTCATGGGCTTCTCAGGCTGCCAGGTTTACTTGCATCATTTTTTTAGACCTACTTTTTTCACTCAATAAATCTGACCTGGCCAAACGGGCCGGCCCGTCACAGCACGGCCCAGCCCGTGCTAATCGTGCTTGGCCCGGCACGGCCCGCTGTGGCACGTTTAATAGCCGGGCCGTGCCGTGCCGGCCCACGGGTGTGGCTCTCTGGCCCAGGCACGGCCTGATTATTAAACAGGGCGGTCCGTGGCACGATTAGCACGCTAGCCCATCTAATTTTTAGCCTGTTGGGCTGTATTTTAGGCCTATTGGGCTGTAATATCGGTGCTTTTAAATATTTGAAAGATCGTCTTTGGAGTAAGGTTCAGGGCTGGATTGAACGCACTATCTCCTCTGCAGGGAAAGAAGTGTTGGTGAAATCTGTGGCACAGGGAGTCCCGGTTTTTTCTATGTCCTGCTTCAAGCTTCCGAGAGGTTTATGCGAACATCTGAACATGCTTATTAGAAAGTTTTGGTGGGGAAGTAAGGAAGGAAAACGGAAGCCTCACTGGGTCTCTTGGAAAACTATGACGCAGCCCAAGAGCATGGGGGGTTTGGGCTTCAAAGATTTCGAGCTCTTTAACTTAGCAATGTTGGCAAAACAAGCGTGGAGGCTGCTACAGAATCCTGCAACACTAAGTGCACGTATTTTGAAAAGTGTGTATTACCCAAACTCGGATATCCTGGGTGCTGAACTTGGGAACCACCCAAGCCAAGTGTGGCGGGCCATCATCGAAGGCAGAGACACACTACGTCAGGGGCTGATCAGACGGATTGGTAACGGAGAAACAACACATATCTGGAATCAAAACTGGTTGCCACGTGAAGGGGTGTTCCGACCCTTGGGAACTATATCCCAAAATCCGCCCACCAAGGTGGCTGAGCTCATAATTGGATCGACGACATCATGGAACAGGCAACTGGTTCAAGAACATCTTATGCCAATAGATGCACAAGTTGTGCTAGCAATCCCTCTGTGCACCAGAAACATAAGTGACTTTTGGGCCTGGTACTACGAGAAACATGGAGAGTTCACTGTCAAGTCTGCGTATAAGATGCTTGTCGCAACCAAATCAAGACGGGAAGCTTGGTTAGAAGGGTCAGCGGGACAATCTAACTCCATTGTAGAGGAGGGAGCGTGGAAGAGACTATGGAAGACGGAGGTTCCGGGTAAAATCCGTATGTTCTTATGGAGACTCTCAAAGCATTCCCTACCCACAAATGATGTCAGAGCACATAGACATATGGCTGACACCGACCAATGCGGGCTCTGTGGTAATCGAGATTCGTGGCGACACTCCCTGCTTGAGTGCTCATCATCAAGGAGTGTTTGGGTGCTCATCGACGAGGACATCACACATAAAATAATAGGGAGCACGGAGCCAAGCGCAAGGCAGTGGCTGTTCACGCTCATACAAGTATTATCACATGATCAGTTCATTGTTGCAGCAGTCACACTGTGGTCTATCTGGCATGCCCGACGCAAAGCTATTCACGAGTCCATTTTTCAGAGCCCCCAATCTACATTCGGCTTTATTGGAAGGTTTATTGCAGAACTTGATACTATAAAAACCATAAAACCAGAACGAGTCGCTGCACCAGTGTCCGCTGCACCGGTTCAGAGAAGGCCGAAGAAACCTCCGCCAGGGTATTGCAAGATTCATGTGGATGCGGGAGTTGTGGTAAGAAGAGGAGGATCTGCGCAGCTGTTTGCAGAGATGGGGAGGGAAACTACATGGGTAGTTCGGCTCTAGTGATCGAGGGAGTGCAAGATCCTGCAACACTTGAGGCTATCGCGTGCCGGGAGGCGTTATCCCTTGCGGAAGATATGGGTATCCAGAATTTTGTTATCGCCTCAGACTGCCAACAAGTCGTTTCAGATATCAACAGGAAGTCACACGGGTCGTATGGAGCGATCATCGCAGAAATAAACCTTAGAGCGTCTTTCTTTCAATGTATTTTTTCCTTTGAGAGTCGTGCTGTTAATTATGAAGCACATAGTTTAGCCAAGTTCTCCCTCTCGAGAGGTCCGGGGCGCCACGTTTGGTTTGGTGCTCCTCACAACCAGAGATGTATCCCGCTTCATGCGGATTTTGCTGAATAAACTTGGTTTTCCCCCTC
>NC_041382.1:620804184-620807389 GCF_002162155.2 Triticum dicoccoides
CTGAAAAAAATAAGCGGGCCGTGTCGTGCCGGCCCGCATGCCCAGCCTCCAGGCCCAGGCATAACCCATGGCGTGCCGCGTGCCGGGCCTAGCCCGTTTAGCTCGGGCCGTGTCGTGCCTGGGCCGTGCTGTTCCTGCGTGCTACCGGGCCGGCCTAGTTAGCATGGCCCGTTTGGCCAGCTATATCAATAATCATCTCACATGCTTGGGGCTGGAGGAAAAACCTTGAACGTCACTCATCCAAATAAATCTTATTTGACGAACATTGCATCAAATGTTTGGGAAGTCGCATGGGAAGGAGGGGTGGGGGGGTTCGGCTGGTTCTCTTGGATTTTTTTTCCTTTTGCTTTTCTTTTGGTTTCAGTTTGCATTTTCCTTCTTTTTCCTTTATTTCTCTGTTTACAGCTTTTTCCGTGTTATTCTATGATTCTAATTTCCTTTTTCTTTTCTTGTTTTACGTTTTGTTTTATGCTTTTGTAAAGTATTTAAGATATGATGAACAATTATCAAACACATAATAAATACTTTTTAAATACATGATGCACATTTTTATAATACACATGATACAATTTTTAATACATGGTGAATATTTTCAATTTTTTAGAATACTCTTTTAAATATTTAAACTTGCTTTAACAATATTTAATATGAACATCATAATGGCAACACATTTTTGAACGGGTAATCTATATGCATTTTTACGAAAGGGAATGGTTGTTTGCCCGACAATTTGCGGGCTCACTCAGCCATCCAGGTAAACCATAGACCATTGCAGTCTGCTGTGATACAAGAAAATCAAGCCCACCTGCCACAGATCAACCAGAAAAGATGGCGCATCGCACGACTTTAGGTGCCGCTACGAAACATCCGTCACTATACCTCGCTTGCTGCAAAAGGTAACGCCGCGTCGCCTCAAGGAATGCCCTCTAATGGGCCGGCCGGTGACACTTCGTTCATGGGTTAGTTTTCCCTTTTTTTCATTTTACCTTTTGCAGTTTTATTTTATATATTTTAAATACATATATCCCAGAAAATAATTTACTTAAAATTTAGAACAAAAATCACTGGACACATAAAAAATGTCCAATTCTCAATAAAATAAAAATAAAAAATGCCATGCAGTGTAAAAACAATGTTCACCCATACAGTGTAAAAACAATGTTCATGCAACCTTTAAGAAATGTTGATAGCAGCCAGAAAATATCAGTGACATTAAAAATATGTTCGTGCAGATCAAATAATATGTTCATTACATTTAATGTTTTTAATACAATGCAAAAAATCCTGTATAATTTTAGAAAATGTTTCGTATCTTCAAAAAATTATGTGATATTAAAAAAATCATGAAAATTGTACCTAAAATGTAAAAACGTTTGTACAGTTAAAATGTTTTGTGCAATTAAAAAAGTCAACTTACATTAGAAAAGTGTTTATGCGTATTCAAAACAATGAATTAAAAATGTACATCATGTCTTTAAAAAATGTTCCGTTGTTCAGAAAGAAAATGTTAAGCATGTATACGAACGTGTATTGAAAAAGGTTGTCATTCATATTAAAAGAGAAAAAAATGGAAAAGAGAAAGAAAAGGAAGCGAAAAACTTAGGAAACACAAAAAATTGAAGGAAGAATTAAACCTATATTAAAAAAAGGTAAAAAGGAGTAAATACATAAAATATAGAAAACCGATAAGAAGTCAGACCAGAGCAGCTGCATACCTTTGCTGCTTGCCGATCGAGGGCCAAGCCGCGCCCGGCTGTTTCCCCTCAAAGCAGCAGGCAAGACATACCATGCCGCCGAAGCGGTTGGTGCATGATGCAAACGAGTCCCGCACGTGGCGTTCGCAAAACCTGGTCGATCGGTGCCGATCCGCGTGTCCCGATCGACCACAGCTTATGTGTTGAGCTTGACGTAGCTGGAGCTCGGAGGAGCCAAATTAGGTTGGCTGGGGAGCAACAAGCTGGCTAGCCGGACGGATTCGCAACGGCCCGGCCTCGCTGCTTGCGCATGTACGGCCTTATCCCGAACTACCGTGGTTGTGAACTTGTGTGAGCGGTGACGAGTACCGAGCTCAAAAGGGGAAAGAAAACAGCAAGAAGGAACGAGTGTATCACGGCACGCGTGTGCATCTGAATTTGAATTAGATAGATCATTGTTTAAAAAAAAGTAGATAAATCTTCTGCATGTTGTTTAATTTGCTATACTGCAAAGAGTGTATGCACTGACAGCTTGCCCGCTGGCCACTGGCTGCATGCATGCATGCATGCATGCATGCTGGACTATTTCCCCGTGCATTCGTGTCGCCCAATTTCCTAGAGCATGGAAACTCCCACAGTACCACAATTCAAACGCTTGATTCGCATAAGGCCTTTTTTTTTGTATATGGGAAGATGTGGAACACAGATAATGACACCTTGACACGGTGATAGTCTCACAAAGTGATGCCAGCTACTCTGTTTAAAACGTATAGTGTCAAAAAAAAAACATCATGTATTTTGATATAGAGGGAGTAAGGGCATCTTCAACGGGACCCGCAAATTCCTCTTGCATCCATTAGCAGACAGAGGAATTAGTCCACGAACATGGATGCGGGGGCCACCATCCAACTATAGCCGCATTATTCAAAACATGTGGCTATAAGAGCAACTCCAATGGACTGACCCATTTTGTCCGTGTCTGCCCATTTGGGTCCGTGCGGACAAAAAACAATGCCCAATGCACTGACCCATTTCTATTTCTGTCCGTTTTATGTCTGCCCGGACCCATTTCAGGCGCAAATTTGGGTTGCATTTGGGTCCGAGGCGGACACAAAGCGGGCGCTCTTTGCGTCCTCCTCGTCCGCTGCATGCGAGGTTGGTCCACCTGGCACAGACTCACCACCTCGCACCTCTTTCTCCTCCTTTTTCTCTGCCCAGCCCCCGTACAACCAAGCCGGCAGCCGGCCTCGCCTCGCCTCCCCTTCCCCGCGCCCGGCCTCGCCTCGCCTCCCCCATACCCCGACCGTCATAGCAGCCGGAGCTGGAGCGCCGCCGCCCGTCGAGTTGCGCCCGACCTCGCTCCTCGCACTGTGCCCGACGCAGCGCTCAAGCTCCGCCGCGCGGGTCAGCTAGTTGCTGCGCGAGGACAAGCACGAGCGGGGCGGGTGCGGCGACCCGAGCACGGGCGGGCGAGCACGGCGACGCTAGCACGGGTGGGGGTGGCGAGCTCA
>NC_041382.1:620808146-620811844 GCF_002162155.2 Triticum dicoccoides
GCTGCGCCACGCGCGAGCGAGCGCCAGGGACACGGCAGGGCGCGGGCGGGGCGAGAGCTGCAGCACGGGAGCAGCGCAGGGCGACGTGGGAGCTCACCCACAAGATGTTCGATTTAATGCCAACGCGGACACGAACAAAATGAGTTTGCCTCCCGTTGGCGCACGAGCCGACCCAAATGAAAAAGCGGACATGGACGCGCGGACGGGCGACCCAAACGGACGAAAAGTGGACAGAAGCGGTGTCTGTTTGGGTCTATCCGTTGGAGTTGCCCTAAAAACCTACTAAAAGCACAAAGCAAGGCTGCTAAGGGGGTGTTTGTTTCCAGGGACTTTTTGGTGTAGGGACTAGAAAAAGTCCCTCTTAGAGACTTTTTCATCAAACGGGAGGGACTACTAGGGACTAAAAGTTGCGTTTTAAGACTAAATGAAGAAGACTCTCAAGGAGAGTCTTTATTGGGACTTTTGGGGATTTTTCCAACAATGCCCCTCCATGCACCCATTGGTCCACTACCCCATGATGTTGTTTGATTGTTATTTTTCTATATACTAGGAGTAACATGGTCATTTAATAACCTCTAGAGAGGGACTAGGGACTTTTTAGTCCCTGAAAACAAACAGGAAGGGACTAGGGACATTTTAGTTGGGACTAGAAAAAGTCCTAGGACTTATGAACCAAACAGGACCTAAGAGCATCTCCAGCCGTGCCCCCAACAAGCCCCCTCAGGCCACTATTTCGGCGTTGGCGCCAAAAAACGCCCCAGTCGCGCCCCCAGGACGACGAAAAGCGCCGGTTCGGCCCTTTTTTCCTCCCGGCGCGCGCAGGCCGAACCCGGCGCACTGGGGGGCGATCGGGGGCTCTGGCGCAAGGGAAAAGCGCGGCTGGCCCACACCCTCAGGTGAAAAGTCAAGATTTTCTTCCCCGACTCGTCTTCCACCCCCCGCGCCCTCGGCCGCCACTAGCTATATCCCAACGCCGCCCGCCGCCCTTCACCGCTAGATAGCCATTCCCCGTCGGAAAATTAGCAGAGGTTCACCGCGGCAGCCCCTCCAACAGCAGCTGGGCGTTTCTGTCCGCCGTTTCCAGCCGCGGAGGGGCAGTTTAGCGGCGGGTGCACGCCCACCGGGCACAAGGTGTTCGGCGATTTGCCTGCCTCGGCGATGGACTCGGATGACGAGGAAGCGCTCACCGCGCTACTGGAGGAGGAAGCCGAGGCCGACGTCCAGGAAGAAGAGCATCTGATGGTGCTCGCCGCCCTCGCCCAGCTGCTGGCGAGCAATGAAGAGCCGCGACGAGGTGGCTCGGTGCCGGGGCGGGTGAAAGCAAAAAACCGGCATCGTCTCGAAGGCTACTGCATGCTCTACTCTGACTACTTCGCCGATGCTCCACTTCACGGCGACAAACTATTTCGGCGCCGTTATCGAATGAGCCGAAAGCTCTTCCTCAGAATTACGAATTCCATCTTGGAGTTCGACAACTACTTCAAGTGCAAGATGGATTGCACCGGCAAACTTGGATTCACCTCGATACAGAAGTGCACGACAACGATGAGGATGCTCGCATACGGAGCTCCTGGTGATTCACTCGACGACTATGGGCGCATGGCCGAGCCCACCAGCATAGAGTGCCTCTACAAGTTTTGTCGGGTAGTGGTGGCAGTGTTTAGACCGCAATACTTGAGAACACCCAATGCGGAAGACACTTCTCGGATCCTAGCACAAAATGCAGCAAGAGGATTTCCTAGGATGCTTGGAAGCATCGACTGCATGCATTGAAAATGGAAGAATTGCCCATTTGCTTGGCAGGGGATGTACAAAGGCGCCAAAGGCGGTTGCAGTGTGGTACTTGAGGCGGTGGCCACACAGGACCTCTGGATTTGGCACTCTTTCTTTGGTATGCCAGGAACTCACAATGACATCAACGTGCTGTAGTGCTCTCCTGTCTTTGCCAAGCTTGTTGAAGGTCATTCTCCTCCGGTGAACTTCGAGATCAATCGGCGGCACTACAACACGGGGTACTATCTAACTGATGGCATCTATCCGAGATGGTCGACATTTGTGAAGACGATCTCAAACCCTATGCCAGGAGGCAAGAACGCCTGGTTTGCGAAGATTCAGGAGGCTTGCAGGAAGGATGTCGAGCGGGCATGCATTTGGTGTGCTCCAATCTCGATTCGCTGTTGTCCGGTACCCCACTCAGACCTGGTCGAAAGATCAAATGTGGGAGATTATGACTTGCTGTGTCATCTTGCACAACATGATAATCGAGAGCGAGCAAGAAGACCCAGTGTTTGACACTGAACCATACTACAGGCAGGGTCCTCTAGCCGAAGTTGATCACCAGCTACCGGCAACCTGGACTGCCTATCTCAGTATGCGCCAGGAGATCCGAGACCCACAGGTGCATCATCAATTGCAAAAAGATCTGATTTAGCACCTATGGAGGCTCAAGGGGGACGCTGGGCACGACGTGTGATGAAATATGAGTTTTTATTTGTTGAACTATATAATTTGTATTGAACTATTTGTTGTTGTACTATTTTGTTGAAGTATTTGATTTTTCTGTGATGAAATATGTTATAAGAAAAAATTTACATTGATAATTGAACGCCGAGCTACGGCGAACCACGCCGAATATGGGCCTATTCTCGCCCATATGGGCCCTTTATTTGCCGAAATTGGGCTGAAAAGTGGGACAATTTTGACGCCTGGGGGCGAGCTGGGGGCGACGACTGGGCGCAAAACGGCCCCCAGCGCCGATTGTGTCGCCGGCTCGCCCTTAGGGGGCAATTTTTATGCGTCCGGGGGAGGGGGGGGGGCAACGGCTGGAGATGCTCTAAGCACACCACCATGATGAAAGCCAACCTCCCACCAAATCTAAGCCGGACTAATAAGCATGCCATGCAATGGCGGAAGCCAACCTTCCGGTAAATGATATGATCATATTCTGCCAAATGACTGGCTAATTTGCTTAATAAAAAAATTAATTAGCACATTCTACCAAATGACTGGCTAATTTGCTTAATAAAAAAATTAATTAGCACATTTCACCAAATGAAATATATACTATTTAGTACTACCTTCCGCCAAATGCTACTAGCACATTGCACTCCGCTAAATACTAGCCATCATGGATGGAATAGAGTAGAGACGGTACCTGGTGGCTTTTTATTGGTTATGTAGATGTTCAAATTTTCGCAAAGTTCCTCATATTTGTCTTGGATTTGCTGGAAAAAATACGTCCGGACCGTTTGGCAGACTGATGCAGGATCACATTTGATGACAAACTGTGTCCAAACACCGTGATCCGAATGCTTGTGGGAGGTTTGAGGATCGTCTTGGAGATGCCCTGAGATATAGGAGTGCTCCGTATAGATCGGCACCGCATTGGATTCTCGTACGCACTTAGAGCATGTCTAGTAGAACCCTCAAACCATCAAAACCTCACTAGCGTTTTAAGGGTCCGAAAATGGTTTTTTTATGCACTTTTACGGGTTGAAAAATAGGGGCAAAGATTAGAACTCTCAAACCCAACCCTTATAATGGAATATTCTCCATAAACGACGTTGTCGTTGCGGGCATACCATCGAGCACCTCGTCCACGACGGGCGGAGGGCGGCGCGGGGGCGGAGGGCGGAGGGCGGGGCGGGCGCGGGCGGAGGGCAGTGGCCGAGGGGTGGGAGGCGGAGGCGGAGGGCGCG
>NC_041382.1:620812606-620864197 GCF_002162155.2 Triticum dicoccoides
CGGACGCGGGCGTGGGCGCGGGAGTTGGGAGGATTTTTCCCTCCCGCGCGAGGATAACCGTCAAATGAGGGTTGGGGTAGGTTTTGCTCCCTAATCCTTACTTTTCAGGGTTAGGGAGGGTTTAAGAGTTGGATCTTTAAATTTTTTTAAGGGTTTGAGGGTTAAGAGATTTTAGTTTACGCGATTTTTTACTCGTAAACTGTAAAAAACAGTTATTTATAAGAGTTTGAAGGTTGAGGGCTCTGATAGAGATGCTGTTACTGGCGGCCACTGAGGGATGGAAAGGAACAGACGTCACATCACGTACAAATCCACAAGAAGAAAAGAATGCCAGGAACTCTACTTCCAGATCACTTCACTATAAATACAGTCACGAAGCATTCGTGTTGCCTCACTCGAGCCACCGAAGCACACCCTAGCTTGCAGCCTCACTTGTCCTCGAGCACACGCCAGCAGAGGTTTCAGCCATGAGCAGCCGCCGTGTTGGCCTCCTCCTCCTCTCCCTTCTGGCCACCACCCTCTCGTACAGCGCGGATCCGCCGCCGGTGCACGACACCGACGGCAACGAGCTGCGCGCCGACGCGAACTACTACATCCTCCCGGCGAACCGCGCCCACGGCGGGGGGCTCACGATGGCGCCCGGCCACGGGCGCCGCTGCCCGCTCTTCGTCTCGCAGGAGGCCGACGGGCAGCGCGACGGCTTACCCGTGCGCATCGCCCCGCACGGCGGCGGCGCGCCGTCCGACAAGATCATCCGGCTGTCGACCGACGTCCGCATCTCCTTCCGCGCCTACACGACGTGCGTGCAGTCCACCGAGTGGCACATCGACAGCGAGCTGGTGTCGGGCCGCCGGCACGTGATCACCGGCCCGGTCAGGGACCCGAGCCCGAGCGGCAGGGAGAACGCCTTCCGCATCGAGAAGTACAGCGGCGCGGAGGTGCACGAGTACAAGCTCATGGCGTGCGGGGACTCGTGCCAGGACCTCGGCGTGTTCAGGGACCTCAAGGGCGGCGCGTGGTTCCTGGGCGCCACCGAGCCGTACCATGTCATCGTGTTCAAGAAGGCGCCTCCCGCCTGAGGTCCATGCGGCGTGATGGCGCGCGCCCGTAGCGTGCATGTGTGCATCTGAATAAGGCTGGCCGAAACAGTGTGCTGTTTTTGTCTCTCTTAGACAATAAGTGTGGTGATGTGCGGTCCCACTGCTTAGGTTGTTTTGTGAAAGAGTAAAATGCACTCCAGGTACTTGAACTTGCGCCGCGAGCTCGGTTTAGTCACTGTACTTAGAAATACGGTCATTACGGTAACTATGTACGATGGGACGTGATTATACGGTCACTGTTCACCGTATTGAACCGGTACGCCGCCGTTTTGACCAGTCCACGCTTGCCACGTAGGCGTGGGGGGATTACTTATTTGAACAGCAAATTTAGGAGGGTTTATGTGTAAAAATGCAGTCAGCTCGTTCCCCTCGCAATTCCCCTGTTATCCAAATCCCTAGTTTTGTTCCCCTCGCAGCGCTCGTCGCCGCCGCCCACCGCTCGCCATCGCCATCGCCCTGCGCTCGCCGCTGCCCATTGCCTTTGTCCTCGTCACCCGCCATGTCCAGCAGCAGTTCTGCCCGATCTGGACGCCGCGGGAGGACAGTGGTGGTGCCGCTCATCTCATGCCCTCCCTGCGGCTGCCAAGTGAGGTTCTACGTGTCCAACACGGAGGAGCATGAGGGATGGGTGTTCTACAGATGTGTGACCGTAAGCATCCTTGACCTGATTGACATCGGTGCTTGTTGGTTTTGAGTTTTGAGTTTGAGTTTGTGCAAAATTTCTGATTTTTCTTGGTTTTGAGCTTGTAGCAAGGATGTGTTTTCTGGCATTGGGAGAGGGAATACGTGGCCTACCTTGTAGATCATCGTTATCTTGTTGGGCATGAAGCTGTTGATGCAATTGGAGCAACAAAAGATAGGAGGGAACAGCTTGAGAGAGAAACAGAAGGAAGAAGAAGGGTTGCAGAGAGAAATGCATGTCAGAGGATAAGTATGCAGATGCAAGAACAGCCCGGAGCTAGCATGAACATCACGAGGGCAGAAGCTCGTGCACTTCTTAATTTAGGTGTGCAGATGATGTTACTGTTGAAACTGCTGCTTGGTGGTGTATTGGTGCTTGTTGTGCTATGTGTCATGCTGCTGTTGAAGAAATGAAACTGGTGCTGATGAAGAAATGAAGAAGTGTGGTAGCTTCAATTAGACCTAGTGGTACTAGTAGTTGATGAAGAAGTGTGGTACTAGTAGTAGACCTAGTGGTAGTTGATTAAGAAGTGAAATGTCAGTATGATGGCTGTAACAGTTGATGTATGAACCTTTTGTATGATGGTTTGTCTCTGAAGTTCAATAAATTGTTCTGTTGTATGAACTAAAATCAGTGTCAATTTTAGTAGTATGTAACTATGATGTCAAGTAAACTATTCTAAGTATGTCAGTATGAAGAAAATGATCCAAGTAAGATGTTCCAAGTAAAATGAACAAAAATGATCCAAATAAGATGATCCTGAAGTACATGTTTCAAAAGATGGCCAAATGATCATTGGTTTTTTAGATGGCCAAAAGATCACCATGAGCCTGAAGATGGCCAAATGACTAGTTCCTGAAGTACATGTTCCAAAAGACATAACTTGACAGAAAGCAAAATGAGTAGTTGCTGAAGATGCTATTTTACATAAGATGGCCAAAAGGACTAGTTGCATAACATTTCTAGCACTAGTCCCTGAAGATGTCAAAAATGCTTCCATTCTTCTCAAGCCCTGAGCTATGATGCTCCTCTTGAACTGTTCTATTTACCAGTTTTTTCTTTGCAGCAGCAGCTGCTTGTTTCTCTGCCAGCTTCTTTGCAGCTGCTGCTTGCCTGGCTTGTTCATTTTTTGCATGAGCTGCTTCTCTCTCTGCAAGCTTCTTTGTAGCAGCAGCCTGTTTCTGGGCTAACTTCTCAGCAGCTAGTTTCTCCTTTTGCTCTGCAGCAATTTGCCTATGTGTCTCTTGGATAATTTGCCTTGTCTCTGCAGCTGCCTGCTTTAGGATGGCCTGAACTTCTCTTCTCTGAGCAGCTGCCTCCTTCTTCCTTTCTGCTTCTTGTGCTTTCTTTTCTGCTAGCACATGCCTCTTCCTGGCAGCTTCTTCTGCTTTCTTCATTTCTGCTTCCCTTCTAGCTGCTAGAACAGCTTGCTTCTTGTCCTCCAGCTCCTTCTCTCTTTCTGTCTTCATGGCTAGCAGCTTCCTAGCAAGATCACCATGAGTGACTGTGCTGCTTGGCTGGGAGTGGTTGAGCATAGACTGTGCATTGACTAAGAATGCAGACTCTGGTACTGGTGTTTGTTGTATGATTCTTGGCAAAGGCCTCTGCACATGTAGTGAAAAAGTTTTAGTATTATGATTCTTGGCAAAGGCCTCTGCAGATGTCAAGAATACAGTAGTACCTGCTCAAGAATAGAGTCTATCATAAGATCATCCACTGGTGGGGCTCTCTGTGTTGATGCTTCCTCATTGTTCTAATCAGTATGGAAGGGACGTGATCAATACATTTGATATTAAAACAAGATATAGTCTATCATTAGCAAAACAAGAGATAAAATTCATACTATACCTGGGTTCTCACCGGTCCCTCTTCTTGCACATTAGTATTTGCATGTTGAACATTCTCTTGTGCTGCTTCTGCTTCAACTTGTCTCTTTGGAGGTGGTAGGCCAGCCTTAAGATATTTACAACCCTTTCTGTTGTGGTCTGGGTCACCACAGTAGGAGCAATGCATTATGACACCATGTCTGGACATTCTCTTCCCTCCATTACTGCATATGATCTCTTCTGGTGATTTCCTTCTACTCTTGCAAGGTCTTCCCACATGTTTTGTGTACTCTGGTGGCAATATTGTGGGGCCATTCATCTTCTCCCACTCTGTGATATCTTTGCAAGGATAAATTATGTTGCTGTAGGCCTTCTTGAACATTGCCACTGAGTAGCAATTATCCACCAATGTTATGGGGTCAACTCTCTCATTTCTGCAGCATGCAATGACATGTATACATGTGACTCCATTTTTTTGCCATCTCATGCAGCTGCAAGACTTGGTGTGTATGTCCACAATGTAGTCTGTTCCTCTATCACCTACTTGAAATACTCCATCTCCTGACTCATATACATAACAAGTGTTTGCTAGATCTTTGAGCTTCTCAACCATCTTCTTTATCTTAGGGCATGTAACTCCTTGCATCTTCTCACCCTCAAGTTGTTTGGTGTAATGCCTACTAGTCCACTGTTGTTTGATCCTCTCAAACATTGATAGGATTGGCAATTCTCTGGCTTCTAGGATATACCTGCAAGCAGGACACATGGGAAGGAAATCATTAGCATGTCAAACTAGGCACAAACTAGGAAGGAAATCAAGCACAAACTAGGAAGCACAAACTAGAAATCAAGCACAAACTAGCAGGACGCTTGGGAGAATGCAAAATGTCATCATGGCCCAGATAAATATCAAAGAAGTGATGGCCTATTGACAAGAATACCATCATTTGATCAGTATCTGCATCACTCCTAATCTGTCTCAAAGAATTTCTGGTGATGTCAAGGATGGGAATGCGGTAGTATGCTTTTATCCTTCCAGCCATCTCCCATCCTATCTCCTCTACCATATGCTCCACCATGATTGGAGACCATGTTAACCTATCAACTTGATCATACCACACTTCATGTCCATTGACATAACTTCTGTTGCTTCCTTGACCCATGAAAAAAACCCCATGATGAAATAGCACTGAAAATTTGTCACTGCGTGCTCCTGTTACAAAAAAGCACACAAATTGAGTACAACCACCAATAATTGTAACAAACTTGGCAAAAAATGAACCTTTTATGTGAACCTTAAACCCTACAACAAACCCCCAATTGTTCCTCCAAAACCCTAGCACACATTATGAACCCTACTACAGGAGCGAGTACACAATTTAGGACAAAGTATCTACATGGCAAACCGTGGCATCAAACCTATATTCCACTTTTCATGTGGAATCAAACCTATATTCCACTTTTCTAACCGTGGCAAAAAACCCACCTGAAACCCCCAAATCGATTAACAAAACCCTAGGTTTTCTTCCAATGCGGGCAACTTCAAGAGAAAACTTAGGCAAACTGAATCTAATCTGTACATAACTCGATTTGATGTCAAATAGACCAGAATTTTGGACTTACTGTAATCGGGGGCAGGGGCTCCATCGGGGCGACGAATTGCAGCCATGGCGGCGCCGCCTTGCCTTCCCCACGATCGCGAGACCCTCCTCCACGGCCGATCCTTCCAACCCGACACCGAAAATCGCCGCCGACCTCAACGCCGGCGATCAACTGTTCCTTCCTCGGCCGCGACAGGGGAGGGGAAGCGGAGAGACAGAGGAGGCGGAGAGACAGGGAAATGGAGAGGTGGGAGGGCTAGCAGAGATGGAATAGAAGACGGGAGGTTTTTTTTTAGAAATTGGTCACCGCTTCGCTTCTGCAAACGACACGTGGCGCGGGGGAGGGCGTGGACTGGTCAAAACGGCAGCGTACCGGTTCAATACGGTGAACAGTGACCGTATAATCACGTCCCATCGTACATAGTTACCGTAATGACCGTATTTCTAAGTACAGTGACCAAACCGAGCTCGCGGCGCAAGTTCAAGTACCTGCAGTGCATTTTACTCTTTGTGAAACGTGAGAAACTCTTTTCAAGATGCCCCTATGAGTCTCTCTGAGATACTCACCCGTGTGTCAAGCCTACAAGTTAAACTTTGGTGAACCGGTTTCACCAAGAAACATAATTAACCATCTAAGCTACTTTCAACTCGCCTCGTGACACGTGGCGAATCAACCTGTGGTTGAATGGTTAGAGAAACTGTGGTATTCCCAGCCCATCAGGATTCAATTCTTGGTGCTCGCATTTATTCCTGAAATTATTTCAAGATTCCCGGCTATGCACATTCAGTGGGAGGAGATGTTCCCGTCGACGGCGAGGTGCCTATGGTGACTTTATAATTTCAAGATGATATACCGGCCCAGTCTTTGAAAGATGCTTATAAGTGTACGTGTATGCATTCATAGGGGTGAATGTATATGTATGTATATGAGCATTTGCATCTATACTGTGTTTAAAAAAAACACGTGACACTTGAGAATTGAAAGGGCTACTTTTGGCAACCAAGTGGCCGGCTCAGCACGCATACAAATAAATGGTTAGATCTAGTTTAAATCATTTTGCCGAACTGTTAAAAGTGGGTTAGTTTCTTCAATTCTCACCCTTTTTCCTCCTTCTGCCCACAATATTGTTTAGTTTTACTAAATACTAAAGAACATATTTATATATTTGAGCAGAAGAGCGAATTTTCTACTCGCTTGAATGTTTGTGTTTGTGTTGATGAGATCTTCACAACAAGATCGATCTTTGATACTACCTCCGTTCCAACATTACAAACTTTGACCATGTTTGTAGACAAAAACATGTAAATTTAAAATACCAAATACATATCGGATACATCATCAGTTATATTTTCATTTTGTATATGTTTGTAATTGTGTGTGTCTATATATATATATATATATATATAGAGCATGGATTTGCTATTCACACTAGCTATAGTGATGGTTATCGGAACCGTTCATACGCTTTGAGATCCGCACATTCGGCTGGATAAGGTTCTGAATTTACGAATTATTGAATTTCACCAATGACCCAAGAGGAAAGGTCAACATGCACCTTTACGTAAGTGTAATACCAAGATGGCAAGCTAGTTTCTGACTTGTCAGGAGTTTTCAGATCAAAAGCTGTCAGCGCCTTTCGCACCCGGCAGTGGGCGCCAGTGTCTACTTCGGGCAAACATCTACATTGGCTGATTGTGGTCAATTACTAAAAGTTCTGAGCTTCGCTGTACTCGTGCAGGCATGAAAAACTTCTACTTTCGTCCAGCTCAATGAACATGGTTCGGCACTGTAAATTTAAACGCGGCTTGATGGACTCATTTCTTGCAACAGGAAAGCCCCGTTTAATGCTGCCGAAAGGGTGCACAGAGTAACTGTTGTCCTGCTGGCCCACCAGCCGTCCAACTGCGTGGACTCATTTCTTGCAACAGGAAAGCCCCGTTTACTGATCGGCGTTTCTTTTTGATTTTTCGATCTATGATCGGTTTGCGTCGCCCGCCGCTGTCATCGACCCCGCGCGTCTCTACTTCGACTTCGGCATCGACTACACCGGCGTCTTCACCGACCCGACGGCCTCGCGCGTCTGCCCGCCGGTTACCCCGACCCGACGGCCTCGCGTCATGCGGCGGCCTGCCGCCGTTCGCGCGTCGGCCCGCCCGTCGATCTACGCCGGCCGTCATCGCCCTGCTCCGACCGGGACTCCTGCATCACCCCGACCCGGCGGCCTCGCGTCATGCGGCGGCTAATCATAGCTGCCCTGCCGCCCGCCGTCGCCTACTTCATCTCGGACTCCGCCGCCACCCCGTCTCCATCGAGCGGCGTCACCGACCTCGCGCGCGATCGGCTTGATCACCCGCTCGCCGCCACGATCCGCCTCATCTACGCCGCGCGACCAACCTGGCCCGTTGGTTACGTGCGCTTTCATAGGTCCCGTGAAGATCGTCCCCGAGTTCAGCGCGTCTATCCACCGATCGAGCAACGGGCTGCTGCTGCATCACCCCGTCGGGCCGCAGCGGCGCCGCCACGTGGTTCTCCTCGCGGCTGCATTGACTTGTGCGTCGCCGTTGCGTCGCCCTACAGGTCGTAGTGCCGCGATACGCGGTCCCAGCCGCCGCCCCGTGGCCGTCCCCGCGGCTGCACCGACTCGCCCGCCGCCGTTGCGTCGCCCTTTCGGGCCGTAGCGCCACGGCCCGCGGTCCCCGCCGTCGCCCCGAGGTCTTCCCGCCGTCGTCCCGACCTGCCAGCCGCCACTACGTCGTCCCTTCGGGCCGTAGCATCGCGGCATGCGGTCCACTTCGCCGTCACCGCGCGCCGACCTCCCGTGGTATGCGCCGCGCCATCTTCCTTGGCGCGGGAACGCCATCGTCCGCGTCGGTCTTCGTCACGCTGTCAGGGTTCTTCGCCTACTTCAAGCATCGCCGCCGCACTCCTAACCTAGCCGCCGCCGCTGCTACCTTCGTAGCCTGCCGCCGCCCGTCCACCCCCTTCGTCTTCGTCCAAGCACCAGCCCGTCGCCAGCGTCGCCGTCATCTACCCCGACCACTTCGTCTACTCCGACCATCATTGGTGACATCGGCCCCGCGCCGATGGACGCTGCAATCGTCGTCGAGTTCTTCTCTGCTGGCCCCTCCGACTTCTCCGACATGGCGTACAGCTCGTGCTGGTCCCTCGTCTACGCATACCCGGTGCTGGCAACACCGATGTGTGCCTTCATCCACGACGTGTCCCCGCAGTAGGTAGCACATTGAATACGACCGCGTCTGGTAGTTGGCCGGCCGACATGTGGGGCCGGTGGACATCAAGGGGTATGTTAGAGATGCTCTAAGCATGTTAATGATTCCGTCCGTGGGCAGTGCATGCTAATGATTTGCCGAAAGGCGAGGAGATACGCAATACGATCCGTGTGCAGACGTCAGCGGAGAGACGTGGTGATGCAACAGGTGTTGCGGATGGCGACGGTTGTCGCTGTGTTAGTGGAGTTCGTGTGCTTGGATGCGCGGTCGCCGTGTTAATAAAACATGGCACACCGTGTAGGACGCAAAATGGAGAACAGTGCTGTGTCATGTGTGTTTGTAATCCGCTGCTTTACTTGCTATTTCGTGATTGTACCATGTGTGCCATGTTATCTGTCGTCTGGCGTTTTCCATTCTCCGGCTCTATTTTGTTGCGATGCTCTCAACCGTGCATGGCTCTGTACCATGTGAGATGAGCGGCGTGTGCACGGTTTCTTTACTTTCTTTCCCTATTGCTTCACATCGTCTCTTTAGAATTAACAGCTTATTCCTGAGCCCATAGCACCGCCTGTGTCCGAAAGGACCAGACACACACACACGACCATGAGATACGGACTCCAAGTGATTTTTTGGGCAAACAACCTGGATTCCATTAACTCAAGTGGCCAGAGGCCACACAACAGATACAACACGGGGTACACCGTACAGCACAAGATACAACGTAGTAGAAAGGAACACCCCTAGACCACGTGTCCATATACTCACACAGGAGAAAGACACGCGAAAGGACACGTATCACTAGAAAGAACACATGCATTCACGTGTTCATATGAAGCTTCACCAAGGTGCCCACGCGTCCGAGCGCATACTCCAACATCGGCCAGAGGTAGACAAGCCGTCACGGACGAAGCTCCGCCACTGGCAAGAAGGAGCAGTCACCAGACCAAATACCTCCAAGAACGCCGCAAGAACCGGAGCTGGAGGAATAGAGCACCAACAACGCTGGAGATCTTGAGGAAGCCCATGCGTTGTCATGCGATATCTCCACTGCCCCATCACATAGGGAAGATTAACAAGCGACAATGGAGGAAGAAAAGCCCCTAGATCAGGCAAATGAACACCTAAACTGAGAAAGGGCAACACCAATTACCCAATGGCTGGAGCACCAGTTCCAGGAACCACATTGTGGGCCTCCAAAGATGGAGGTTGAAGAGGAATTTGGTGGATGAGTAACCAAGGACACAAGAGGAGCCCGCCCTGCACCGACGCAGATGGAAAGGGAGAAGCACGTCGCCGACGCAATGAAGCTGCAACAAAGGAAGAAGAAAAACATGTGCAAGCTTCAAGCTAACCTGCCCTATCTCGCAGGCGACCAAGATTAAAAAGCAAGCTCGCCGGACAGGATAAAGAAGAAAAGGCACCGACGAGTTGCAGAAGTAATGGATGCAGGGAAGCAAAAAAGACGGAAGAAAAATACTAGAGGCCCGAGCTCTTGAAGGGGGAAAACAGAGCTCGAAGAGTAGTCGGGACCAACCATCCTGAATCTACCTTTCCCATTTGCCCATCCATCTCCATGATGACACTCGGACAAGGAAGGGGAGGAAGAGAGGAAGGAAGATCCAAGAAGGAAGGAAGAAGGCCACCAATCTCGCCACCATGGTCATACTTGCAACTGCAAGAAGGAAGAAGGCCGAGCTAAGATCTTGTTTACTGGGAGTAGAAAGAGGCATATAATATACATAGAGGGTAGGCCGGACCTCTCTCCCTCACCTCTCCAGTAGCCGGAACCGCCGGAGACAAGAGAGAAAGAGGCCGGAAGGGGATGAAGTGAGTGAGTTTTGACAGGCAGGAGACCTCGATGGGTAAACATGCTACTAGGCAGGAGACCACGATGGGTCACGTCGCCCGGTTCCGTGAATGTGGACCACCGGTTCTTTGCTAATCGTATTTCGGTTTGAATTGGTTTTTGAATATTCTTCATGGCTAACACACATCCTTCCTCCATGTCATGTCGCCCGGTTCCGTGAATGTGGAACACCGGTTCTTTGCTAATCGTGTTTCAGTTTGAATTGATTTTTGAAGATTCTTCATTGTGAACCTACCTCCTTCCCCTGTCACATCGCCCAGTTCTGTGGATGTGAAACACCGGTTCTTTGCAAATCGTATTTCAGTTTGAATTATAGTTTCACCTCCTCCCTCCATGTCATGTCGCTCGGTTCCGTGGATGTGAAACGCCGGTTCTTTGAAAATCGCATTTCAATTTGAAGTGTAGTTTATGAAGGTTCTTCATGGCGAACCCACCTCCTCCTTTCATGTCACGTCGCTCGGTTCCGTAGATGTGGAATGCCGTTTCTTTGCAAATCGTATTTTAGTTGGAAGTGTAGTTTTTGAAGGTTCTTCATGGCGAACCCACCTCGTCTCTCCGTGTCAAGTCGCCCGATTTCGTGGATGTGGAACACCAGTTCTTTGCAAATTGTATTTCAGTTTGAATTCGTTTTTGAAGGTTCTTCATTGTGGACCCAGCTCCTCCCGTGGTGCCATGTCGCCCGGTTCCGTGGTTGCGGAACACCGGTTCTTTGCAAATCGTATTTCAGTTTGAGTCGTAGTTTTTTAAGGTTCTTCATGGCAAACACACCTCCTCCCTCCGTGTCACGTCGCCCGGTTGCGTGGATGTGGAATGCTGGTTCTTTGCAAAACGTATTTCAGTTTGAAGTGTAGTTTTTGAAGGTTCTTCATGGCGAACCCACCTCCTCCCTCTGTGTCAGGTCGCCCGGTTCTATGGATGTGGAACACCGGTTCTTTGCAAATTGTGTTTCAGTTTGAATTGTTGTTTTTGAAGATTCTTCATGGCGAACACACCTCCTCCCTCCGTGTTACGTCGTGCGGCTCCGTGGATGTGGAAGCCGGTTCTTTGCAAATCGTATTTCAGTTCGAAGTGTAGTTTTTGAAGGTTCTTCATGGCGAACCCACCTCATTCCTCTGTGTCATGTCGCCCCGGTTCCGTGGATGTGGAACACTGGTTCTTTGCAATTCGTATTTAAGTTAAGAGTGTAGTTTTTGAAGGTCCTTCATGGCGAACCCACTCCTCACCCTGGGTCACGTCGCCCGGTTCCATGGTTGTGGAACGCCGGTTCTTTGGAAATCGTACTTTAGTTTGAATAGGTTTTTGAAGGTCCTTCATTGCGAACCCACCTCCTCCCGCCGTGTCACGTTGCCCGGTTTGGATGTGGAACACCGGTTCTTTGCAAATCATACTTCAGTTTGAATCGTAGTTTTTGAAGGTTCTTCATGGCGAACACACATCCTCCCTCCGTGTCACGCCGCCCGGTTCCGTGGATGTGGAATGCCGGTTCTTTGCAAATCGCATCTCAGTTCGAAGTGTAGTTTCTGAAGGCTCTTCATGGCGAACCCACCTCCTCCCTTCATGTCACGTTGTCCGGTTCCGTAGATGTGGAACACCGGTTCCTTGCAAATGTATTTCAGTTCGAAATGCCAACCCTGTCAAAGCATCCTAGAGAAAGAGAGAGAGAGAGAGAGAGAGGGGTTATATGGTTTGTGTGTTGAGTGTTGACCTATGACAAAAGACAACATAAACTAGACCTCGGTGTCAAAATTCCACTCTTCATGAAAAGAAAAACTTATCTAAGGGCGACACGCCTCCGGAGCAATCTCCAGGCCAATCGTAGACCCGCTATCCGCGCGGTCAAGGGCGGCATGCCTCCACATCCGTTTAAAAACTTGAGACACTTATTTTGTGACGGAGGGAGTACAAAATAATTACTATAGTGAGCTTTCTGGGTTTTGTAATCTGCGCCATAGATTACGGTAACTCTCCACTCTAAGAGCATCTTCAGCCACACCCCCAACAGCACCCCAAGGCCCTTTTTTATTGCCGGCGTGAAAAAAATGGCCCGGTCGCGCACCTAGAAGCCCATTTTTCACTGGTTATGGCCGAATTTGCCGCCGGCGGACCCAGGCCCAACCCGACGCGCTGGGGGCGCCCGGGAGAGCCGGGGGAAATGTTTTGGCGTGAAATCTTTGTGGGCCTGCCGAGTCAGCGATTAGGCGCGGTCGTTGTCCTCATTGTCTCATTTTCCCGCGGGTAATCAATGCGAGGGCTGCCGCCGGTCAGGCCTTCCACTGATTCCTCATGGGCGGCGTAGTGAAGGCACGCCGACGCGCGTCCCACCCCGTCCCGCCATGTGTACACACGGCTGTCGTTCACTCGCCGCCGTCCCTTGTCGGTGGCTGCACACTCCCTCGTGTCACAGCCCCTCTCGCCCTCTCGCCGCCGACACCCCTCTTCCCTGACGCCCCTCTCCCCTTTCCCGGCCGACGACCATGGCCGAGCGCTACCCCGGTGACAGAGCGACAGCCAATGGCTTCGGCTGCCGCCACCTACACGAGGACGAGGCCCGTCTACTCTGCGAGGTGGACTACCCGGCGCCACCGGACATGTGGGTGCCGGATTCATGGAGGCTGAGCGTCGGCAGAGTCCCGGTGCTGCCGCCGCCCTCTGGAGCTGACCGACATGCGAAGATCGCGCGCATCAGATCGCCATCTCCCGCCTCGTCAAGCCATCAGATCGGGCGGCGCACGCGCGGCGGCGCAATCGTCATCAACGAGGGTGGCGCCCCTTCTCCTTCGGCCTCCATCTCCCGCCTCGTCAAGCCAAAGACCGAGCTGACGCCCCTCCCCATGAAGAAGGGGCACGAGGCCATGGCCGCCGACGAGGAGAGCGGCCTCAAATGGGCGCAGGACGACTACATCCAGTAGGAGATGGAGCGCCAGCGCCGCGCCCTAGAGGAGATCGCCGCCCGGCGCGGCGGCCGCGAGGAGGTGCCCGGGCCGTCCAACCCAGTCCGCCACGGTGACGCAGGGCAGGGGTGCCGCAAGGATGGCGGCTAGGGCGGCGACGATGACGACGACGGTGGCGGCTACACCAACTTCTACAGGCTCCTTGGCATGTAGAAGGCTCAAGGCGGCGCGGCAACGGCGTAGTAGTTTTATTTTGTTTTTAAATTATGTTTTCAATTTTGTACAAATATCAATGAAATCGTCTAGTTTGACCGAATTTGTGTCGTGTTTGGCCGAAATTTACAGAGTTTAGTTTTTTTTTAAAGGCGTCCAGGGCGACCTTGAGGCGGCGGTTCGAAAACCGACCGTCCCACGCTGATTTTATTGCCGACTCATCCCCAGGCGGTGGTATTTCAAGTTCTGGAGAGCCGAATGGTTGGAGATGCTCTAAGATATTGTAAGATGCAAATTAGATCGGCTGGCCAAGAGCACACGGGCAACTGTTATATTGGTAGTGGTAGTAACTCCATACATGCCCAGCCTAGGAAACTTTTGCTGGCCGTTTTATTTTATGCACCTGATGTTGCGTGTGCGTGTGCGTGTGCGTGTGGACCCTCGTCTGGTGGCACAAACACAAGGCAGTGCAGTATGCATGCTGCTTGTCAAGGGGTGTTGTCCCGTGATCGTAGCTAGACGGCAGATGCTTGGTCAACATACTTGAATTATGCGAATAGACATGTCCTGACTGGCATCCGTCAGCACACCTGCGCCCTCTTTCCTTTGTGCGGGTGAGATCGGGAAGAAGAAGCAAGCGTCAACCACTTGTTGCCCTGATGTTACTCACGGGCCTGCCTCTTCACACTATGGCCGGCGCAGGCTGGGACCTGTTCACGGGTGTTTAATGGAGCATATCACGTGACGATGCACAACAAACAACAATGTATGGGAGGGGGCGACAAGAATGCCACGCATGAAGCGGTATGGTGAATAGGGTGCTATCGAATCCCTGCGAAGGCACATCCAACACAAGTGTTGAATGACAAAAAAGCAAGGCGTCACTGAAAAAAAAATAGCGCCAAGATTCAAACCTTTACCGAACAGTTCTCCAGAACCTTTTGCCTATGACGCATGTGGTCCTCTCTGCTGCACTGCAGCTGCGACAACCTAGTGCCTGCGCGGTCCTGCCTGCCGGTCCACCTTCTGCTATAAGAGGAAAACATCAACAAATGAGAAAACCAGGAAAAAGCAAATGAGGTAAGAGGAGGGACCAGATCCCAACAGCAACGAGCGCTCGTGATTGCATCCACACTGGCGTAGTTTTATAGGTTTGCTTTTTCATATATATATATATATATAGAGAGAGAGAGAGAGAGAGGATGGATTTGCTATCAACAGTAACTAGGGTGGTGGCTATCAGAACCGTTAGACGCATCAGGATTCGCACCATTGGCTGGATAAGGTTCCGATTTGTTGATTTATTGAATTTCGCATGACCAGAGTGGAAGTCTGAGCTCTAGCTTTATGCACACAATATCCAGAAATGGCAGCCTATTGTCTGTGTTTTCAGACTCTCGGTCAGGGGAAGGTTGCAGAAAACTTTTGTAGATGATGGGCATCGCCAGTGTGCCATTCAGGCAACTAAATAAGTAGTTTGTTTGGTTGTAACATTACTAAAGGTTCCAACCGTGGCATACTAATTTGGGGATGTAAACCCTGCCACTTGCACCGTGCATTAGATAAGGCCCGGCACCATTTCCCATCCGTGCATGAGCTAGAACTTTGTAATTGAAAGCCATGTACTCCTATGTTCGAACGGAAATGAGGCTGAGATAACGCCATGAGCACCTCATTCTCCGTACAAAATAATGCCAACCCGCTGTTTGATGTTGTTTTGCGAGTGTTAAGTCATCTAGGAATTGTGCAAGAATCCCATGTTTATTTTTCACCTGAGAGTCAAGTTGCATATGTTAATTCATCTGGTCATCTAGTTGATAAAACAGCGAGCTTGAGAACGACGCTTCATTCTCTTTGATCCAATTTCAAACCGGTGTGGATGAAGAGCAACTCAGGTAAGAGTACAATGCAATCTACAGTATTAGTTAATCAGTTCTTGTACTCCCTTCGGTCATTTTTACTCTGCATATAAGAATTGTCTGAAGTCAAACTTTACAAAGTTTAACCATATTTATATAAAAAATATCATCATCTACCATGATAAAGTTATACAACATGAAACTTTAAGTCATGACGCATCTACTAGTATTGATTTCACATTATGAATGTTGGTGTTTTTTTCTATAAAGTTGGTCAAACTTTATGAGGCTTGACTTCAGACAAATCTAATATGCGAACTAAAAAGGACCGGAGGGAGTAACATCTTCACGTTGCACCTCGATCAAATTGCGGGGGCCATACCATTGGCCTGGTTGTGTTCTTCCTTCGCCAGACCTCGACTCCGTGACACCCTCTCTGGCAGGGTAACCAATCCATTCTTGGTCTGATCCAGAAGTTATATCATCAATCCTCTCCGTAGGAACAATCATGAATCATTAATCTTTGGCTGTCTTCAACCTACTTATCTTAAATCGATAGTGGATGCCAATGGTCTGCCTGGCTTTCGTAGGAATAGCTGCGCCGACTATAGCTGCCGTGTGGTGGACGACGAGTGACAGCTGCCGTTTTTCGCGAAATTTTGAGATTCCTTATGATTTTAAGTTAATTTTGAAAATCGTGTGGCGGACGACGAGTGACAGCGGCTGTTTTTCGCGAAATTTTTACAAACCGCTGGTCGGAATGATTCAAACGATACCCCGTTGGAAAGATATCGACGAGGCGTAACTTTTTCATGTAGAACACTCTCTCTAATTCTTTACGGTTTAAGAGGAATTCTGAATTTACCCAAATGCGGACACTGTTTTTCGTGACACCCAAATCGACATGGGTACTTCATCCGAGTAAAAACCGCACTGCATCGAACGAAAAATCGCACTGCATCAGACGGGTAAGAGAACTGCATGGTTTCTTTTATTCAAACGTAATTTTTTGTAGGACGAGAAAGTAGAGTGCACTTCACATCGGGTGTAAATGAACCACAACACTATTAAGAAGTGAACCACATTACTTCTTTTCGCTTCCATAACATTTTTTTGCACTTACGTGATGAACAACATCATACGATCGACCGCACTACTTCAGATGTAAAACCACACTGCATCCGTCGTTGGCTATATGCACTAGGTTTTTACAACCTGTGCACATCTTTGTTAGTGGGAGTGGACTACAGTGTCAAGAGTAGTGAACCACATAGATGAGACCTAGTGGACTATTTTGTGTGTGTGTGTGTGTTTCTAGTTGTTTTTCAACTGTTCTTCCAATAGATGTAAATGAATGTAAAGTGTGGACTGCAAGGACAAAGTGAGCGAACTGCAGTGGTTTGTTTTTTAAATGTACCGCCTTGTTAGTGCAAAATAGACTTCCTTTTTGGAAACAAAATAAAGAGAATTTTGAGTTTTCAAAAAATAATTACAAGTAAACCACATGGCATACAAGTGAACGACTACAAAAGGAAAAGGCATTGCGTCCTCGACAGCGACCGCCTGAAAGGACAAACAAAAGAACAAAAAGGGAACTGCACGCCCGTGCTGCTCCAACTGTTAGCAGCTCGTTGGCGAACTGCACGTTGTCGTTGGCTGTACTACGCCAGTTGGTGGAAAAGCACTGGATTTTTCATTCAAAAAATAAAAAAGTGAACTACAACATCCGCAATGTCGAGCTGCACTCTCACACACCTGCGTATTGCACGCCATGTTGCAGAGCTGTGGTCAACATTCTGCTCACCATGTCGTCGAGTCAACCCCAATATAAACTGCACGAGAGGCAAATGAATCGCCGCAAAAAGAGAAACGCCAGCGTCCACTAAAAAACACAACACAGAAAGAATTGCCCTGCTGTACAACACAAATGATTTTGATCCTGCGGTGAGGTGGTCGTGGCAGTTGTGGCGGAGGAGGTAGAGGATGTGCACTGTAGTCCAGGAGCTCATCGGCACCAGTGTTGCCCCGTGGTGGTTGTTCATAGAACCAGCCACCAACGAGCCTGAAAAATGCACAAGCACTCCACGTGAGCTGCATGAATCGAGTCATCGGATTGTAATGGAGATGATAAAAAACGGTCGACCCGCCCGAGCTGATTGCTCGATCCCCTTCTGCAAGAAAGGATGGGAAGCCTAGCGCGTCTCGCAGTGTGGCCGTCCTCACCCTGGCCGGAGACAGCAGATCCGAGCGTCTCGTCAGGTGGCCATCGTCCTCCTCTCTGGCCGCTGGAGGAGGCGAGGTGGAGGGAGGGCACACAGGGGGAGGCGCATTGGTGCGTGGTGAACTGCACTCGCGGCCCAGTGGAACTATGTCGGGGTGCCGAGGCGCCACCACAGAGATGGGCCAGGATCGATGGGCAGCGCAGAGGTTAGGGATGCGGAGGGAGGCGGAGCCCACGGTCGGAGCTGGCCACGTGGAGGTTAGGGGGAGTGGCGCTCCCTTCTTGCTTGTGTTACTCGTCACCGGCGTGCCTCAGAGGCATGGATCCCTTTTCGTCAGGCCTGAATCCGCCTCCCTTTCCAGGCCACCCGCCGCAAGATCTAGCGGGATTCACGCAGGACGACGAGGCAAGGCAGGGCCACAACAGATGCGAAAGTTGGAAGTCTGGATCCGGCCGCGGCGACCAGCAGGAGGTCGTCGGCGCTGGGGACGTATCGGGTGTCACTGGATCTAGGCCCCTGCGAGGTGCCTGCATGGCAGGAAGGGCCTTGCTCACCGGAGCAGGCAATGCCGACGCGAGGTGGAGGAAGGTGGGGCGGCGACGCTGGGTGGAGGTCGGGGCGGGCGGCATGGGGGACGGAGGTGGTGGTGCGGCGCGGTGGAGGGAGTGCATGGTGGGGCTAGGTGGTTGCGTGGGAGCGAGAGGCGGTTGAAGGCAGGGGAGGACGGTGTCGGTCGCTCGGATCCAGGACAGCGTGGTGGCACGTTCCTGTCCGGCGGCGGCGAGGAAGGTGGCTGGAGAGGGTGGGGCGGCCGAGGCGATGGAGGTGGAGGTTGGGGCAGATTGGGGAAGGTGGGGAGGGCACAGGGGAGAGAGAGAGGAAGAAGGTGGAGGGGGTGGGGCTGCGTGTGGAGTGGGGGAAGGAGGTGGGCATGGTGGAGACATAGAGGAAGAAGGTGGAGGGGTGGGGCGGGTGTGGTTCTGTTCGGGTTCCGCAGTGCGAATGTGTTACCAGAATAAGCCTGTTGTTAGCAGAATAAGACTCTTAAAGGTGTTATTAGAATAGACTCACCCTATAGACACACACACACACACACACACACACACACACACACACACACATCTGGGCTATTCTGTTTCGCATAACAGAATATTATTATGTTACCCTACTTGAACTGACGTAGTTTACAGGTTGGACTGACGTGGTTTTCTACTTGAACTGATCTTCCTGCGTGTACGACGGGTAGAAATAGGGGATGCAACATGAAGCTTCCGAGCGTTCTCCGGTGCGGTGCTGCGGGCCATTCGTTGCCAGAGGAGACATGTAAGGGGTTCCGCACGTGCGCGCGCTCACCTGGTCATGTTTTGCGATCTGGAGTCACCGGAGGTGACGGCGTGGGCATTTGGCGGCGGGCGTGTTTTGGGCGTTGGTGTTTACCGTGGTGTTCGTAGGCCTCATTTTACGTCCGGTTTGTTGTTTTGGATATGAGAATTATCGGTATGTTAGTGTTTTGGGAGATTAATTTCATCTGCAATTTCTGATTACAAGTTTTGGTGTTCTTGGTCGTTTTCCACGCCTGCCATGCGAATGTGTTCTTCTTTTTCTGTTATTTTACTTTCGAATTGGCGTTGCAGGGAGATTGTATGAAAAGATTTGCATTGTCAATTTTGCTTCTTTGAGTTGTTTCTACCCCGGGTTCCCATGTTATTTTGTCGTTGGCGGAGGTGGTGTATGGCGGCTGACTGTAGCCTGCGATTTCTTGTAATCTGGGCAAACTATGTAATTAAGTTGCATGTTTTTCAGTGTTGTTTGAATTGCTGCCGTATGTGTAGTTGGACTGCTCCGTGTCAAAGTTGTCTTACTATGCGTTGACATCAGAGTAAGTATTTTCTACTGGCTGCCTACCGATACCTCTACACTTTGAGTATAAAGCCCGAGCCCTCTGTCAATTTCATTCTACCAGCTGCAACCAAAGAAAAGAGAGATGGATCCTGAGATGGGAGAGGTCACAGAGGAGGGGGATGCCGTCGATGTTAGGGCTGCAGCAGCGGAGTAGAGGAGGGGGATGCCGTCGATGTTAGGGCTACAACAATGGAGCAGAGGAGGAGGCGCAGGCGCAGGAAGATGGCACAACATGCTGCTGAGGACGAAGTGGAGGCAGAGTTCCACAGACGCCTTGCGCGCGAGGTGATGTATACTTGCAACTCCAATGAATTGGAGCTTCTTTTCCCAGATGGCAGGGGAAGGAACCATGTTCAGATCATCAGTTGGGCTAGGGCGAGAGCAGCCACGGCTCCACATCCATCCACCATGGCTAAATGGCGTTGTTTCTTTGATCGTTATGACTGAAGTACTAATTTTTTTTATGTTTTTAAGATTATGCCGTGAGGGAGTAGATGTTTGAATGAATAAATGAATTCAACTGTCTACCTTTGAATGTGTTGTTTTATCTGCATATGTTTGTCATGTGCAGTTTTTGAACTGCTGGTTTATGTGAAGTTGAACTGATTTGCGTTCAAATATTGCATGGCTTGTATAATAACTATTTCCTACCAGCTGGCTGCCCACCTGCCTATTTATTATTTTTATAATCTGCGAGTCTCCTTGGCTATAAATTCTATCCATCTATGTGTGGTGTGTGGCTCAGTCTCCCCCTCCTTTTTGTTCCTTCTTCCAGAATTAGATCTAGGTTCCTCCCTCTTCTCTTCGTTGTTTTCTTCCCTGTTCCTGTGTGTTCCATGGAGGATTGTTCATGCGGATGCCTGGCAAAGATGGCGCGCATAGCTGATGGCTGTGTGTACGAATCTGGTTTGGAGCTCACCCAGACTCAGCGTCGTGGCCAACTTTCTTGTCTGTTGTACAACAACCATGGTTTTCGTGCACCCTATGTTTGTCGCCTGACGGCTGGGGACTTGAAGGAATCATGGGTATGTGTTTCTATTCGTTTTGTTTTCTTCTTTTTTGTAGGTCTCTTTTTGAATCCCATGGACTTAATCTATAGTTTAGTTTTATCAATAGTTTGTCTATAATTTTTATTTGGTTTTGTCAGAATTTAACAGTAGGGATTTGTGTGTGTATTTGTTCATTACTTAATAGTATTTTATCCATTTTTGTTTAATCCTCGATCTGTTTTTGTCATATGTTTTTACTGTAGGTGTATTGATATGTATATTTCTTCAGTTTAGTTAGTTCATATGACTAGTCAGTTAGGTGTTTTTGTTTTGGTTCAGATTTTTCCTTTTTCAGTTTGTTATGCAACCGTTCCTAGATCTGTGTAAAAATTCAGTTATTTCAGGTGTTCACTTTGTTTTCTACTCCCATGCCCATTTGCAGAAAATGTCACCCAGGATCAGGATTGTTGCTCCTAGTTCCGGGATACTGACGATGGAGACTTCAGACAAAAATAGGTATCAGTTGATGGAATTTGCCTACCACATTGACTTTGATGGTTGCATCAACCTAACTACTGGGTGGAAGGAGTTTGTAGCAGAGTCTGGATTTGAGGATGGTGATGTGGTTATGGTTATGTTCTGCAGGGAAGATGACTCTTTGACGTTTAGAATTTATGTGTTGTAGGTTTAAATGTGGCAAATGACGCCGATTGTGAGATTTGTGTGTGTTTGATTATGTTGGAGTATTTTTTCTTTAAATATTTGCATGTGAGATGGTTGAATTCTATGGTATTATCAGATGATTTGGAACAATTTATGTAATGCTTTTCCTTTTGTTTTGCTCAAGTATGACTATTTTTTATATATTCTTTATATTTGAACTGGAACAATTTATAGTTGAACTAATGGGCATCCTTTGTTTTGACTGGGATATTTTCATGTACGTAGCTCGCAGACGGAACTATATGTTGATGACGTTTGTAGGACCGCTTTTGGGTTTTGAGTTTGCTTAACTTACATGTTGTTAATGATAGTACTGAACTATTTAGTTTGTCAATTACCAATCAAATTTCTTTGTTGTATAGCATTTTTTCTTACTTTTTCACATGAATTTTAGAGCACATTTTTTCTTTTTACAGTTGAATAATGATAGTTCTAGTATTCTTTAAAATTAAAAGAATTTAATCTTTGCTGCAGAGTACTGTTTTTTACTTGAACCTTATGAATTGTAGTAGTTGAACTTTTTATAAATTTGTTTCTAAATTTTTTATCACAATCTTCTACATTTAATTTTCCAAATATATATATATATATATATATATATATATATATATATTAGTTCTTACAATTAACATGTGTTTGAACTTTTTACATTATTTGTTTTTGAACTGATTTCTTGTGAGGTTTTTTAAAAATTATCTGCATTTGTTTTTTTATTTTGTCGTGTGTGATCGGCTGGAATTTTGTAATGAAGCGAACTACTATGTTGGGCCATCCGCGTGAGTCGTTGTTTTCGGCCCAAATACCTCGTCCGCACGGCTGTGCAGCGCAGCGTGCGCCTGCGATGTGGGTTTAGTCCCACCTCGCTAGTCGAGGGGGCTCTAGACCTGTTTATAAGCGCAGCTGAGGCTCATCGGTCGAACTCCTCTGAATACTTACCTGAGCGCTTATACACGATGCTCGCTCTCTCTCATGACCTGTGGGCCCTCGACGGCAGGCCCTGCGTTGTGCGAATTACTAGGGATTCGCCCACGGGCTCGAATTCAAGTATATAGCATCGTTAGGGCCTGCGCCGGTCCTTGGGCGGTCAATTTTTTCTTTTTTTGTTTGTTTGAATCTAGTACTTGACTCCACCAGTAACTTGGACTGATACTTTTTGCTCTAGTTCTTGTGAGTTTTGTTCTAGAAACGAGCCGTAGCAGGCGACGACGCGGCGTGCCGCGGTGTCGCATGTTGGAAATATGCCCTAGAGGAAATAATAAAATGGTTATTATTATATTTCCTTGTTCATGGTAATTGTCTATTGTTCATGCTATAATTGTGTTATCCGGAAATTGTAATACATGTGTGATTACATAGACCACAACATGTCCCTAGTGAGCCTCTAGTTAACTAGCTCGTTGATCAATAGATAGTCATGGTTTCCTGACTATGGACATTGGATGTCATTGATAACGGGAACACATCATTAGGAGAATGATGTGATGGACAAGACCCAATCCTAAGCATAGCACAAGATCGTGTAGTTCGTTTGCTAGAGCTTTTCCAATGTCAAGTATCATTTCCTTAGACCATGAGATCGTGTAACTCCCGGATGCTGTAGGAGTCCTTTGGGTGTACCAAACGTCACAACGTAACTGGGTGACTATAAAGGTATACTACAGGTATCCCCGAAAGTATCTGTTGGGTTGACACGGATCGAGACTGGGATTTGTCACTCCATATGACGGAAAGGTATCTCTGGGCCCACTCGGTAATGCATCATCATAATGAGCTCAATGTGACCAAGTGTTTGGTCACAGGATCATGCATTACGGTACGAGTAAAGTGACTTGCCGGTAACGAGATTGAACGAGGTATTGGGATACCGACGATCGAATCTCGGGCAAGTAATGTACCGATTGACAAAGGGAATTGAATACGGGATTGATTGAATCCTCGACATCATGGTTCATCCGATGAGATCATCGTGGAACATGTGGGAGCCAACATGGGTATCCAGATCTCGCTGTTGGTTATTGACCGGAGAGTCGTCTCGGTCATGTCTGCGTGTCCCCCGAACCCGTAGGGTCTACACACTTAAGGTTCGGTGACGCTAGGGTTGTAGAGATATTAGTATGCAGTAACCCGAAAGTTGTTCGGAGTCCCGGATGAGATCCTGGACATCAGGAGGAGTTCTGGAATGGTCCGGAGGTGAAGATTCATATATAGGAAGTCCAGTTTCGGCCATCGGGAAAGTTTCGGGGGTAATCGGTATTGTACCGGGACCACAGGAAGGGTCCCGGGGGTCCATCGGGTGGGGCCACCTATCCCGGAGGGCCCCATGGGCTGAAGTGGGAAGGGAACCAGCCCCTGGTGGGCTGGTGCGCCCCCTTGGGCCTCCCCCTGCGCCTAGGGTTAGAAACTCTAGGGGTGGGGAGCGCCTCCACTTGGCTTGGGGGGCAAGCCACCCCCTTGGCCGCCGCCCCCCATATAGATGGGATATAGAGGGGCCGACGCCCCCCTGGCCCCTATATATAGTGGAGGGGAGGGAGGGCAGCCACACCCAAGCCTTTGGCGCCTCCCTCTCCCCTCGTAACACCTCTCTCTCTCTCTCTCTCTCTCTCTCTCTCTCTCTCGTTGGACCTTGGCGAAGCCCTGGCGAGATCACCGCTGCTTCCACCACCACGCCGTCGTGCTGCTGGATCTCCATCAACCTCTCCTTTCCCTTGCGGGATCAAGAAGGAGGAGACTTCTTCCCAACCGTACGTGTGTTGAACGCGGAGGTGCCGTCCGTTCGGCGCTCGGTCATCGGTGATTTGGATCACGACGAGTACGACTCCATCAACCCCGTTCTCTTGAATGCTTTCGCTCGCGATCTACAAGGGTATGTAGATGCAGTCCCCTCTCCCTCGTTGCTAGATGACTTCATAGATTGATCTTGGTGATGCGTAGAAAATTTTAAAATTCTGCTACGTTCCCCAACAATGGCTTCATGAGCTAGGTCTATGCGTAGTTTCTATGCACGAGTAGAACACAAGTTGTTGTGGGCATTGATTTTGTCAATTTACTTGTCGTTACTAGTCTTATCTTGATTCAGCGGCATCGTGGGATGAAGCGGCCTGGACCGACCTTACACGTACGCTTACGTGAGACTGGTTCCACCGACTGACATGCACTAGTTGCATAAGGTGGCTAGCGGGTGTCTGTCTCTCCCACTTTAGTCGGATCGGATTCGATGAAAAGGGTCCTTATGAAGGGTAAATAGAAATTGGCATACCACGTTGTGTTTTTGGCGTAGGTAAGAAATGTTCTTGCTAGAAACCTATAGCAGCCACGTAAAAACTTGCAACAACAATTAGAGGACGTCTAACTTGTTTTTGCAGCATGTGCCATGTGATGTGACATGGCCAAAAGGATGTGATGGATGATATATGTGATGTATGAGATTGATCATGTTCTTGTAATAGGAATCACGACTTGCATGTCGATGAGTATGACAACCGACAGGAGCCATAGGAGTTGTCTTAATTTATTTATGACCTGCGTGTCAACATAAACATCATGTAATTACTTTACTTTATTGCTGAACCGTTAGCTATAGTAGTAGAAGTAATAGATGACGAGACAACTTCATGAAGACACGATGATGGAGATCATGGTGTCATGCCGGTGACGATGATGATCATGGCGCCCGAAGATGGAGATCAGAAGGAGCAAAATGATATTGGCCATATCATGTCACTATTTGATTGCATGTGATGTTTATCATGTTTTACATCTTATTTGCTTAGAACGATGGTAGCTTAAATAAGATGATCCCTCACATAATTTCAAGAAAGTGTTCCCCCTAACTGTGCACCGTTGCGAAGGTTCGTTGTTTCGATGCACCACGTGATGATCGGGTGTGATAGATTCTAACGTTCGAATACAACGGGTGTAAGCCAGATTTACACACGCAATACACTAGGTTGACTTGACGAGCCTAGCATGTACAAACATGGCCTCGAAACATGGAAGACCGAAAGGTTGAACATGAGTCGTATAGAAGATACGATCAACATGAAGATGTTCACCGATGATGACTAGTCCGTCTCACGTGATGATCGGACACGGCCTAGTTGACTCGGATCATGTATCACTTAGATGACTAAAGGGATGTCTGTCTGAGTGGGAGTTCATTAAATAATTTGATTAGATGAACTTAATTATCATGAACTTAGTCTAAAATCCTTTGCAAAATGTCTTGTAGATCAAATGGCCAACGCTCATGTAAACCTCAACTTCAACGCGTTCCTAGAGAAAACCAAGCTGAAAGATGATGGCAGCAACTATACGGACTGGGTCTGGAGCTTGAGGATCATCCTCATAGCTGCCAAGAAAGCATATGTCCTTGAAGCACCGCTAGGTGAAGCACCACCCCCAGCAAACCAAGACGTTATGAATACTTGGCAGTCCCGTGTTGATGATTACTCCCTGGTACAGTGCGGCATGCTTTATAGCTTAGAACCGGGGCTCCAGAAGCGTTTTGAGCAACACGGAGCATATGAGATGTTCCAACAGCTGAAAATGGGTTTTCCAAGCTCATGCCCGGGTCGAGAGATATGAAGTCTCCGACAAGTTCTACAGTTGTAAGTTGGAGGAGAATAGTTCCATCAGCGAGCACATACTCAAAATGTCTGGGTTGCACAACCGCTTTTCTCAGCTGGGAGTTAATCTCCCAGATGATGCGGTCGTTGACAGAATCCTTCAGTCGCTCCCACCTAGCTACAAGAGCTTTGTGATGAACTTCAATATGCAAGGGATGGAAAAGACCAATCCTGAGGTATATTCGATGCTGAAATCAGCGGAGGTAGAAATCAAAAAGGAACATCATGTGTTGATGGTGAATAAAACCACTAAGTTCAAGAAAGGCAAGGGTAAGAAGAACTTCAAGAAGGACGGCAAGGGGGTTGCCGCTCCCGGTAAGAAAGCTGCCAGGAAGAAGCCAAAGAATGGACCCAAGCCCGAGACTGAGTGTTTTTATTGCAAGGGAAGTGGTCACTGGAAGCGGAACTGCCCCAGGTACTTAGCGGACAAGAAGGCCGGCAACACCAAAGGTATATGTGATATACATGTTATTGATGTGTACCTTACCAGTACTCATAGTAGCTCCTGGGTATTTGATACCGGTGCGGTTGCTCATATTTGTAACTCAAAACAGGAGCTGCGGAATAAGCGGAGACTGGCGAAGGACGAGGTGACGATGAGCGTCGGGAATGGTTCCAAGGTCGATGTGATCGTCGTCGGCACACTACCTCTACATTTACCTACGGGATTAGTTTTAAACCTCAATAATCGTTATTTAGTGCCAGCTTTGAGCATGAACATTGTATCAGGATCTCGTTTAATACGAGATGGCTACTCATTTAAATCCGAGAATAATGGTTGTTCTATTTATATGAGAGATATGTTTTATGGTCATGCCCCGTTGGTCAATCGTTTATTCTTATTTAATCTCGAACGTGATGTTACACATATTCATAGTGTGAATACCAAAAGATGTAAAGTTGATAATGATAGTCCCACATACTTGTGGCACTGCCGCCTTGGTGACATTGGTGTCAAACGCATGAAGAAACTCCATGCAGATGGACTTTTGGAGTCTCTTGATTATGAATCATTTGACACGTGCGAACCATGCCTCATGGGCAAAATGACCAAGACTCTGTTCTTCGGAACAATGGAGCGAGCAACCAACTTATTGGAAATCATACATACTGATGTGTGCAGTCCAATGAGTGTTGAGGCTCGCGGTGGCTATCGTTATGTTCTCACCCTCACTGATGACTTGAGTAGATATGAGTATGTCTACTTAATGAAACACAAGTCTAAGACCTTTGAAAAGTTCAAGGAATTTCAGAGTGAGGTTGAGAATGAACGTGATAGGAAAATCAAGTTCTTGCGATCAGATTGTGGGGGAGAATATTTGAGTCACGAATTTGGCACACACTTAAGGAAATGTGGAGTAGTTTCACAACTCACGACGCCTAGAACACCTCAGCATAATGGTGTGTCCGAACGTCGTAATCGCACTCTATTAGATATGGTGTGATCTATGATGTCTCTTACCGATCTACCGCTGTCATTTTGGGGCTATGCTTTAGAGACTGCCGCATTCACTTTAAATAGGGCTCCGTCAAAATCCGTTGAGACGACACCGTATGCATTATGGTTTGGGAAGAAACCTAAGCTGTCGTTTCTAAAAGTTTGGGGATGCGATGCTTATGTCAAGAAACTTCAACCTGAAAAGCTCGAACCCAAGTCGGAAAAATGCGTCTTCATAGGATACCCTAAGGAAACCATTGGGTATACCTTCTACCTCAGATCCGAAGGCAAGATCTTTGTTGCCAAGAACGGGTCCTTTCTGGAGAAAGAGTTTCTCTCGAGAGAAGTAAGTGGGAGGAAAGTAGAACTCGATGAAGTACTGCCTCTTGAACCGGAAAGTAGCGCAGCTCAGGAAGATGTTCCTGTGGTGCCTGCACCAACTAGAGAGGAAGTTAATGATGATGATCAAGGTACTTTGGATCAAGTTGCTACTGAATTTCAAAGGTCCACAAGGACACGTTCCACACCAGACTGGTATGGCAACCCTGTCCTGGAAATCATGTTGTTAGATAACGGTGAACCTTCGAACTATGAAGAAGCAATGGCGGGCCCAGATTCCAACAAATGGCTTGAAGCCATGCAATCCGAGATAGGATCCATTTATGAAAACAAAGTATGGACTTTGGCAGACTTGCCCGATGATCGGCGAGCGATAGAGAATAAATGGATCTTTAAGAAGAAGACGGACGCGGATGGTAATGTTACCATCTATAAGGCTCGACTTGTCGCTAAGGGTTATCGACAAGTTCAAGGGGTTGACTACGATGAGACCTTCTCACCCGTAGCGAAGCTGAAGTTCGTTCGAATCATGTTAGCAATTGCCGCATACTATGATTATGAGATATGGCAAATGGACGTCAAAACGACATTCCTTAACGGCTTTCTTAAGGAAGAATTGTATATGATGCAGCCGGAAGGTTTTGTCGATCCTAAGAATGCTAACAAGGTATGCAAGCTCCAGCGCTCCATCTATGGGTTGGTGCAAGCATCTCGGAGTTGGAACATTCGCTTTAATGAAATGATCAAAGCGTTTGGGTTTATGCAGACTTATGGAGAAGCTTGCGTTTACAAGAAAGTGAGTGGGAGCTCTGTAGCATTTCTCATATTATATGTGGATGACATACTTTTGGTGGGAAATGATATAGAACTTTTGGACAGTATTAAGGCCTACATGAATAAGTGTTTTTCAATGAAGGACCTTGGAGAAGCTGCTTACATATTAGGCATCAAGATCTATAGAGATAGATCGAGACGCCTCATAGGTCTTTCACAAAGCACATACCTTGATAAGATATTGAAGAAGTTCAATATGGATCAGTCCAAGAAGGGGTTCTTGCCCGTGTTGCAAGGTGTGAAATTGAGCTCAGCTCAATGTCCGACCACGGCAGAAGATAGAGAAAAGATGAGTGTCGTCCCCTATGCCTCAGCCATAGGGTCTATCATGTATGCCATGCTGTGTACCAGACCTGATGTAAACCTTGCCGTGAGTTTGGCAGGAAGGTACCAAAGTAATCCCGGCATGGAACACTGGACAGCGGTCAAGAACATCCTGAAGTACCTGAAAAGGACTAAGGATATGTTTCTCGTATATGGAGGTGACGAGGAGCTCGTTGTAAAGGGTTACGTCGACGCTAGCTTCGACACAGATCTGGATGACTCTAAGTCACAAACCGGATACATGTATATTTTGAATGGTGGGGCAGTAAGCTGGTGCAGTTGCAAGCAAAGTGTCGTGGCGGGATCTACATGTGAAGCGGAGTACATGGCAGCCTCAGAGGCAGCACATGAAGCAATCTGGATGAAGGAGTTCATCACCGACCTAGGAGTCATACCCAATGCGTCGGGGCCGATCACTCTCTTCTGTGACAACACTGGAGCTATTTCCCTTGCCAAGGAGCCCAAGTTTCACAAGAAGACCAGGCACATCAAGCGTCGCTTCAACTCCATTCATGAAAATGTTCAAGATGGAGACACAGATATTTGCAAAGTACATACGGATCTGAATGTCGCAGATCCGTTGACTAAACCTCTTCCGCGAGCAAAACATGATCAACACCAGAACTCTATGGGTGTTCGATTCATCACAATGTAACTAGATTATTGACTCTAGTGCAAGTGGGAGACAGTTGGAAATATGCCCTAGAGGCAATAATAAAATGGTTATTATTATATTTCTTTGTTCATGGTAATTGTCTATTGTTCATGCTATAATTATGTTATCCGGAAATCGTAATACATGTGTGAATACATAGACCACAACATGTCCCTAGTGAGCCTCTAGTTAACTAGCTTGTTGATCAATAGATAGTCATGGTTTCCTGACTATGGGCATTGGATGTCATTGATAATGGGATCACATCATTAGGAGAATGATGTGATGGACAAGACCCAATCCTAAGCATAGCACAAGATCGTGTAGTTTGTTTGCTAGAGCTTTTCCAATGTCAAGTATCATTTCCTTAGACCATGAGATCGTGTAACTCCCGGATGCCGTAGGAGTGCTTTGGGTGTACCAAACGTCACAACGTAACTGGGTGATTATAAAGGTATACTACAGGTATCCCCGAAAGTATCTGTTGGGTTGACACGGATCGAGACTGGGATTTGTCACTCCAAATGACGGAGAGGTATCTCTGGGCCCACTCGGTAATGCATCATCATAATGAGCTCAATGTGACCAAGTGTTTGGTCACGGGATCATGCATTACGGTACATGTAAAGTGACTTGCCGGTAACGAGATTGAACGAGGTATTGGGATACCGACGATCGAATCTCGGGCAAGTAACGTATCGATTGACAAAGGGAATTGAATACAGGATTGATTGAATCCTCGACATCGTGGTTCATCCGATGAGATCATCGTGGAACATGTGGGAGCCAACATGGGTATCCAGATCCCGCTGTTGGTTATTGACCGGAGAGTCATCTCGGTCATGTCTGCGTGTCTCCCGAACCCGTAGGGTCTACGCACTTAAGGTTCGGTGACGCTAGGGTTGTAGAGATATTAGTATGCGGTAACCCGAAATTGTTCGGAGTCCCGGATGAGATCCCAGACGTCAGAGGAGTTCCGGAATGGTCTGGAGGTGAAGATTCATATATAGGAAGTCCAGTTTCGGCCATCGGGAAAGTTTCGAGGGTAATCGGTATTATACCGGGACCACCGAAAGGGTCCCGGGGGTCCACCGAGTGGGGCCACCTATCCCGGAGGGCCCCATGGGCTGAAGTGGGAAGGGAACCAGCCCATGGTGGGCTGGTGCGCCCCCCTTGGGCCTCTCCCTGCGCCTAGGGTTAGAAACCCTATGGGTGTGGAGCGCCTCCACTTGGCTTGGGGGGCAAGCCACCCCCTTGGCCGCCGCCCCCCATCTAGATGGGATCTAGAGGGGCCGGCGCCCCCCTGGCCCTTATATATAGTGGAGGGGAGGGAGGGCAGCCACACCCAAGCCTTTGGCGCCTCCCTCTCCCCTCGTAACACCTCTCTCTCTCTCTCTTGTTGGAGCTTGGCGAAGCCCTGCCGGGATCACCGCTGCTTCCACCACCACGCCGTCATGCTGCTAGATCTCCATCAACCTCTCCTTCCCCTTGCTGGATCAAGAAGGAGGAGACGTCTTCCCAACCATACGTGTGTTGAACGCGGAGGTGCCGTCCGTTCGGCGCTCGGTCATCGGTGATTTGGATCACGACGAGTACGACTCCATCAACCCCGTTCTCTTGAACGCTTCCGCTCGTGATCTACAAGGGTATGTAGATGCAGTCCCCTCTCCCTCGTTGCTAGATGACTCCATAGATTGATCTTGGTGATGCATAGAAAATTTTAAAATTCTGCTACGTTCCCCGACATCGCAGGCGGAGGCGAGTCCGTAACATGACTTGCCCCCGCACAGCACCGAGGGGCATAGTTGTACTGACACATCTTCCATGTATGGACTTGCCCCCATTATCTATCTTAGGGGTGCGTGGGTGCATGTGGGGGGGGACAGAATAACCGCATTGTGTCTGTCAAATGAGCGCACTACCGCGTTAGCGCGAGGCCGAGCCGGGAGGGGGGGGGGAGGGGCGGGACCCCTGCTACCTCTAGAGCACTGCGTTGGTTTTCCCTTGAAGAGGAAAGAGTGATGCAGCAAAGCAGCATAAGTATTTCCCTCAGTTTTTGAGAACCAAGGTATCAATCCAGTAGGAGACCACACGCGAGTCACCTCGTACCTACACAAAGAAATAAGAACCTCGCAACCAACGTGATAAAGGGGTTGTCAATCCCTTCACGGCCACTTGCAAGAGTGAGATTTGATAGAGATGATAATAATAAGGTAAATATTTTTGGTATTTTTATGATATAGATTGGAAGTAAAGATTGCAAAACAAAATAGATTGGAAACTTGTATGATGGAAAATAGACCCGGGGGCCATAGGTTTCACTAGTGGCTTCTCTCAAGATTGCATAAGTATTACGGTGGGTGAACAAATTATTGTCGAGCAATTGATAGAATTGAGTATAGTTATGAGAATATCTAGGTATGATCATGTATATAGGCATCACGTCTGTGATAAGTAGACCGACTCCTGCCTGCATCTACTACTATTATTCCACACATCGACCGCTATCCAGCATGCTTCTAGAGTATTAAGTTCATAAGAACAGAGTAACACCTTAAGCAATATGACATGATGTAGAGGGATAAATTGATGCAATATGATGTAAACCCCATCTTTTTATCCTCGATGGCAACAATACAATACGTGTTGTTTCCCTTTCCGTCACTGGGATCGAGCACCGCAAGATTGAACCCAAAGCTAAGCACTTCTCCCATTGCAAGAAATATCAATCTAGTGGGCCAAACCAGACTGATAATTCGAAGAGACTTGCAAAGATAACCAATCATACATAAAAGAATTCAGAGAAGATTCAAATATTGTTCATAGATAAACTTGATCATAAACCCACAATTCATCGGATCTTGACAAACACACCACAAAAGAAGATTACATCGAATAGATATTCAAGAGAATCAAGGAGAACTTTGTATTGAGATCCAAAGAGAGAGAAGAAGCCATCTGGCTAATAACTATGTGAAGGAAATATGCCCTAGAGGCAATAATAAAGTTATTATTTATTTCCTTATATCATGATAAATGTTTATTATTCATGCTAGAATTGTATTAACCGAAAACATAATACATGTGTGAATACATAGACAAACAAAGTGTCACTAGTATGCCTCTACTTGACTAGCTAGTTGATCAAAGATGGTTATGTTTCCTAACCATAGACATGAGTTGTCATTTGATTAATGGGATCACATCATTAGGAGAATGATGTGATTGACTTGACCCATTCCGTTAGCATAGCACTTGATCGTTTAGTTTGTTGCTATTGCTTTCTTCATGACTTATACATGTTCCTATGACTATGAGATTATGCAACTCCCGTTTACCGGAGGAACACTTTGTGTGTTACCAAACGTCACAACGTAACTAGGTGATTATAAAGGTGCTCTACAGGTGTCTCCGAAGGTACTTGTTGGGTTGGCGTATTTCGAGATTAGGAATTGTCACTCCGATTGTTGGAGAGGTATCTCTGGGCCCTCTCGGTAATGCACATCACTCAAGCCTTGCAAGCATTGCAACTAATAAGTTAGTTGCGGGATGATGTATTATGGAACGAGTAAAGAGACTTGCCGGTAACGAGATTGAACTAGGTATTAAGATACCGATGATCGAATCTCGGGCAAGTAACATACCGATGACAAAGGGAACAACGTATGTTGTTATGTGGTCTGACCGATAAAGATCTTCGTAGAATATGTAGGAGCCAATATGAGCATCCAGGTTCCGCTATTGGTTATTGACCGGAGACGTGTCTCGGTCATGTCTACATAGTTCTCGAACCCATAGGGTCCGCACGCTTAACGCTACGATGACAGTTATATTATGAGTTTATATGTTTTGATGTACCGAAGGAGTTCGGAGTCCCAGATGACATTGGGGACATGACGAGGAGTCTCGAAATGGTCAAGACGTAAAGATTGATATATTGGACGACTATATTCTGACATCGGAAAGGTTCCGAGTGATTAGGGTATTTTCGGGGGTATCGGGGAGTTACGGGAATACGAGGAAGAAGTAATGGGCCTCATGGGCCAAGTGGTGGAAGAGAGGAGGCAGGGCGCGCGGCCCCCCTAGCCCCAAACCGAATTGGACTAGGGGGCCGGCCCCCCTTTCCTCCTTTTCCTCCTTCTCCTTCCTTCTCCTTCTCATCCTTCCTTTCCTCCTCCTAGTAGGAGTAGGAAAGGGGAGTCCTACTCCTACTAGGAGGAGGACTCCTCCTCCTGGCGCGCCCATAGAGGGCTGGCCGGCCTCCCCCTTGCTCCTTTATATAAAGGGGCAGGGGGGCACCTCTAGACACACAAGTTGATCAAGTTGATCGTCCCTTAGCTGTGTGCGGTGCCCCCCTCCACCATAGTCCACCTCGATAATATTGTATCGGTGCTTAGGCGAAGCCCTGCGTCAGTAGAACATCAACATCGTCACCACGCCGTCGTGCTGACGAAACTCTCCCTCAACACTCGTCTGGATTGGAGTTAGAGGGACGTCATCGGGCTGAACGTGTGCTGAACTCGGAGGTGCCGCGCGTTCAGTACTTGGATCGGTCGGATCGTGAAGACGTACGACTACATCAACCGCGTTGTGCTAACACTTCCGCTTTTGATCTACGAGGGTACATGGACAACACTCTCCCCTCTTGTTGCTATGCATCACCATGATCTTGCATGTGCGTTGGATTTTTTTTGAAATTACTACGTTCCCCAATAGTGGCATCCGAGCCTGGTTTTATGCGTTGATGCACGAGTAGAACACAAGTGAGTTGTGGGCGATATAAGTCATACTGCTTACCAGCATGTCACACTTTGGTTCGGTGGTATTGTTGGATGAAGCGGCCCGGACTGACATTACGCGTACGCTTACGCGAGACTGGTTCTACCGACGTGCTTTGCACACAGGTGGCTGGCGGGTGTCAGTTTCTCCAACTTTAGTTGAACCAAGTGTGCCTACGCCCGGTCCTTGCGAAGGTTAAAACAGCACCAACTTGACAAACTATCGTTGTGGTTTTGATGCGTAGGTAAGAGCGGTTCTTGCTTCAGCCCGTAGCAGCCACGTAAAACTTGCAACAATAAAGTAGAGGACGTCTAACTTGTTTTTGCAGGGCATGTTGTGATGTGATATGGTCAAGACATGATGCTAAATTTTATTGTATGAGATGATCATGTTTTGTAACCGAGTTATTGGCAACTGGCAGGAGCCATATGGTTGTCGCTTTACTGTATGCAATGCAATTGTGCTGTAATGCTTTACTTTATCACTAAGCGGTAGCGATAGTCGTGGAAGCATAAGATTGGCGAGACGACAACGATGCTACGATGGTGATCAAGGTGTTGCGCCGATGACGATGGTGATCATGACGGTGCTTCGGAGATGGAGATCACAAGCACAAGATGATGATGGCCATATCATATCACTTATATTGATTGCATGTGATGTTTATCTTTTATGCATCTTATCTTGCTTTGATTGACGGTAGCATTATAAGATGATCTCTCACTAAATTTCAAGATAAAAGTGTTCCCCCTGAGTATGCACCGTTGCCAAAGTTCTTCGTGCCCAGACACCACGTGATGATCGGGTGTGATAAGCTGTACGTCCATCTACAACGGGTGCAAGCTAGTTTTGCACACGCAGAATACTCAGGTTAAACTTGACGAGCCTAGCATATGCAGATATGGCCTCGGAACACTGAGACCGAAAGGTCGAGCATGAATCATATAGTAGATATGATCAACATATTGATGTTCACCATTGAAAGCTACTCCATTTCACGTGATGATCGGTTATGGTTTAGTTGATTTGGATCAAGTGATCACTTAGAAGATTAGAGGGATGTCTTTCTAAGTGGGAGTTCTTAAGTAATATGATTAATTGAACTTAAATTTATCATGAACTTAGTCCTGGTAGTATTAGCATATCTATGTTGTAGATCAATAGCTCGCGTTTAGCTCCCTTGTTTTATTTTTGATATGTTCCTAGAGAAAACTAAGTTCAAAGATGTTAGTAGCAATGATGCGGATTGGATCCGTGATCTGAGGTTTATCCTCATTGCTGCACAGAAGAATTATGTCCTTGATGCACCACTAGGTGACAGACCTATTGCAGGAGTAGATACAGACGTTATGAACGTTTGGATAGCTCAATATGATGACTACTTGATAGTTTAGTGCACCATGCTTAACAGCTTAGAATCGGGACTTCAAAGACGTTTTGAATGTCATGGATCATATGGATGTTCCAGGAGTTGAAGTTAATATTTCAAGCAAATACCCGAGTTGAGAGATATGAAGTCTCCAACAAGTTCTATAGCTAAAAGATGGAGGAGAATAGCTCAAGCAGTGAGCATGTGTTCAGATTGTCTGGTTACTACAATCGCTTGAATCAAGTGGGAGTTAATCTTCCAGATAAAATAGTGATTGACAGAATTCTCTAGTCACCATCACCAAGTTCGTAGAACTTCGTGATGAACTATAGTATGCAAGGGATGATGAAAACGATTCCCGAGCTTTTCATGATGATGAAATTGATGAAGGTAGAAATCAAGAAAGAGCATCAAGTGTTGATGATTAACAAGACCACTAGTTTCAAGAAAAGGGCAAAGGGAAAGAAAGGGAACTTCAAGAAGAACGGCAAGCAAGTTGCTGCTCAAGTGAAGAAGCCCAAGTCTGGTCCTAAGCCTGAGACTAAGTGCTTCTACTGCAAAGGGACTGGTCACTGGAAGCGGAACTGCCCCAAGTATTTGGCGGATAAGAAGGATGGCAAAGTGAACAAAGGTATATTTGATATACAGATTATTGATGTGTATTTTACTAGTGTTCGTAGCAACTCCTCGGTATTTGATACTGGTTCAGTTGCTAAGAGTAGTAACTCGAAACAGGAGTTGCAGAATGAACAAAAACTAGTTAAGGGTGAAGTGACGATGTGTGTTGGAAGTGGTTCCAAGATTGATATGATCATCATCGCACACTCCCTATACTTTTGGGATTAGTGTTGAACCTAAATAAGTGTTATTTGGTGTTTGCATTGAGCATGAATATGATTTGATCATGTTTATTGCAATACGGTTATTCATTTAAAGTAATAGAATAAATTGTTGTTCTGTTTACATGAATAAAACCTTCTATGGTCATACACCCAATGAAAATGGTTTGTTGGATCTCGATTGTGGTGATACACATTCTCATAATATTGAAGCCAAAAGATGCAAAGTTTATAGATAGTGCAACTTATTTGTGGCACTGCTGTTTAGGTCATATTGGTGTAAAGCGCATGAAGAAAATCCATGCTGATGGGCTTTTGGAATCACTTGATTATTAATCAGTTGATGCTTGCGAACCATGCCTCGTGGGTAAGATGACTAAGACTCCGTTCTTTGGAACAATGGAGCGAGCAAAAGATTTGTTGGAAATCATACATACTTATGTTTGTGGTCTGATGAATACTGAGGCTCACAACAGGTATCATTATTTTCTGATCTTCACAGATGATTTGAGCAGATATGAGTATATCTACTTGATGAAACACAAGTCTGAAACATTTGAAAAGTTCAAAGAATTTCAGAGTGAAGTGGAGAATCATCGTAACAAAAAATAAATGTTTCTACGATATGATCGCAGAAATAAAATATTTGAGTTACGAGTTTGGCCTTCAGTTAAAACAATGTGAAATAGTTTCACTACTCACGCCACCTGGAACACCACAGTGTAATGGTGTGTCCGAACATCATAACCGTACTTTATTAGATATGGTGCAATGTATGATGTCTCTTACCGATCTACCACAATCGTTTTCGGGTTATGCATTAGAGACAGCTACATTCACGTTAAATAGGGCACCATCTAAATCCGTTGAGACGACACCGTATGAACTATGGTTTGGCAAGAAACCTAAGCTGTTGTTTCTTAAAGTTTGAGATTTCAATGCTTATGTGAAAAAGTTTCAACCTGATAATCTCAAACCCAAATCGGAGAAGTGCGTCTTCATAGGATACCCAAAAGAAAATGTTGGGTACACCTTCTATCACAGATCCGAAGGCAAGATATTCATTGCTGAGAATGGATCCTTTCTAGAGAAGGAGTTTCTCTCGAAAGAAGTGAGTGGGAGGAAAGTAGAACTTGATGAGGTAACTGTACCTGCTCCCTTATTGGAAAGTAGTTCATCACAGAAATCTGTTCCTGTGACTACTACACCAATTAGTGAGGAAGCTAATGATGATGATCATGTAACTTCAGATCAAGTTACTACTGAAACCTCGTAGGTAAACCAGAGTGAGATCCGCACCAGAGTGGTACGGTAATCCTGTTCTGGAGGTCATGTTACTTGACCATGACGAGCCTACGAACTATGAGGAAGCGATGATGAGCCCAGATTCCGCAAAATGGCTTAAGGCCATGAAATCTGAGATGAGATCCATGTATGAGAACAAAGTATGGACTTTGATTGACTTGCCGAATGATCAGCGAGCCACTGAGAATAAATGGATCTTCAAGAAGAAGACTGACGCTGACGGTAATGTTACTGTCTACAAAGCTCGACTTGTTGCGAAAGGTTTTCGACAAGTTCAAGGGATTGACTACGATGAGACCTTCTCACCCGTAGCGATGCTTAAGTCTGTCCGAATCATGTTAGCAATTGCCGCATTTTATGATTATGAAATTTGGCAAATGGATGTCAAAACTGCATTCCTGAATGGATTTCTGGAAGAAGAGTTGTATATGATGCAACCAGAAGGTTTTGTCGATCCAAAGGGAGCTAACAAAGTGTGCAAGCTCCAGCGATCCATTTATGGACTAGTGCAAGCCTCTCGGAGTTGGAATAAACGCTTTGATAGTGTGATCAGAGCATTTGGTTTTGTACAGACTTTTGGAGAAGCCTGTATTTACAAGAAAGTGAGTGGGAGCACTAGGGCATTTCTAATAAGTATATGTGAATGACATATTGTCGGTCAGAGATAATGTAGAATTATTCTGCAAAGCATAAAGGAATGTTTGAAAGGAGTTTTTCAAAGAAAGACCTCGGTGAAGCTGCTTACATATTGAGCATCAAGATCTATAGAGATAGATCAAGACGCTTATAAGTTTTTCAATGAGTACATACCTTGACAAGATTTTGAAGTAGTTCAAAATGGAACAGTCAAAGAAGAAGTTCTTGCATGTGTTACAAGGTGTGAAGTTGAGTAAGACTCAAAACCCGACCACGGCAGAGGATAGAGAGAGAATGAAAGTCATTCCCTATGCCTCAGCCATAGATTCTATAAAGTATGCCATGCTGTGTACCAGACCTATTGTATACCCTGCCTTGAGTTTAGCAAGGGAGTACAATAGTGATCTTGGAGTAGATCACTGGACATTGGTCAAAATTATCCTTATGGATTAAGGATATGTTTCTCGATTATGGAAGTGACAAAAGGTTCATCGTAAAGGGTTACGTCCATGCAAATTTTAACACTGATCCAGATGACTCTAAATATCAATCTGGATGCATATTGAAAGTGGGAGCAATTAGCTAGAGTAGCTCCGTGCAGAGCATTGTTGACATAGAAATTTGCAAAATACTTACGGATCTGAATGTGGCAGACCCATTGACTAAACTTCCCTCACAAGCAAAACATGATCACACCTTAGTACTCTTTGCGTGTTAATCACATAGCGATGCAAACTAGATTATTAACTCTAGTAAACCATTTGGGTGTTGGTCACATGTCGATGTGAACTATGGGTGTTAATCACATGGTGATGTGAACTATTGGTATTAAATCACATGGCAATGTGAACTAGATTATTGACTCTAGTGCAAGTGGGAGACTGAAGGAAATATGCCCTAGAGGCAATAATAAAGTTATTATTTATTTCCTTATATCATGATAAATGTTTATTATTCATGCTAGAATTGTATTAACCGGAAACATAATACATGTGTGAATACATAGACAAACAGAGTGTCACTAGTATGCCTCTACTTGACTTGCTCGTTGATCAAAGATGGTTATGTTTCCTAACCATAGACATGAGTTGTCATTTGATTAACGGGATCACATCATTAGGAGAATGATGTGATTGACTTGACCCATTCCGTTAGCATAGCACTTGATCGTTTAGTTTGTTGCTATTGCTTTCTTCATGACTTATACATGTTCCTATGACTATGAGATTATACAACTCCCGTTTACCAGAGGAACACTTTGTGTGCTACCAAACGTCACAACGTAACTGGGTGATTATAAAGGTGCTCTACAGGTGTCTCCAAAGGTACTTGTTGGGTTGGCGTATTTCGAGATTGGGATTTGTCACTCCGATTGTCGGAGAGGTATCTCTGGGCCCTCTCGGTAATGCACATCACTCAAGCCTTGCAAGCATTGCAACTAATAAGTTAGTTGCGGGATGATGTATTACGGAACGAGTAAAGAGACTTGCCGGTAACGAGATTGAACTAGGTATTAAGATACCGACGATCGAATCTCGGGCAAGTAACATACCGATGACAAAGGGAACAACGTATGTTGTTATGCGGTCTGACCGATAAAGATCTTCGTAGAATATGTAGGAGCCAATATGAGCATCCAGGTTCCGCTATTGGTTATTGACTGGAGACATGTCTCGGTCATGTCTACATAGTTCTCGAACCCGTAGGGTCGGCACGCTTAACGCTACGATGACAGTTATATTATGAGTTTATATGTTTTGATGTACCGAAGGAGTTCGGAGTCCCGGATGAGATCGGGGACATGACGAGGAGTCTCGAAATGGTCGAGACGTAAAGATCGATATATTGGACGACTATATTCGGACATCGGAAAGGTTCCGAGTGATTCGGGTATTTTCGGGGGTACAGGGGAGTTACAGGGATACGAGGAAGAAGTAATGGGCCTCATGGGACAAGTGGTGGAAGAGAGGAGGCAGGGCGCGCGGCCCCCTAGCCCAAACCGAATTGGACTAGGGGGACGGCCCCCCTTTCCTCCTTTTCCTCCTTCTCCTTCCTTCTCCTTCTCATCCTTCCTTTCCTCCTCCTAGTAGGAGTAAGAAAGGGGAGTCCTACTCCTACTAGGAGGAGGACTCCTCCTCCTGGCGCGCCCATAGAGGGCCGGCTAGCCTCCCCCTTGCTCCTTTATGTAAAGGGGCAGGGGGGCACTGAGGGAGTCCTGGATTAGTGGGTGTTCGGGTAGCCGGACTATACCTTCAGCCGGACTCCTGGACTATGAAGATACAAGATTGAAGACTTCGTCCCGTGTCCGGATGGGACTTTCCTTGGCGTGGAAGGCAAGCTTGGCGGTGCGGATATTCAAGATCTCCTACCATTGTAACCGACTTTATGTAACCGTAACCCTATCCGGTGTCTATATAAACCGGAGGGTTGTAGTCCGTAGGCAATCAACTCCATACACAACAATCATACCATAGGCTAGCTTCTAGGGTTTAGCCTCCTTGATCTCGTGGTAGATCTACTCTTGTACTACCCATATCATCAATATTAATCAAGCAGGACATAGGGTTTTACCTCCATCAAGAGGGCCCGAACCTGGGTAAAACATCGTGTTCCCTGCCTCCTGTTACCATCCGGCCTTGACACACAGTTCGGGACCCCCTACCCGAGATCCGCCGGTTTTGACACCGACATTGGTGCTTTCATTGAGAGTTCCTCCGTGTCGTCGCCTTTAGGCCCGATGGCTCCTTTGATCATCAACGACGATACGGTCCAGGGTGAAACTTTTCTCCCCGGACAGATCTTCATCTTCGGCGGCTTCGCTCTACGGGCCAATTCACTCGGCCACCTGGAGCAGATCGAGAGCTACGCCCCTGGCCATCAGGTCAGGTTTGGAAGCCTAAACTACACGGTTGACATCCACGGGGACTTGATCTTCGACGGATTCGAGGCACAGCCAAGCACGCCGCACTGTCTCGATGGGCATGATATAGCTTTGCCGCCGAACAGCGCCTTGGAGGCCGCATACGCATCGGTTTCGACCATTGATTTGGAGCATACTGCGCCGATCGAGGATCAGCGGTTAGACGCTGCCTCAGGGGCTGCGATCTCAGAGGCGATCGAGTCGAACTCTAGCACCGCACTCCGCATGGCCCGTGACTCCGAGGATCCGGACTCCTCCCTGGACTCCGAACCCCCAGCGCCCCTGCCAATCGAATCCGATTGGGCGCCGATAATGGAGTTCACTGCCGCAGACATCTTTCAGCATTCGCCTTTTGGCGACATCCTGAACTCTCTTAAGTCTCTCTCTTTATCAGGAGAGCCCTGGCCGAACTACGGTCAGTGAGGGTGGGATACGGACGATAAGGAAATTCAAAGCCCACCCACCACCCACTTTGTAGCCACTGTCGACGATCTAACCGACATGCTTGACTTCAGCTCCGAAGATATTGACGGCATGGACAATGATGTAGGAGACGAACAGGAATTAGCACCTGTAGGGCGCTGGAAGGCCACCTCGTCATATGACATATATATGGTGGATACTCCAAAAGATGGAGATGGCGATGGAACAGTGGGGGATGACGCCCCCAAGAAACAACCAAAGTGCCGGCGTCAACGGCGCCGCTCTAAATCCCGCCAAAGCAAAAATGGTGATTCCGGCACGGGAGATAATACTACCCTGGATAACGCCGAAGAATGCCCACCTCGGCAAGATTCGGCACAGGAAGATGGAAAAGCCAGCCCTCATGAGAGAGCGGCAGACCGAGAGGTCGAGGATGATAACTATACGCCTCCCTCCGAAGACGAGGCAAGCCTCAATGACGACGAATTCGTCATACCATCAGACCCCGCCGAACAAGAGCGTTTTAAACGCAGGCTTTTAGCCACGGCAAGCAGCCTCAAGAAAAAGCAGCAACAGCTTAAAGCTGCCCAAGATTTGCTAGCTGACAGATGGACTGAAGTCCTTACGGCCGAAGAGTATGAACTCGAACGCCCCTCCAAGAGTTACCCGAAGCGCAGGCCGCTACCCCGATCAGAGGAGGAAGCACCTACATCACCAGTGCATGACATGGCAAACCGGCCACCTCGCAGCTGCGACAAAGAGGCCCCTTGGCCCTCCACCCAAGCCATGCCCCGACGCCGCTCAACTAAGGCACGGGAAAATGCGCCCGACCTGCGAGACATACTGCAGGATAAGGCAAGACAAACAAGATCGATCTACGGATCGCGCAGGCGCCCTACGGCATGTGACAATGATCTTCACTCCGGATACAACAAATCCGGCCGGGCCGAACACAACAGACATAGCGCTTCCGAGCTATGTCGTGATATAGCCCAGTACAGAGGCGCCGCACACCCGCTATGCTTCACGAATGAAGTAATGGATCATAAAATCCCAGAGGGTTTCAAACCCGTAAACATAGAATCATATGATGGCACAACAGACCCGGCGGTATGGATCGAGGATTATCTCCTTCACATCCACATGGCACGCGGCGATGATGTACACGCCATCAAATACCTCCCGCTCAAACTTAAAGGACCGACCCGGCATTGGCTTAACAGCTTGCCAGCAGACTCAATCGGTTCTTGGGAGGACCTAGAAGCCGCATTCCTCGACAACTTCCAGGGCACTTACGTGCGACCGCCGGATGCCGGCGACTTAAGCCACATAATTCAGCAGCCAGAGGAATCGGCCAGACAATTCTGGACACGGTTCCTAACAAAGAAAAACCAAATAGTCGACTGTCCAGACGCAGAGGCCCTAGCAGCCTTCAAGCATAACATCCGCGACGAGTGGCTTGCCCGGCACCTGGGACAGGAAAAGCCGAAATCCATGATAGCCCTCATGACACTCATGACCCGCTTTTGCGCGGGAGAAGACAGCTGGCTAGCTCGCAGTAACAACTTATCAAAGAACCCTGGTAATTCGGATACCAAGGACAAAAGTGGCAGGACACGTCAGAATAAGCAAAAACGCCGCGTTAACAGCGACAGCAATGAAGACACGGCAGTCAATGCCGGATTCAAAGGCTATAAATCCGGTCAGCGGAAAAAGCCATTCAAAAAGAATACTCAGGGCCCGTCTAGTTTGGACCGAATACTCGATCGCTTGTGCCAAATACATGGCACCCCCGAAAGGCCAGCCAATCACACTAACAGGGATTGTTGGGTGTTCAAGCAGGCAGGCAAGCTAAGGGCCGAAAACAGAGACAAGGGGCTGCACAGCGACGACGAGGAGCCCAAGCCGCCGAACAACAATGGACATAAGGGCTTTCCCCCACAAGTGCGGACAGTGAACATGATATACGCAACCCACATTCCCAAGCGGGAGTGGAAGCGTGCGCTACGGGACGTATACGCGATAGAGCCAGTCGCCCCAAAGTTTAACCCATGGTCCTCCTGCCCGATCACTTTTGATCGAAGGGACCATCCCACTAGCACCCGTCATGGCGGCTTTGCCGCATTGGTCCTCGACCCAATCATCGACGGATTTCATCTCACAAGAGTCCTCATGGAAGGCGGCAGTAGCCTGAACCTGCTTTATCAGGATACAGTGCGGAAAATGGGCATAGATCCCTCAAGGATTAAGCCCACAAGAACGACCTTTAAAGGCGTTATACCAGGTGTAGAAGCCAACTGTACAGGCTCAGTAACACTTAGCGTGGTCTTCGGATCCCCGGACAATTTCCGAAGCGAAGAGTTAATCTTCGATATAGTCCCGTTTCGCAGTGGCTATCACGCCCTGCTCGGACGAACCGCATTTGCAAAGTTCAATGCGGTGCCGCACTACGCATATCTCAAGCTCAAGATGCAGGCCCTCGAGGAGTAATTACGGTCAATGGAAACACCGAACGCTCCCTCCGTACGGAGGAGCATACGGCGGCTCTTGCAGCGGAGGTACGAAGTAGCCTTCTCAAGAAATTCTCCAGTCCGGCCATTAAAAAACCAGACACTGCCAAGCGTGCTCGGAGTAACCCACAGCAGGACCGCCTGGCACACTCTGAGCAAGCGTAGCAATGCGGCCCCAACCCCAGCTATCGCGACATAGCGAAACCAGTACCTCGCGTACATAGCTACGCCCTTGAAATACCATGGGCACAGGGGAAGGGGCACAATAACGGCACACCCAGAATACGGCTTAAAACGTACTAGGGGCTGCCGGATTCTCTTTTTAAATTTTTTCTTACCTTCAGGACTCCATACTTCGGATGACCTATTCGGCAATTCGACTGCCGCACAAACGATGCAAGATCCAGGGAGGCAGACAAGCCATGCCGCACTATGGAACTCCCAGGTGGTCTCTGTTACGAGCGGTATACCTGTTTTAAATACAATTCCGCGGCCTGCCCCCGGTCAGGACATACTAAATAGTCCAATATCTTATGCTTACCGCACTATTTGTATCGTTCGGCTTTGATAAATAGCCTTTATATAAACAATGCATAGCTTTTGTCTATTTTCTGCATTACTCTCTTTTATATATGTTCATTAATGACATGTTGCACCCGTACACTGTGGTATGGCAAGTATGCCAGGGGCTTCAGTACCCTTTAATATGGTGTGAGAAGTCCGTACACTTTCACAAGTGCGGCACCCCGAACTTATAGCACTATATGCATCGGCTCCGAATCATGATTTGGGTCAATAGCTGGGTTTGCCCGGCTCCTATGTTTTGGTGCCTTACGTTCTGCTATATCGGCTAAGGTAGCACTAGGAGAACCACTGCGATTGTGCCCCGGTTGAGCTGGGTTAAGCACCTCAGTGGAGAAAGCTAAAACTGACTGTCATGATGAGGCAAGAGACCGGTCGCTGTTCGAGAGGTTTTTTCGAGTCCCTAAGGACTTATGCCGCTTCGAGCGAGGAGCCGGATTTGTCCGGCCAAGGCGTGGATAGCGCCCCGAACTCGGTCTTCCGAACTAGGGGCTTCGCCGAAATTTAAAATTATAAAGTTCTATGGCTAAGTGAGAGTGTTCAAGCATTATAGTCCGATTGCCTGGTTCGTTGTGCTGAGCACCTCCCTCGAAGGACCCAACTATGGGAAAAAGAGCGCTCAGGTTTATCCCGAACACCCCAGCACTAGTGGCATGGGGGCAGAAGCCGACGACTGGCCATCTCTCAATTTTTTGACAAACGGCCACACAAAAAATAAAATTTTAAATTCAACAAGCATTGCTTAAGCGCCTATGAACAAGTTTTCAGTGCACAGGATAAAAACGAGCGAGTTTATTCAAAAATTACATCCTTGGTACATTCATCCGCCACAAGGCGGGCACCCGCAAGAACATCCTTGTAATAGTTCTCGGGCTTGCGATGCTCCTTCCCCGGCGGCGGCCCGTCCTTCACAAGCTTCTCACCGTCCAGCTTACCCCAGTGCACCTTTGCACGGGCAAGGGCCCGATGAGCACCTTCGATGCAGACGGAGCGCTTGATGACCTCGAGCCTTGGACAGGCCTCCACCAGCCGCCGCACCAGCCCGAAGTAGCTCCCAGGCAGGTCCTCTCCAGGCCACAGCCGAACTATGAAGCCCTTCATGGCCTGTTCGGCCGCCTTGTGGAGCTCGACCAGCTGTTTCAGCTGGTCACTCAAGGGCACAGGGTGTCCGGCCTCAGCATACTGAGACCAGAACACCTTCTCCGTCGAGCTGCCCTCTTCAGCTCGGTAGAATGCGGCGGCGTCGGATACGCTGCGGGGAAGATCTGCGTATGCCCCTGGGGAACTCCGGATTCGGGTAAGTAACAAGTAGTTTACTTTTATATTTCTGCTTTGCATAAAGAATGCCTTACCCGCTGCTATCTTCTTAATCTCCTCCAACTCTTGGAGGGCCTTTTGGGCTTCGGCCTTGGCAGACTTGGCAATCTCAAGGGCCGCCGCGAGCTCGGACGCTTGGGTCTTTGACTCAAGCTCCAAACTCTCATGTTTTTTCATGAGAGCCTAAAGCTCTTGCTGCACCTCGCCGACCTCAGCCCCAAGTTTCTCTCGCTCGGTGTGCTCCGCAGCCGTTTTCTTTTCGGCCTCGGACAGCAACTGCTTGAGGGTCGCCACCTCAATCGTGGCCCCTATAATAAGCAGTGCAATCCTGTTATTTTTTGCAATCACGCCTCTCTATAGGCACTTTTCTGTAAGGTATTTCCTACCTTCTTTTTCCTCGAGCTGCCGCTTGGCAAGGCCGAGCTCTTGCTCGGTCCGCTTGAGGTCCTGTTTCAGGACACCCACCTCCGCAGTCAGTGCGGCGGTGGATAGCAGCGAAGCCTGCACACGCATATTGACTCTTTATTGTTAGACTCCTGCGAAATTTACTAGATCCTCTATTCGGCTTTTATTTCCGAACGCCAAATAGAGCATCAGGGGCTACTGTCTATGCGGTTATATTTTTACATATTTTTACTTACGTCGAAGCCCGTTAGGAGGCTAGCGCAAGCTTCACTCAGTCCGCTCTTGGCGGACTGAACCTTCTGGATCACCATACTCATAATAGTACGGTGCTCCTCGTCGATGGAGGCGCCATCAAGCACCTCGAGAAGATTGTCCAGCACCTCCGGTTGGACGGAGGCCGCCGGCTCAGAAGGCTTGCTCCTCTTGGAAGGAGTTCGCCTACTGCGGTCCGGAACTGTTGAAGATTCCGGTGCGGTGTCCAGCACAAAGCCGGACTTGGAGTCCTGGGGGGTCTTGTCCCCTTTACTCCTGGGGTCCGGGAGGTCGCCTTGCGGCTCCTCCAGGACCACCTCCTCCTGCCCCGGAGCTCGTTGCGATGCCACTTCGACGCCGTCCGTAGTGCGGGGGGAGACAGCGGGCGGAACTGAGTTCACGTCCGATGAATCCAGGGAGCCGCTCAACGACTCGTTGAGTTCGGCCCGGGGTGGGCTGCATAATTATGTTCGACATTAGGGAAAGCTGTGCAACAAAGGAACATCATGAGTTATTCTGATATCCGAACTTACAATTTCGCCGGACGCTTGGCCCTGTTTGGCCACTCCTCTTTGCCCTCTTCGGCGTTGGGGGCGTAGTCCGGCGGAGGGGTCTTCCTTTTCCTAGACCCCTCGGCCTCCCATGTTGGGGCGGCCTGCCTCTTCTCTCCTCCCCCCGCTAGGGGGGGGAGAGGTTTCTTCTTCCTCCTGCTCGTCTTCACGGGGGGAGTGCGTCTCAGACTCGTCGGACGACGAGTCCGACACCACCATATGCCGAGAACTCTTTCGAGTCCTCGTGGCCTTCTTCTTCTTGGCCTTCTTCTCCGGCACGACATAAGGTGCCGGAACCAGCAGCTTCGCTAGTAGAGCGGAGGCTGGGTCTTCGGGCAAGGGAGCCGGACAGTTAATCGATCCGGACTTCGCCCACCAAGCCTGTCAAAGGTAAGGGAGCTTAGATCCTGCATAGGGTCAAACTATGAAAAAACTTAACATCCTATAAAAGGTGAAAATAGCTTACCTCGCTAGCGTGACACTGCGAGCTGTATCCGTGGTCCTCGGAAGCGGATGTGGGAGCCTCGGCGCCTTTGGTTAGCACCTTCCTGACATCTTCATACGTCGTGTCGAAGAGCCTGTTAAGGGTTTGGTGCTGCGCCGGGTTGAACTCCCACAGATTAAAGCCCCGTTGTTGGCACGGGAGGATCCGGCGGACGAGCATAACCTGGACTACATTGACGAGCTTGATCGGCTTGCTCACCAGGGACTGGATGCATGTTTGCAGTCCGGTCACCTCTTTTTCGTCGCCCCACGACAGGCCCGTCTCTTTCCAGGACATAAGCCGCATGGGGGGTCCGGATCGAAACTCGGGGGTTGCGATCCATTTTGGATCGCGTGGCTCGGTGATGTAAAACCACCACGATTGCCACCCCTTCAGGGTCTCCACGAAGGAGCCCTCAAGCCATAGGACGTTGGCCATCTTGCCCGCCATGGCGCCTCCGCATTCCGCCTGGCGGCCGTGCACCACCTTGGGCTTGACGTTGAAGGTCTTGAGCCAGAGGCCGAAATGGGGGCAGATGCGGAGGAAGGCCTCGCACACGATGATAAACGCCGAGATGTTGAGGACGAAGTTCGGGGCCAGATCGTGGAAATCCAGGCCATAGTAAAGCATGAGCCCCGGATAAATGGGTGGAGTGGAAAACCCAGTCCGCGGAGGAAGTGGGGAAGGAATACTACCCTCTCATGGGGCCTTGGGGTGGGGAGAAGCTGCCCCTCCTCAGGAAGCCGGTGCGCGATGTCTTTGGACAAGTATCCGGCCTTCCTTAGCTTTTGACATGGCCCTCCGTGACGGAGGAGACCATCCACTTGCCTCCTGCTCCAGACATTGCTGGAGAAGGTTGAGGTGGGAAGTGCGGGCTTGGGCGCTGGAGCTCGAGTGTGCAGGAGATGGATAGGCAAAAGAGGAAGAAGGCGTAGGTAAAAGGGTGGATCCTTATCCCCTTATATGGGCGGATGCGGTTGTGCATCCCCACCAGCCTAGTAAAACTCTCTTGCCTCCCGAGCGCCGTGATAAATGGCACGGATGGGTTACCCACGTCCATATTAATGAGAATCCCGTAAAGGGGGTACACGATCTCTGCTTTGGCAAGACGTGCCAAGGAAACCGCCTCGCAAAACATGCTGAGGTGGAAAAGTAAAAACGATTCGAGTAAAGGACTTGGCCGCAGTGTGATGACGCACTGCGGAATACGTCGGCAGATTTGATTTGTGTCAATATTATTCTCTCTATGGCAATATGTGGAAACTTATTTTGCAGAGCCGGACACTACTCTTGGTGTTTACAATATTCTACGAAGGACTTGGAGGAGGAACCCACCTTGCAATGCCGAAGACAATTTGTGCGCCGGACTCGTCGTCATTGAAGCCTGGTTCAGGGGCTACTGAGGGAGTCCTGGATTAGGGGGTGTTCGGGTAGCCGGACTATACCTTCAGCTGGACTCCTGGACTATGAAGATACAAGATTGAAGACTTCGTCCCGTGTCCGGATGGGACTTTCCTTGGCGTGGAAGGCAAGCTTGGCGGTGCGGATATTCAAGATCTCCTACCATTGTAACCGACTTTATGTAACCCTAACCCTATACGGTGTCTATATAAACCGGAGGGTTGTAGTCCGTAGGCAATCAACTCCATACACAACAATCATACCATAGGTTAGCTTCTAGGGTTTAGCCTCCTTGATCTCGTGGTAGATCTACTCTTGTACTACCCATATCATCAATATTAATCAAGCAGGACATAGGGTTTTACCTCCATCAAGAGGGCCCGAACCTGGGTAAAACATCGTGTTCCCTGCCTCCTGTTACCATCCGGCCTTGACGAACAGTTCGGGACCCCCTACCCGAGATCCGCCGGTTTTGACACCGACAGGCACCTCTAGACACACAAGTTGATCAAGTTGATCGTCCCTTAGCCTTGTGCGGTGCCCCCCTCCACCATAGTCCACGTCGATAATACTGTATCGGAGCTTAGGCGACGCCCTGCGTCGGTAGAACATCAACATCGTCACCACACTGTCGTGCTGACGAAACTCTCCCTCAACACTCGGCTGGATCGGAGTTAGAGGGACATCATCGGGCTGAACGTGTGCTGAACTCGGAGGTGCCGTTCGTTTGGTACTTGGATCGGTCGGATCGTGAAGACGTACGACTACATCAACCGTGTTGAGCTAACGCTTCCGCTTTCGGTCTACGAGGGTACGTGGACAACACTATCCCCTCTCGTTGTGATGCATCACCATGATCTTGCGTGTGCGTAGGAATTTTTTTTTGAAATTACTACATTCCCCAACACTATGGACCCGAAGGTCTGAGGTAAACTACTCACACATCATAGGAGGGGCCAGGGAGTTGATGTAGAGGCCCTTCGTGATCAATGCCCCCTCCGGCGGAGCTCCGGAAAAGGCCCCAAGATGGGATCTCTTGGGTATAGAAGGTTGCGGTGGTGGAAATAGGGTTTCGTGGTGCTCCTGGATGTTTTTGGGGTATATGAATATATATAGGAGGAAGAAGTAGGTCGGTGGAGCAACGAGGGGCCCACGAGGGTGGAGGGCATGCCCAGGGGGTAGGTGCGCCCCCTGCTTCGTGGCCTCCTCGATTGTTTCTTGACGTCCACTCCAAATCCCCTGGATCACATTTGTTCCAAAAATCACGCTCCCGAAGGTTTCATTCCATTTGGACTCCGTTTGATATTCTTTTTCTGCGAAACACTGAAATAGGCAAAAAAAACAGCAATTTGGGCTGGGCCTCTGGTTAATAGGTTAGTCCCAAAATAATATAAAAGTCTATAAATAAGCCCATTAAACATCCAAAACAGAATATATAATAGCATGGAGCAATCAAAAATTATAGATATGTTGGAGACGTATCAAGCATCCCCAAGCTTAATTCTTGCTCGTCATCGAGTAGATAAATGATAAAAACAGAATTTTTGATGTGGAATGCTTCCTAACATATTTCTCAATGTAATTTTCTTTATTGTGGCATGAATATTCAGATCTGAAAGATTCAAGATAAAAGTTTAATATTGACATAAAAATAATTATACTTCAAGCATACTAACTAAGCAATCATGTCTTCTCAAAATAACATGGCCAAAGAAAGTTCATCCCTACAAAATCATATAGTTTGGTCATGCTCCATTTTCGTCACACAAGAATGCTCTCATCATGCACAACCCCGATGGCAAGCCAAGCAATTGTTTCATACTTTAGTGATCTCAAACTTTTTTCAACTTTCACGCAATACATGAGCGTGAGCCATGGATATAACACTATGGGTGGAATAGAATATAATGAAGGGGCTTATGTGGAGAAGACAAAAAAAGGAGAAAGTCTCACATTGACGCGGCTAATCAATGGGCTAGGGAGATGCCCGTCAATTGATGTCAATGCAAGGAGTAGGGATTGTTGGGGAACGTAGTAGAATTTTAAAATTTTCTACGCATCACCAAGATCAATCTATGGAGTCATCTAGCAACGAGGGAGAGGTGAGTGCATCTACATACCCTTGTAGATCGCGAGCGGAAGCGTTCAAGAGAACGGGGTTGATGGAGTCGTACTCGTCGTGATCCAAATCACCGATGACCTAGCGCTGAACGGACGGGACCTCCGCGTTCAACACACGTACGGTTGGGAAGACGTCACCTCCTTCTTGATCCAGCAAGGGGAAGGAGAGGTTCATGGAGATCCACCAGCATGACGGCGTGGTGGTGGAAGCAACGGTGATCTCGGCAGGGCTTCGCCAAGCTCCAACTAGAGAGAGAGAGGTGTTACGTGGGGAGAGGGAGGCGCCAGAGACTTGGTGCGGCTGCCCTCCCTCCCCCCCACTATATATAGGGCCCCTAGGGGGGCCGCCGGCCTAGGAGATGGGATCTTCAAGGGG
>NC_041382.1:620864353-620885904 GCF_002162155.2 Triticum dicoccoides
GCGCCCCCACCCCTAGGGTTTCCAACCCTAGGCGCAGGGGGTGGCCCATGGGGGGCGCGCCAGCCCACCAGCGGCTGGTTCCCCTCCCACTTCAGCCCATGGGTCCCTCCGGGATAGGTGGACCCACCCGGTGGACCCCCGGGACCCTTCCGGTGGTCCCGGTACAATACCGATTACCCCCGAAACTTTCCCGATGGCCGAAACTGGACTTCCTATATATAAATCTTCACCTCCGGACCATTCCAGAACTCCTCGTGACGTCCGAGATCTCATCCGGGACTCCGAACAACTTTCAGTTACCACATACTAATATTTCTAAAACCCTAGCGTTACCGAACCTTAAGTGTGTAGACCCTACGGGTTCGGGAGACACGCAGACATGACCGAGACGACTCTCCGGTCAATAACCAACAGCGGGATCTGGATACCAATGTTGGCTCCCACATGTTCCACGATGATCTCATCGGATGAACCACGATGTCGAGGATTCAATCAATCCCGTATACAATTCCCTTTGTCAATCGTTATGTTGCTTGCCTGAGATTCGGTCGTCGGTATTCCAATACCTCGTTCAATCTCATTACCGGCAAGTCACTTTACTCGTTCCGTAATGCATGATCCCATGACCAAACACTTGGTCACATTGAGCTCATTATGATGATGCATTACCGAGTGGGCCCAGAGATACCTCTCCGTCATACGGAGTGAAAATTCCAGTCTCGATCCATGTCAACCCAACAGATACTTTCGAGGATACTTGTAGTATACCTTTATAGTCACCCAGTTACGTTGTGATGTTTGGTACACCCAAAGCACTCCTACGGCATCCGGGAGTTACACGATCTCATGGTCTAAGGAAATGATACTTGACATTGGAAAAGCTCTAGCAAACGAACTACACGATCTTGTGCTATGCTTAGGATTGGGTCTTGTCCATCACATCATTCTCCTAATGATGTGATCCCGTTATCAATGACATCCAATGTCCATTGTCAGGAAACTGTGACTATCTATTAATCAACGAGCTAGTTAACTAGAGGCTTACTAGGGACATGTTATGGTCTTTGTATTCACACATGCATTATGATTTCCAGATAACACAATTATAGCATGAACAATAGACAATTATCATGAACAAGGAAATATAATAATAATCATTTTATTATTGCCTCTAGGGCATATTTCCAACAGTCTCCCACTTGCACTAGAGTCAATAATCTAGTTACATTGTGATAAATTGAACACCCATAGAGTTCTGGTGTGGATCATGTTTTGCTCGAGGAAGAGGTTTAGTCAATGGATCTGCGACATTAAGGTCCATATGCACTTTGCAAATATCTATGTCTCCATTTTGAACATTTTCACGAATGGAGTTGAAGCGACGCTTGATATGCCTGGTCTTCCTGTGAAACCTGGGATCCTTGGCAAGGGCAATAGCTCCAGTGTTGTCATAGAAGAGAGTCATCGGGCCTGACGCATTGGGAATAACTCCTAGGTCGGTAATGAACTCCTTCACCCAGATTGCTTCTTGTGCTGCCTCCGAGGCTGCCATGTACTCCGCTTCACATGTAGATCCCGCCACGATGCTTTGCTTGCAACTGCACTAGCTGATTGCCCCACCATTCAAAATATACATGTATCCAGTTTGTGACTTAGAGTCATCCAGATTTGTGTAATCTAGCATCGACGTAACCCTTTACGACGAGCTCTTCGTCACCTCCATACATGAGAAACATATCCTTAGTCCTTCTCAAGTACTTCAGGATATTCTTGACCGCTGTCCAGTGTTCCATGCCGGGATTACTTTGGTACCTTCCTACCAAACTTACGGCAAGGTTTACATCAGGTCTGGTACACAGCATGGCATACATGATAGACCGTATGGCCGAGGCATAGGGGACGACACTCATCTTTTCTCTATCTTCTGTCATGGTCGGGCATTGAGCTGTGCTCAATCTCACACCTTGCAATACAGGCAAGAACCCCTTCTTGGACTGATCCATATTGAACTTCTTCAATATCTTGTCAAGGTATGAACTTTCTGAAAGACCAATGAGGCATCTCGATCTATCTCTATAGATCTTGATGCCTAATATATAAGCAACTTCTCCAAGGTCCTTCATTGAAAAACACTTGTTCAAGTAGGCCTTTATGCTTTCCAAGAATTCTATATCATTTCCCATCAATAGTATGTCATCCACATACAATATGAGAAATGCTACGGAGCTCCCACTCACTTTCTTGTAAACGCAGGCTTCTCCATAAGTCTGCGTAAACCCAAACACTTTGATCATCTCATCAAAACGAATGTTCCAACTCCGAGATGCTTGCACCAGCCCATAGATTGAGCGTTGGAGCTTGCACACCTTGTCAGCATTCTTAGGATCGACAAAACCTTCCGACTGCATCATATACAATTCTTCCTTAAGGAAACCATTAAGGAATGCCGTTTTGACGTCCATTTGCCATATCTCATAATCATAGAATTCGGCAATTGCTAACATGATTCGGACGGACTTCATCTTCGGTACGGGTGAGAAAGTCTCATCGTAGTCAACCCCTTGAACTTGTCGATAACCCTTAGCGACAAGCCGAGCTTTATAGATGGTCACATTACCATCCGCATCTGTCTTCTTCTTAAAGATCCATTTATTTTCTATGGCTCGCCAATCAATGGGCAAGTCAGTCAAAGTTCATACTTCGTTTTCATACATGGATCCTATCTCGGATTTCATGGCTTCCAGCCATTTGTCGGAATCTGGGCCCGCCATCACTTCTTCATAGTTCGAAGGTTCACCATTGTCCAATAACATGATTTCCAGGACAGGGTTGTCGTACCACTCTGGTGCGGAACGCGTCCTTGTGGACCTTCGAAGTTTAGTAGCTACTTGATCTGAAGTTTCATGATCATCATCATTAACTTCCTCCCTAGTCGGTGCAGACACCTCAGGAACAATTTCTTGAGCTGCGCCACTCTCCAGTTCAAGAGGCAATACTTCATCAAGTTCTACTTTCCTCCCACTTACTTCTTTCGAGAGAAACTCTTTCTCTAGAAAGGATCCATTCTTGGCAACAAATGTCTTGCCTTCGGATCTAAGATAGAAGGTATACCCAATAGTTTCTTTAGGGTATCCTATGAAGACGCATTTTTCCGATTTGGGTTCGAGCTTTTCAGGTTGATGTTTCTTGACATAAGCATTGCATCCCCAAACTTTCAGAAATGACAGCTTAGGTTTCTTGCCAAACCACAATTCATACGGTGTCGTCTCAATGGATTTCGACGAAGCCCTATTTAAAGTGAATGCGACAGTCTCTATAGCATAACCCCAAAAAGATAGCGGCATACCGGTAAGAGACATCATAGATCGTACCATATCCAATAGGGTGCGATTACGACGTTCGGACACACCATTACACTATGGTGTTCCAGGCGGCGTGAGTTGTGAAACTATTCTACATTTCCTTAAGTGCGTGCCAAATTCGTGACTCAAATATTCTCCCCCATGATCTGATCGTAAGAACTTGATTTTCCTATCACGTTGATTCTCAACCTCACTCTAAAATTCCTTGAACTTTTCAAAGGTCTCAGACTTGTGTTTCATTAAGTAGAAATACCCATATCTACTTAACTCATCAGTGAGGGTGAGGACATAACGATAGCCACCGCGAGCCTCAACGCTCATTGGACCGCACACATCAGTATGTATGATTTCTAATAAGTTGGTTGCTCGCTCCATTGTTCTGGAGAATGGAGTCTTGGTCATTTTACCCATGAGGGATGGTTCGCACGTGTCAAATGATTCATAATCAAGAGACTCCAAAAGTCCATCTGCATGGAGTTTCTTCATGCGTTTGACACCAATGTGACCAAGGCGGCAGTGCCACAAGTATGTGGGACTATCATTATCAACCTTACATCTTTGGGCATTCACACTATGATTGTGTGTAACATCACGTTCGAGATTAAATAAGAATAAACCATTGACCAGCGGGGCATGACCATAAAACATGTCTCTCATATAAATAGAACAACCATTATTCTCAGATTTAAATGAGTAGACATCTCGCAATAAACGAGATCCAGATACAATGTTCATGCTCAAAGTTGGTACTAAATAACAATTATTGAGGTTTAAAACTAATCCTGTAGGTAAATATAGAGGTAGCGTGCCGACGGTGATCACATCGACCTTGGAACCATTCCCGACGCGTATCGTCACCCCGTCCTTCGCCAGTCTTCGTTTATTCCACAGTTCCTATTTTGAGTTACAAATATGAGCAACTGCACCGGTATCAAATACCCAGGAGCTACTACGAGCGCTGGTAAGGTACATGTCGGTGTCAAAACCAGCGGATCTCGGATAGGGGGTCCCGAACTGTGCGTCTAGGCCGGATGGTAGCAGGAGGCAAGGGACACGAAGTTTTACCCAGGTTCCGGCCCTCTTGATGGAGGTAAAAGCCTACATCCTGCTTGATTTATTCTTGATGATATGAGTATTACAAGAGTAGATCTACCACGAGATCAGAGAGGCTAAACCCTAGAAGCTAGCCTACAGTATGATTGTATGTTGTGATTGTTGTCCTACGGACTAAAACCCTTCGGTTTATATAGACACCGGAGAGGGTTAGGGTTACACAAGGTCGGTTACAAAGGAGGAGATATCCATATATGTATTGCCTAGCTTGCCTTCCACGCCAAGTAGAGTCCCATCCGGACACAAGACGAAGTCTTCAATCTTGTATCTTCATAGTCTAACAGTCCAGTCAATGGAGATAGTCCGGCTGTCCGGAGACCCCCTAATCCAGGACTCCACAGTAGCCCCTGAACCAGGCTTCAATGGCGATGACTCTGGCGCGCAGTACTGTCTTCGGCATTGCAAGGCGGGTTCCTTCTCCGAATACATGATAGAAGAAGTCGAATACGAGGATAGTGTCCGACCCTGCAAAATAAATTCCACATTCCACCGCAGAGATAATAACGTTTTCGCAGATCTAATTTGCTGGCTTGTTTTGGCAGCATGATGTTACGTCATGGCCCGGTGATTATCCGAACCGTTTCTTTTACCAAGCTCCACACATAACGCGAGGCGGTTTCGTGACACGTCTTGCCAAAGCGGAGATCGTGTTCCCCCAATTATGGGATTCTCATTAATGCGGTCGTGGGTAACCCAACCGTGTCTAGGACTCCTAGATTATAGGCAAGTCCTAAACGGTTGTGGAGAGGACGCTTGATATTCACCCTCTTTATAAAGGGACGAGGTTTTTGCTTTTTCTCTCTCGTGCTCAATCGAACCCTTCCTCCGCCTCGAGTTCTAACACCCAAAGCCCAGGTTAGGCGCTCCGGATCTTCAATCATGTCTGGATCCAGCCTTCAAGGCCGATGGATGCCCTCCTCCGTGACAGAAGAGGACATTAAGAAATTGAGGGAGGCCAAATACCTGACCGCCGAGGTTTCGCATCGGCTGCCTGCTCGAGGGCAGGTCGTCCCTACTCCCGAACCCAACAAGAACGTTGTGTTCGTCTCCCACTTCCTTCGAGGTCTAGGCCTCACTCTGGATCCTTTCGTCAGGGGCTTGATGTTCTATTACGGGCTAGATTTCCACGATCTAGCTCTGGACTCCTTTCTCCACATCACGACATTTATCTTGGTGTGTGAGGCCTTCCTCCGTGTGACCCCTCACTTCGGCCTGTGGCTCAAGACCTTTGAAGTACAACCGAAGATGATCGAGGGGCAACATGCAGCGTGCGGAGGTGCATCAATAGGCAAGATGGCAGGAGCTCCATGGCCGAAAGGTTCCTTTCCAGAGGTGTCCGAATTATGGCAACGAGAGTGGTTTTACGTCACGGCTCCCAGAAGTGCCAAGTGGGCGGCTGCCCCCACTTTCCGCCCGGGCCCCCCACCACAACTGATGTCATGGATTAGCAGGGGTCCGAGCTGGGGTCCAACCAAGGACGTGCCTATACTGCAAAGCCGCATCCGAGATCTCTTCGAGGGAGATTTTAATTTGGTTGCGGTAATACAAGTTATGCTGGTTCGTCAAGTCCAGCCTTGCAAACGCCGGCCCCTACGCTTGTGGGAGTTCAACCCAGAGGGATCTCGTGCCATTCAAAGTTTCCTCGGCCTGACGCACGAGGATATGTACAAGTCATTCTTCGGACCTCAAGTGGAATGTCCGAATATCACCGAGGACGTGGGCCTGAGCAGTAACCGCGCCGCCGAACAAGTAAGAAATCCTCTAGCCGAACACGCTGTCTTTTATTTGAAGTTATTTCTGAGAGTTTGCTTTTTGACCAGGACTGGCTAACAAAGGTGAAGATGATTCGGTGTTTGGCCCCCCTCCCTGAGGGTCTGGAAAATCCGGTATTGGAGAAGATGCTCGAGGTCACACCTTGCCTGGAGCCCTTGAAGGAAGATACCGAGGGAGATAATACGGGCGGACGTGGGCCCCCATCGCTATCCGCTCCAACCGAGGGAACGAGCGTCTCCACGAAGGAGGATGATCGGGGGAGAAAAAGGACTGCTTCCGAGGATCCGGAAGCCGAAGCCTCCAAATGGGAGAAGAGGTCTCCCACTAAGGGTCCTGCCTTGGGGGGTGCTTTTGCCGCACAGAGTCCGCAGGGGGATCAACCCTCCAACGAGTCGTAAGTGATCCAAAATATTTTAATAGTAAGGGTATGCTATCTTTTTCCTCCGAGAAAATAACCACCACATATATCTTGCAGTTCGGGCCTCAGCCCCTCTCAAATGAGCTCGTCTTCGGGGGATCTTCTTCCAAAGATGATGGAGAGCGAAACGCCTCCCCTAGACTCCTCCGCTCCAGAAGCGGGCGACCCCGAAGTGTCGTTGTGGAGGGCCTCTCCGGATCCGGTGAGGCCAGAAGATAATCCCGTAGACCCCCAAAGTCCCCAGTGTCTAGCTCCCGAAGAGAGCATACGAAAGAGTCCGGCACCATCTGGTGTGCGGTCGGACATTCTAAGGGAGTTGGTGGGGTGAGCGGCCATCTCAGAAGAGCACCGTACGCTGATGGGTACGGTGATGGAGATAATCTCGTCCACTGAAAGCGGATTACATGAAGCCTTTATGAGTCTATTGACATGCTTTGAGGTATGTGAGATAATATGTGATAGTACTGCACATGTTAGGTGTGCCCTGTGTAGATAGTAGCCCCTGAGACTCTGGTTGTCTTCGAGAACGGCGGCGAACAGAGGATCATATTCCCAGGCAATAACCAAACTGCCTCTATGTGCAGGTGGTGGAAGCTCCGGTGGCTAGCCGGACTAGTGAGTTTGCCCAATTAAAACGGCAACCGAATGCGGCAGACGCCGACATCGAGCTTGTTAACAAGAGGCTTGACGAGGCATGGAGTAAGTGTTATTATCCGGTGAACGCCACATAGTAAGAGCAGCATAATGCCAGTATCTTTAATATGTTGTGACCGCAGATGGAGCTACCACCGTGGAATCCTTGCAGGCGGAACTTGCCCGAGCCAAGGAACAAGCGAGGATTAGTAATGCGGCTGCTTTGAAGGCAGCCGAAGAGTTGAAAGCCGAGAACGCCACACATTGCGAGAGCCAGGAGAAGATGGCCAAGATGGCCGTAGAATTAAAAGACACTACCGACCGTTGCCGGTTCCTTGAAAAAGAAAACCGAGCGAAGGCAAGGGACCTTGAGAAGGCTGCGACGGCGGACAAAGACACCCATTCTGCTATGAGAGCGAAGAAGGAGGAGCTGCGAGAACCCGGGGATATTGCGCTGGGAAACCCTTCATGTTACGGAGGAAGTTCAGAGATCCTCGGTATGCCCCTCTGGATCGGCTGTGGAGTTCGGCAGATGCGTATATGGATTTGGCGGCGAGCGCTGCCAATGCGGCCAAGTACTTCCAAGGTCAGACAGATCGTGAAGTGGACAAGCTATTCTGGACACAATTCCACGTTCCAGAGCGTCCGCTTTCATTGACTGACCAGCTAGCCAAATGGGCCGAACTGAATAGGTTGTCCGGACTCGCCATGAGGTCTGTTATGGATCAGCTATGGCCAGAAAGACCAAAGCTGAACAACTATTTCAGCTTAGTACAACTGTTCCTTGATGCGGTGCCACGCATTAATGTGATGAAGAGGTCGGCGTGCATAGAAGGCTCGCGGATGGCCCTTGCCCGTGTTAAAGCATACTGGGCGGAGATGGACGCTACCACTGTTGCAGCGCAGGGATCGGCCATAGGCCGGGTGGCTGCCGAGCACTATTTCGAGGAGGTTCTCGAGGGTGCTTGTTTGATAGAGGCCCAGTGCTCGAAAAATATTATGTTTGAGTGATATGTATTTTCATTGTAAGCACAATGCTTTTATGAATTTTTTTATAAGGTTATTTTTATACTTTTGCCTGAAAGTAGTATGATGCCTCCTGTGCGGCCGTTTATGTATACGTGTGTATAACCTGAAAGATTGCAGCCGTCAGCTTCAACCCCCACGCATAAAATGCGGGGGTGTTCGCAAAAAACGCGTGTTCGCACTTAACCCAATGTCTTGGTCCTATTAAGGAGGTGATAGCGTAGCGAGCGAGGCAACCGGACTATAATGCTTTAACACTTTCACTTAGCCATAGGAGTTTGACAGTGGGGCTACTAGATAGCCCCTGGTGGCTCCACACTCTCCCGATCGCGGGTTGCATACATGCCTGGCCGGGAAACGGCCCTTCGTTAAGGCGGAGGAATTCTAACATTCCGATGGGTCACCGAGTGGTTGACCAGTCTCACGCTATATCATGACAGTCAGTTTTCGGCTTTCTCTACTGAGGTGCTCATCCGGATGAACCAGGGCACAATCGCAGTAGTTCTCCTGGTGCTACCTTAGCCGGTAAAGCGGAACATAAGGCACCAAAACACAGGAGCCGGGAAAACCCAACATTTGACCAAAGACAATGATTCGGAGCCGATGTATATAAGGCCAAACTCGCGACGCCGAACACTCCCTAAGGTATTCGGTCTTTATGGTATAAACCGGGCCTAAATAGTGCCCTTCGTAAGAAGCCCCTTGTGTCTAGGTACGTGCATTATTCTGACGTGGCCACATGCCAAGACGACAGCATCCTTCTCAACTGTGCTGGGAATTCGGTGGATATGTATCAACAAGAGACAGTAAAAAAGGTTTACGCAGGGTCTTAATCTAAAAAGAATCCTTGGAGCGGGTCCCTGCTGCACGTCTGCGCCTGTGTCTCCGTTGTGCCGTATCCTGGATGAGTGTAGCACGATGATTATCTATAAAAGAGAGGATCTTAGGTGAAAAAGCTGTCGTGCAAAAAGATAGTTTTTAAAGAAATCATGTATAATTCAAGGTAAGTAAGAATTGCCGCTTGTCTGCGCACGTTGAGCCCTTGTATTTGTAATAGGGGTGTGATCATTGATCTGGTAAAAATTGCATATAGCTGCGCCGGACTCGTCTAACCGTGTCCGAGGTCGTGATGACCTGCTAAATGCTTTAGTTGGTGAGGCCGTTTTTAGTGTGCGGCTGCCAGGGCAGCCGCACGCCCTTCGGCGCGCAGAGATCGCTTAATACTTCCGTTCACTATAATAATGCCACGTGGACCGGGCATCTTAAGTGTGAGGGAAGCGTAGTGTGGTATTGCTTTAAAGTGAGCGAAAGCTTCACGTCCGAGTAGTGCTTGATAGCCACTTTGAAACGGAGCGATGTGGAAGGTTAAATGTTCGCTACGGAAGTTATCGGGGAAGCCGAATATAACTTTTAGTAGCAGGGAGCCCATGCAATGAGCCCCTGGGCCTCGCGTTACTCCTTTAAAGGTAATATTGCTATGGCAAATTTTTGTTGGGTCTATCCCCATTTCGCGGATTGTATCCTGGTATATCAGGTTTAGACTGCTGCCACCGTCCATCAGGACTCGTGTGAAGTGGTATCCATCAATTATTGGGTCTAATACCAGGGCAGCCCATCCTGCACGCCGGACACTTGCTGAGTAATCATGATGGTCGAAAGTGATCGGTTGAGATGACCTGTGGCAGGACTCCGCGGTGATAGGCCTTCGGGCGCATTTTTCTGGGAGTGTCGTTTTGTTTCTGCCATTGATCACGTGTAACATGTTTACTATTTTGACTTCTGGTGGAAATTTCTTTTGTTCCCCAGTGTCTTCCTTGAGAGGCTCGTCCTCATCTTCGCTTGGTGTATCCTCCCCCTTGTGTACGGCGTTGAGCTTGCCGGACTTCTTGAAGACCCAACATTCTCTGTGGGTATGATTGGCTGGTTTGCCAGGGGTGCTATGGACCTGACATATTTGGTCTAGAATTTTGTTTAGGCTGGACAGTTCGTCTCTGGCGCCTTTAGGGGGCGGCTTTTTCTGACCTGGCCGAGAGCTTTTGAATCCGGCGTTTACTGCCGTGTTCTTCGTGATGTCTCTTTTATTCCGGCGTTTGTTATTGCTGTTGCACCGTGATTTTCCGTTTCCATCTCTAACTTCAGATGTACTGGGGTTGCTGGAGCTGCATCGGGCTAGCCAGCTGTCTTCACCCGCGCAAAAGCGGGTCATGAGGCTTGTTAATGCTGCCATTGTTCTCGGTTTTTCTTGGCCGAGGTGTCGGGCAAGCCATTCATCACGGACGCTGTGCTTAAAAGCTGCCAAGGCTTCGGCGTCTGGGCAGTCGACAATTTGATTCTTTTTAGTAAGAAACCTGTTCCAAAGCTTTCGGGCCGACTCTTCGGGCTGTTGAGTTATATGACTCAAATAATCCGCATCCGGAGGTCAGACATAAGTCCCTTGAAAGTTTGCCCGAAAAGCGTCTTCGAGCTCTGCCTAGCTTCCAATGGACTTTTCGGGGAGGCCTTTAAGCCAATGACGAGCTGGCCCTTTGAGTTTGAGTGGTAAGTACTTGATGGCGTGGAGATCATCTCCTCGAGCCATATGGATGTGGAGGATATAGTCCTCGATCTAGACCCCAGGGTTTGTTGTTTCGTCGTATGCCTCTATGTTTACAGGTTTGAATCCCTCTGGAAATTCATGATCCAGCACCTCATCGGTGAAACATAGGGGGTGTGCGGCACCCCTGTATCTGGGTGTACCACGTTGTTCGGATGTTTGTTGTGTTATATCGTATGCTGGGGCGCGCTTGCGTGGTCCATAGATGGATGTGGTTGCGCTGTCCTTTTGGTGCAAGCCCTCGCGTGAATCGCGTATTGTCTTGTGGGTGGCATTGTTTGCCGCTCTATGTTGGCCGTGGGGTCGTCTATCTGGCCAGGTGGCTGTTTTGATTTTTGGTTGTGAGGGGTCTGAGGCCTCCTCATCGAATTCAGGTAGCAACTTCCGCTTTGGGTAGCTCTTGGTGAGGCGATTGTCGCCGTACTTCGCTGCTGTGTTGAGTACTTTACTCCATCTGATTTGGAGTGTGTCCTGTGCAGCCTTGAGCCTTTGCTGCTGCTTTTTCAGACTCTTCGCGGTGGCAACAAGCCTTTGACGGGCATTCTGCTGCTCCGGGTGCCTGTCCGGCGTTGTGTCGTCCAGACTATTATCTTTGACAGAATTGGTTTGTTCGGTTTGATTCTCCGTATTGCCGTGGTCCGGCAGTGGTACGCCCTGCTCCAACGCTGGGACTGTGTTATCGTTATCTCTGGCGAGGCGTGATTTGGGGTGGCGCTTGCGCCGCCGCTTTGACTGCTTCTCGAGGGAATAAGCCTTCGGTGCGTCCTTCCGTTCCTCATCGTCTTTTCGTGTGTCCACCATGTATACGTCATATGATGAAGTGGACGTCCAGCGCCCTGTGGGCGGTGGTTCCTCTTTGCCTCCCGCATCGTTGTCCATACTGTCGATGTCTTCGGAGTCGAAGTCGAGCATGTCGGTTGAGTCATCGACAGTGGCTATTAAGTGGGTGGTGGGTGGGCGTCGAATTTCTTTGTCGTCCACATCCCAATCCTGTTGGCCATAATACGGCCAGGGCTCTCCTGACAAAGAGAGACACCTTAGTGAATTCAGAATGTCGCTGAAGGGCGAGTGCTGAAAGATGTCCGCGGCGGTGAATTTCATGATCGGCGCCCAATCGATTGATTGGCAGGGGCGCGGATGGTTCGGGGTCCGGAAGAGAGTCCGGCACCTTGGAGTCACGGGCTGCACGGAGATTTATGCTGGTGTTTGGCTCGATCGCCGTTGAGACTGCAACCCCTGAGGCGGTGTCTAACCACCCGTCCTTGATTGGCGCAGTTGGCTCTGAACTAAGGGTCGGAGCTGATGCGGGCGCGGCTTCTGGGGTACTGTTCGGCGGTAGAGCTAGGTCATACCCATCGCGACAGTGGGGCGCGCCCGGCTGCCGCTCGAATCCGTCAAAGATCAAGCCTCCGCGGATGTCCTCATGTAGTTCAAACTTCCAAATCTGACCTGATAGCCAGGGGCGTAGCTTTCAATCTGCTCCAGATGGCCAAGCGAATTAGCCCGCAGTGCAAAGCCGCCGAATACGAAGATCTGTCTAGGGAGAAAAGTCTCACCCTGGACCGCATAGCTATCAATGATAGTAGGAGCCATCAAGCCTAACAGCGATGACACAGAGGAACTCTCAATGAAAGCACCAATGTCGGTGTCAAAACCGGCGGATCTCGGGTAGGGGGTCCCGAACTGTGCGTCTAGGCCAGATGGTAACAGGAGGCAAGGGACACGAAGTTTTACCCAGGTTCCGGCCCTCTTGATGGAGGTAAAACCCTACGTCCTGCTTGATTAATATTGATGATATGGGTGTTACAAGAGTAGATCTACCACGAGATCAGAGAGGCTAAACCCTAGAAGCTAGCCTACGGTATGATTGTATGTTGTGATTGTTTTCCTACGAACTAAAACCCTTCGGTTTATATAGACACCGGAGAGGGTTAGGGTTACACAAGGTCGGTTACAAAGGAGGAGATATCCATGTACGTATTGCCTAGCTTGCCTTCCACGCCAAGTAGAGTCCCATCCGGATACGAGACGAAGTCTTCAATCTTGTATCTTCATAGTCTAACAGTCCGGCCAATGGAGATAGTCCGGCTGTCCGGAGACCCCCTAATCCAGGACTCCCACAGTACACATCAATAACATGTATATCACATATACCTTTGGTATTGCTGGACTTCTTTTCCTCTAAGTACTTGGGGCAATTCCGCTTCCAGTGACCGTTTCCCTTGCAATAAAAGCACTCAGTCTCAGGCTTGGGTCCATTCTTTGACTACTTCCCGGCAGATTGCTTACCGGGCACGGCAACTCCCTTGCCGTCCTTCTTGAAGTTATTTTTACCCTTTCCTTTCTTGAACTTAGTGGTTTTATTCACCATCAACACTTGATGTTCCTTTTTGATTTCCACCTCTGCTGATTTCAGCATTGAATATACCTCGGGATTGGTCTTTTCCATCCCCTGCATATTGAAGTTCATCACAAAGCTCTTGTAGCTAGGTGGGAGCGACTGAAGGATTCTGTCAATGACTGCATCATCCGGGAGATTAACTCCTAGCTGAGGCAAGCGGTTATGCAGCCTAGACATTTTGAGTATGTGCTCGCTGACAGAACTGCTCTCCTCCATCTTACAACTGTAGAACTTGTCGGAGACTTCATATCTCTCGACCCGGGCATGAGCTTGGAAAACCATTTTCAGCTCTTGGAACATCTCATATGCTCCGTGTTGCTCAAAACACTTTTGGAGCCCCGGTTCTAAGCTGTAAAGCATGCCGCACTGAACCAGGGAGTAATCATCACTACGTGTCTGCCAAGCGTTCATAACGTCTTGTTCTGCAGGGAAAACAGGTGCTTCACCTAGCGGTGCATCAAGGACATATGCTTTCCTGGCAGCTATGAGGATAATCCTCAGGTTATGGACCCAGTCCGTGTAGTTGTTGCCATCGTCTTTCAGCTTGGTTTTCTCTAGGAATGCATTGAAGTTGAGGGCAACATTAGCGTGGGCCATTTGATCTACAAGACATATTGCAAAGATTTTAGACTAGTTCATGATAATTAAGTTCATCTAATCAAATTATTTAATGAACTCCCACTCAGACAGACATCCCTCTAGTCATCTAAGTGATACATGATCCGAGTCAACTAGGCCGTGTCCGATCATCACGTGAGACGGACTAGTCATCATCGGTGAACATCTTCATGTTGATCGTATCTTCTATACGAGTCATGTTCGACCTTTCGGTCTTCCGTGTTCTGAGGCCATGTCTGTACATGCTAGGCTCGTCAAGTCAACCTAAGTGTATTGCGTGTGTAAATCTGGCTTACACCCGTTGTATGCGAACGTTAGAACCTATCACACCCGATCATCACGTGGTGCTTCGTAACAACGGACCTTAGCAATGGTGCACAGTTAGGGGGAACGCTTTCTTGAAATTATTGTGAGGGGTCATCTTATTTACTACCGTCATTCTAAGCAAATAAGAAGCAAACACATGATAAACATCACATGCAATCAAATAGTGACATGATATGGCCAATAACATTTGCTCCTTTTGATCTCCATCTTCGGGGCGCCATGATCATCATCGTCACCGGCATCACACCATGATCTCCATCATCATGATCTCCATCATCGTGTCTTCATGAAGTTGTCTCGTCATCTATTACTTCTACTACTATGGCTAACGGTTTAGCAATAAAGTAAAGTAATTACATGACGTTTATGTTGACACGCAGGTCACAAATAAATTAAGACAACTCCTATGGCTCCTGCCGGTTGTCATACTCATCGACATGCAAGTCGTGATTCCTATTACAAGAACATGATCAATCTCATACATCACATATATCATTCATCACATCTTTTTGGCCATATCACATCACATGGCACATGCTGCAAAAACAAGTTAGACGTCCTCTAATTGTTGTTGCAAGTTTTTACGTGGCTGCTATAGGTTTATAGCAAGAACGTTTCTTACCTATGCCAAAACCACAAAGTGATATGCCAATTTATATTTACCCTTCATAAGGACACTTTTCATCGAATCCGATCCGACTAAAGTGGGAGAGACAGACACCCGCTAGCCACCTTATGCAACTAGTGCATGCCAGTCAGTGGAACCAGTCTCACGTAAGCGTACGTGTAAGGTCGGTCCGGGCCGCTTCTACCCACGATGCCTCCGAATCAAGATAAGACTAGTAACGGCAAGTAAATTGACAAAATCAATGCCCACAACAACTTGTGTTCTACTTGTGCATAGAAACTACGCATAGACCTAGCTCATGATGCCACTGTTGGGGAACGTAGCAGAATTTTAAAATTTTCTACGCATCACCAAGATCAATCTATGGAGTCATCTAGAAACTAGGGAGAGGGGAGTGCATCTACATACCCTTGTAGATCGCGAGCGGAAGCATTCAAGAGAACGGGGTTGATGGAGTCGTACTCGTCGTGATCCAAATCACCGATGACCTAGCACCGAACGGACGGCACCTCCGCGTTCAACACACGTACAGTTGGGAAGACGTCTCCTCCTTCTTGATCCAGCAAGGGGAAGGAGAGGTTGATGGAGATCCAGCAGCACGACGGCGTGGTGGTGGAAGCAACGGTGATCTCGGCAGGGCTTCGCCAAGCTCCAACAAGAGAGAGAGAGAGAGAGAGAGAGAGAGAGAGAGAGAGGTGTTACGTGGGGAGAGGGAGGCGCCAGAGACTTGGTGCGGCTGCCCTCCCCCCCCACTATATATAGGGCCCCTAGGGGGGGCCGCCGGCCCTAGGAGATGGGATCTCCAAGGAGGGCAGCGGCCAAGGGGGGGGGACTTGCCCCCCAAGCCAAGTGGGGCGCCCCCCACCCCTAGGGTTTCCAACCCTAGGCGCAGGGGGAGGCCCATGGGGGGTGCACCAGCCCACCAGGGGCTGGTTCCCCTCCCACTTCAGCACATGGGTCCCTCCAGGATAGGTGGCCCCACCCGGTGGACCCTCGGGACCCTTCCGGTGGTCCCGGTACAATACCGATTACCCCCGAAACTTTCCCGATGGCCGAAACTGGACTTCCTATATATAAATCTTCACCTCCGGACCATTCCGGAACTCCTCGTGACGTCCGGGATCTCAGCCGGGACTCCGAACAATTTTCGGTTTACCGCATACTAATATCTCTAAAACCCTAGCGTCACCGAACCTTAAGTGTGTAGACCCTACGGGTTCGGGAGACACGCAGACATGACCGAGATGACTCTCCGGTCAATAACCAATAGCTGGATCTGGATACCCATGTTGGCTCCCACATGTTCCACAATGATCTCATCGGATGAACCACGATGTCGAGGATTCAATCAATCCCGTATACAATTCCCTTTGTCAATCGGTACGTTACTTGCCCGAGATTCGATCGTCGGTATTCCAATACCTCGTTCAATCTCGTTACCGGCAAGTCACTTTACTCGTTCCGTAATGCATGATCCTGTGACCAAACACTTGGTCACATTGAGCTCATTATGATGATGCATTACCGAGTGGGCCCAGAGATACCTCTCTGTCATACGGAGTGACAAATTCCAGTCTTGATCCGTGTCAACCCAACAGATACTTTCGGGGATACCTGTAGTATACCTTTATAGTCACCCAGTTACGTTGTGACGTTTGGTACACCCAAAGCACTCCTACGGCATCCGGGAGTTACACGATCTCATGGTCTAAGGAAATGATACTTGACATTGGAAAAGCTCTAGCAAACGAACTACACGATCTTGTGCTATGCTTAGGATTGGGTCTTGTCCATCACATCATTCTCCTAATGATGTGATCCCGTTATCAATGACATCCAATGTCCATAGTCAGGAAACCGTGACTATCTATTGATCAACGAGCTAGTTAACTAGAGGCTTACTAGGGACATGTTATGGTCTATGTATTCACACATGCATTATGATTTCCAGATAACACAATTATAGCATGAACAATAGACCATTATCATGAACAAGGAAATATAATAATAATCATTTTATTATTGCCTCTAGAAAATATTTCCAACAGGGATTGCCATGCAACGGATGCACTAGAGCTATAAATGTATGAAAGCTCAACAAAAGAAACTAAGTGGGTGTGCATCCAACTTTATTGCTCACGAAGACCTAGGGCACTTGAGGAGGCCCATTGTTGGAATATACAAGCCAAGTTCTATAATGAAAAATTCCCACTAGTATATGAAAATGACAAAACAAGAGACTCTCTATCATAAAGATCATGGTGCTACTTTGAAGCACAAGTGTGAAAAAAAGGATAGTAGCATTGCCCCTTTTTATTTATATTTTTTGGGCCTTCTTTTTTTATTTGGCCTTTCTCCCTTTTTGGGGGACAATGCTCTATTAATGACGATCATCACACTTCTATTTATTTACAACTCAATGATTACAACTCGATACTAGAACAATATATGACTCTATATGAATGCCTCCGGCGGTGTACTGAGATGTGCAATGACTCATGAGTGACATGTATGAAAGAATTATGGACGGTGGCTTTGCCACAAATACGATGTCCACTACATGATCATGCAAGGCAATATGACAATGATGATGCGTGTCATAATAAACAGAACGGTGGAAAGTTGTATGGCAGTATATCTCAAAATAGCTATGGAAATGCCATAATAGGTAGGTATGGTGGCTGTTTTGAGGAAGATATAAGGAGGTTTATGTGTGATAGAGAGTATCGTATCACGGGGTTTGGATGCACCGGCGAAGGTTGCACCAATTCTCAAGGTGAGAAAGGGCAATGCACGGTACCGAAGAGGCTAGATATGATGGAAGGGTGAGAGTGCGTATAATCCATGGACTCAATATTAGTCATAAAGAACTCACATACTTATTGCAAAAATCTACAAGTCATCAAAAACCAAGTATTACACGCATGCTCCTAGGGGGATAGATTGGTAGGAAAAGACCATCGCTCGTCCCCGACCGCTACTCATAAGGAAAACAATCAAATAACACCTCATGTTTCAAATTTGTTACACACCGTTTACAATACGTGCATGCTACGGGACTTGCAACCTTCAACACAAGTATTTCTCAAATTCACAACTACTCAACTAGCACAACTTTAATATCACTATCTCCATATCTCAAAACAATCATCAAGTATCAAACTTCTCTTAGTATTCAATGCACTTATATGAAAGCTTTTTATTATGCCTAAAAGAAAATTTCCATGTTGTTCTAAAGGAATCTCAAATTAATATAAGTGAAGCATGAGAGATCAATTAAAATAAAACCACCACCGTGCTCTAAAAGATATAAGTGAAGCACTAGAGCAAAAACTATATAGCTCAAAAGATATAAGTGAAGCACATAGAGTATTCTAATAAATTCCAATTAATGTGTGTCTCTCTCAAAAGGTGTGTACAGCAAGGATTATTGTGGTAAACTAAAAATCAAATACTCAAATCATACAAGACACTCCAATCAAAACACATATCATGTGGCGAATAAAAATATAGCTCCAAGTAAAGTTACCGATGAACGAAGACAAAAGAGGGGATGCCTTCCCGGCATCCCCAAGCTTAGGCTTTTTGGTGTCCTTGGATTTTTACCTTGGGGTGCCTTGATCATCCCCAAGCTTAGGCTCTTTCCACTCCTTGTTCCATAATCCATCAATTCTTTACCCAAAACTTGAAAACTTCACAACACAAAACTTAACAGAAAATCTCGTGAGCCCCGTTAGCGAAACAAAACAAAACACCACTTCAAGGTACTTTAATGAACTCATTATTTATTTATATTAGTGTTAACCTACTGTATTACAATTTCTCTATGGTTTATAAACTCTATTACTAGCCATAGATTCATCAAAATAAGCAAACAACACACGAAAAACAGAATCTGTCAAAAACAGAACAGCCTGTAGTAATCTGTAACTAACGCAAACTTTTGGAACCCCACAAATTCTAAAATAAATTGCTGGACGTGAGGAATTTATCTATTAATCATCTGCAAAAATAATTAACTAAATATCACTCTCCAATAAAAAATGGCAGCAATTCTCGTGAGCGCTAAAATTTCTGCCTTTTACAGCAAGATCAAAAAGACTTCCCCCAAGTCTTCCCAACGGTTCTACTTGGCACAAACACTAATTAAACAGAACCAAAACAAAGGCTAGATAAATTATTTATTTAATAACAGCAAGTAAAAATATTGGGTTGTCTCCCAATAAGCGCTTTTCTTTAAAGCCTTTTGGCTAGGCATTGATAATTTTAATGATGCTGACATGAAAGACAAGAATTGAAGCGCAAAGAGAGCATCATGAAACATGTGACAAACACATCTAAGTCTAACATACTTCCTATGCATAGGAATCTTATTGGCAAACAAATCATCAAGGCAAGCAAAAACTAGCATATGCAAGTAAGCGGAAAGAAACAATAACAATCGCAACATAACGAGAGGTAATTTAGTAACTTGAAAATTTCTACCACCATATTTTCCTCTCTCACAATAATTACATGTAGGATCATAATCAGATTCAACAATATAGCTATCACAAAACATATTCTTAACACGATCCACATGTATGCAAAGTTGACACTCTTCCCAAATAGTGGGATTAACATTAACTAAAGTCATGACCTCTCCAAACCCACTTTTATCAAAAACTTCATAAGATTGAACATTCTCCAAATATGTGGGATCTAAAGTTGACACTCTTCCAAACCCACTTTCAATATTATTGCAAACATTATAATCAATCTCGTATTCATCATGGGGCTTAAATAAATTTTCAAGATCATAAGAAGAATCACCCCAATCATGATCATTGCAACAAGTAGTAGACATAGCAAAACTAGCATCCCCAAGCTTAGGGTTTTGCATATTATAAGCACAATTGACATTAATAGAATTTATACTATCATCATTGCAATCATGCTTTCTATTCAAAGATCCATTGTGAATCACTCCATAAAGTACTTCATCACAATTTTCAGATCCACGAATTTCAAGCAAAACTTCATAAAGATAATCTAGTGCACAAAACTCACTAGCAATTGGTTCATCATAATTGGATCTCTTAAAAATATTAGCAAGCAGATGAGGATCCATAGATCTTAGGTTCTTTGTTTAGCAATAAATAAACAACTATTCCAACCAAACGAGGAAACGAGCCAAGTAAGACATCAAAGCAAATGGAATGGCGAACAGAAGAAGGGCGAATAGAACGGCATGGGTGAAGTGGGGGAGAGGAAAACGAGAGGAAAATGGCAAATAATGTAATGCGAGGGATAAGAGTTGTGATGGGTACTAGGTATGTCTTGACTTGGCGTAGATCTCCCTGGCAACGGCGCCAGAAATCCTTCTTGCTACCTTTTGAGCACTGCATTGGTTTTCCCTTGAAGAGGAAAGGGTGATGCAGCAAAGCAGCATCTACCTCTTGAGCACTGCGTTGGTTTCCCTTGAAGAGGAAAGGGTGATGCAGCAAAATAGCTTAAGTATTTCCCTCGGTTTTTGAGAACCAAGGTATCAATCCAGTAGGAGGCCACGCGCGAGTCCCTCGCACCTATACAAACAAATAAAATCCTCGCAACCAATGCAATAAAGGGGTTGTCCATATTGGTTGCTTCATCACGGACGATCCGGTCGCCGATGACTACTTCCTCGACGATGACTTCTTCCCCAATGTCCATGACCTCCTCGACGACATGGCGGGCGAGGACACCGACCCCAAGTCCAGTGCTTCTGCTGCTGCTGTCCCGTACGCGTTCTTCTCGTTTCTATTAGAAGTCCGGCTACAGTTCCTTGTTCTAGTATTTGCCCTAGATATGTTAGACTCTATTTCATATATGCAACTTGCTATACTGTCTGTTCTAGATATGTTTAGTTACAGTTCATATATGAAGATGTTGTTTACCTTATCTTTGTCAAATCGCATGGCTTGTTTTATCACTACTATACTGGTCATGCTTTATCTAGTATTCCTGTTAATAAAATCATTTGGTAAATTGCTCATATTTCCAACAATCACATCACTCCCCTTGTTCCATGCGTGTTCCTTCTTTCTTGTATTATACAAATATATCCTCTATGATGAATCTACACAGCTCATGCTACGAGGGTGTTCCTTTCATTGCCAAAATTTTATGGAAAAACAACAACAGCTTATACAAATCTACACAGCTCATGCTACGAGGGTGTTGGTTTCATTGCCAAAATTTTATGGAAAAACAACAACAACTTATACAAATCTACACAACAAACCATCGTAGTTCGTATAAAAATGAACTACCGAAAAAGGGAAAAAATGCACAAGGCTAGTTGTATTTTCGTCAATGCAACTTATGCACCATTCTCGACCGCGCGTAGAAATTTTAAAAAAGAGAAGTTTTCGCAATTACCTCTTGATCTGCTGCTGGTGCAGCCAGGTCGTTCCGTCAGCGGACGCAGTCCTCCTTGTTGGGATCTACAGCAGCAGCGGTGGTAGGGGGTCACGCTGCGTTGGGAGATGATGGGTATGTGTTGGTGTGGATGGGCTTGCTCTAGTCGGACAGAGCGTATAGATTACAAGTTTGTGGACCTTATGGATGGACGAGGTCGGCAGCAGGCCGGCGTTCTAGCTGAATCACGTTGGTGAGCAGGAGTGTACGGCGCCGCCGGC
>NC_041382.1:620886167-620895748 GCF_002162155.2 Triticum dicoccoides
GTGACCTAATAGGCGAACAAGAGGATACCCTGTGCGCCAACATGACGTACCTATCGTTTCCCTGTCTTCCAGTGATCTGGGCATATGCACACTTGCATGATGGGCCTGGCCCATATGCGGGCTGCTAGCACAGAAAAGGGTTCGAACCTTCAGAAAAGGGTTCTCCATGGATTCCCTGGAACCGCATGGGCCGAAGGCTGGTGGTCCAAGCCCTGGTGCACTGCGCGCTTGGCATCCTAGTTCTGACATGTTGCAGCCCGCCTGGTCCACTCTCTCTATAAGAGGAAAAATGCATCAAATGAAAAAAGCAATGAAAATGCAAATGAGGTAAGAGGAGGGACCAGATCCCCACGCGAAGGAGTGCTTGTGATTGCATCTACGCCAGTGAAACTTCTTATCTCACTACTATACTGGTCATGCTTTATCTAGTATTTTTGTTAATAAAAGCATTCGATAAATTGCTCAAATTTCCAACAATCACATCACTCCCCTTGTTCCATGCATGTTCCTTCTTTCTTGTATTATATGAATATATCCTCTACGATGAATCTACACAGCTCATGCTACGAGGGTGTTGGTTTCATTACCAAAATTTTATGGAAAAACAACAACAACTTATACAAATCTACACAGCTCATGCTACGAGGGTGTTGGTTTCATTGCCAAAATTTTATGGAAAAACAAAACAGCTTATACAAATCTACACAGCAAACCATCGTAGTTCGTATAAAAATGAACTACCGAAAAAGGGAAAAAATGCACAAGGCTAGTTGCATTTTCATCAGTGCAACTTATGCACCATTCTCGGCCGTGCGTAGATCTGGATTTGGGAATTTTAAAAAATATAAGTTTTCGCAATTACCTCTTGATCTGTTGCTGGTGCAGCCAGGTCGTTCCGTCGGCGGACGCAGTCCTCCTTGTTGGGATCTACAGCAACAACGGTGGTAGGGGATCACGTTGCGTTGGGAGATGATGGGTATGTGTTGGTGTGGATGGGCTTGCTCTGGTCGGACGGAGTGGATAGATTACAAGTTTGTGGACCTTCTGGATGGACGAGGTCGGCGGCGGGCCGGTGTTCAAGCTGAATCACGTTGGCGAGCAGGAGCGTACGACACCGTTGGCGGGCCGGGTGTGTGTACGGGGGGGGGGGGTGTGGACCTAATAGGCGAACAGGAGGATACCCTATGCGCCAGCATGACATACCTATCGTTTCCCTTTCTTCCAGTGATCTGGGCATATGCACGCTTGCGCGATGGGCCTGGCCCATATGTGGGCTGCTAGCACAGAAAAGGGTTCGAACCTTCAAAAAAGGGTTCTCCATGGATTTCCTGGAACCGCATGGGCAGAAGGCTGGTGGTCCAAGCCCTGGTGCACTGCGCGCTTGCCAGCCTAGTTCTGACATGTTGCAGCCCGCCTGGTCCACTATCTCTATAAGAGGAAAAATGCATCAAATGAAAAAAGCAATGAAAATGCAAATGAGGTAAGAGGAGGGACCAGATCCCCACACGAATGGGCTCTTGTGATTGCGCCAGCGAAACTTTTTATCTTTGCTTTTCCCTATATATATATATATACATACATAAACAATATTCTGATCACGGGCACAACCTGATCTACCCCGCTAGTAGTACGTTGAACTTCCCTCTGAACTTGGTTGAACTTCCGCCAACATAGCCCATATGGGGCTTGCGATATATCGTTGGAAAGCTATGGACACCAATATCATGACCCAACTTAAATTTTTGGCAAAATATAAGCGGTTTAAGAGCAGTTTTGAAAACCGTTTTTTCTTCGCACAAAAAACGTGAATCGTATTTTTGATCACATTTCTAAACCGTTTATCGGAATGAGGCATATAATATGACGTTGAAAAGCTGCTGCAAAACCGCTCCTTCCACATGTTGAAAGTTTTCTCTAATTCCCTATGGTTAAATAGTAACATAAACACTATTCTGATCACGGGCACAACCTGATCTACCCCGCTAGTAGTACGTTGAACTTCCCTATGAACTTGGTTGAACTTCCGCCAACATTGCCCTTATGGGGCTTGCGATATACCGTTGGAAAGCTATGGACAACAATATCATGACCCAACTTAAATTTTTGGCAAAATATAAGTGGTTTAAGAGCAGTTTTGAAACCGTTTTTTCTTCGCACAAAATACGTGAATCGTATTTTTGATCACATTTCTAAACCGTTTATCGGAATGAGGCATATAATATGACGTTGAAAAGTTGCTGCAAAACCGCTCCTTCCACATGTTGAAAGTTTTCTCTAATTCCCCATGGTTAAAGAGTAATTTGAAAAAACGTAAAATTTCGTAAACCGAACAGCTGAGTTCGTTTTTTCGATGTCATTTATAAACGGCCAATCCAATGGAGGCATATGATATGGTGTTGGAAAGCTTATGAAAATGCGCTACCTCTTCATCTGGAAAGTTTTTTTTTCTAATTTTGAATGGTTTAAGAGTAATTTAGAAAATGGTCCAAGTCCTACCGAATTCATATTTTCGAGCTAATTTTTAACCGTGCGTCCGAATGCAGCAAATGATATGGCGTTGGAAAGCTTGGACAACTGCGAAACTTTTTGGTATGTATTGTTTGTCCCAATTCTTTACGGTTTTAAGTTAGTTTCGAAAATGGCGAAAACAGTATTTTCGCCATAATTTCTACAAAGTTTATCGGAATGGGGCAAATAATATACCGCTGAAAAGCTACGGAAAACACAAAACTTTTTCATGTTGATGGTTTTCTCTGATTCCTAGCCGTTTTCAAGTAATTTCGAAAATGGTGGGATCATGTGTTCTGCCTTTATCGCGAAACAGATTCTTCGAAAATGCACCGCGTGAAGAACCTGAACTTCTCGTCATGTGTACCTGAACTTCACTCTGTTTTTTCACGTGCTTTTTTTGCTCGTAGATCTCCATCCACTACTTGTAGCTCTCCATCCACTCATCGAAATTGAGCAAGTGATATACCGGTGGAAAGCTGATGTAAACATGCAACTTTCCCGTGCTGATCTTTTTTCCGTACTCGCGACGATTTAAAAGTTTTTCATGTCAAATTCATTCACTATAGTAGTCGAACTTCCTGCTGTTTTCACATTGAACTTCTGTGGCATATTTTTGTTTGTAATTTTCTTATCCATTTCGTCAGTGTTACACAAATGATATTGTTGTTGTACAAACCTCTCTCACAATTTTTTTTAACTTTCTCCGACCAAGGACTTTAACTTACACAAATGATTTTCCTACCGTTTTGAAATAAATTAGAAAATGACGAGATCATGATTTCTGCCTTCATCGCGAATGGAAATGCACTGTGTGAAGTAGTTGAACTTCTCGGGCATGTCTGTTTGAATTTCACTCTGTTTTTGACGTGTTGTTTTTTGCAATGCGTGAAGTAGTTGAACTTCTGGGGCAAGTCTGTTTGAACTTCACTCTGTTTCACTCTGTTTCACTTTATTATATTTTCTTATATGAAATACACACCATTTAGTACGTGAACTTCCGGTTGTTATCACTTTTAACTTCTCTCTGGTTTGAGAGAATTATTTTAAAACACAAAAATAACATATTTTTAATTTTTTGACATCTAAATACACGGTGAACCTCTCTCACAATTTTTTTTTAAAATTTTCCTCGCCGAGTACTTGAACTTCTAGCAACCATTTTTTCATTTATGAGTTGTTTTTAAAAGTGCAAAAAATGGCGTTGTGTTTTTATTTTTTGAACAGGTAAATCCTAGGTTTTAATAAACTCCGAACTTCTCTGTTATTTCAATTCAAACTTCATCTTTTCATATTTTGAGTAAAGAATTGTATTCAATTTTTATACGGGAAAAATCAAACATGGAAATATGAGGTGAACCTCTCTCGCAAGAATTTTTGAACTTCCCTGGATAGAGCACTTGAACTTCTTTCAACAAACCTTCTATGCTTTTATTTTTTCTATATTTTTTATTCTCACCTGAAATGCATTCCGTGCAGTACTTGAACTTCTCGTTTTTTCACTATGAACTTCTGACACATTTTTGTGTATACGTCGAATTACACGCAATTGAAGGTCGGACGTCCCGCAATATTATTCTGAACTGCTCACGGAGGTGCAAGGATTGTAAATTCAAAGTTTATAAACTTCGAACTTATCTATTATTTAAATTTGAACTTCTTAGTTCTATTTCCAAAAAATAGAAAATCAATTTTTTTAAGTAAACATTGAACAACTTTTTTCATGAATTGAACTAAATATATTTTTGTCTAGAAACGAGAAGAATTTGGTTCTTTTTTCATACATCGAGTGGCACCATTATTTTAATTTGAACTTCTTGCATTTATTCTTTTAGTAACAAGAAAAATCTGAGTTTTTAATTTCTTTGTTATAACAATTTGAATTTCTTGGTTTCATTCTTGTAATAATAAGAAAAAAACATAATTTTGAATAGACATCGAACTACACCATTTTTTCAATTCAAACTTCTTAGTTTTATTCGTCGTCGTTTATGAGAAACTTTAAGGATGCCAAAATTGTGTTTCTTTTTTTTGTGCATGTAAATCCCATGATTTTATAAACTTCGAACTTCCGTGTTATTTAAATTTGAACTTTTTAGTTTTTATTCTTAGAAAATACAGTTTTTAAATGAACATCATTTTTAAAATGGACTTCATACTCTTATTTTATCCTAAAATATTAGTTTTTTGTATATTCAAACTACCCAGTTATTTTTATTCTAATGATTGGTTTTAATTTTAGTAACAACAAAAATTATACTTTTTTTGTAAATATCTAACTGCTCTATTTTTGTAATTTGGACTTCTTTGTTTATTTCTATTAGTAACATAAAAATCCTAGTTTTGTACTATATATTTGAACCAACCCATTATTTGAATTCGAACTTCTAGAGTTTTTTTATTTAGAAAGTGTTAAAATCCTTTTTTACATTTTTGAAATGCTTTTGTTTTAGAAGTTTTTTTTAAATTGTTGCTTTTATGGTTATTTATGAAAATGCCAAAAATTGCATCAATCCTTTTAACTTGTAAATTCTATGTTTTTTATAAACTTCGAACTTTTCTATTATTTTAATTTGAACTTCTAAGTTTATTTTTAGAAAAGAAAAAAATATTAAGTAAACATGGAACAACATTTTTTGAATTAAATTAAATACACTTTTTTTAGAAACGGAAAGGGTCTTTGTTTTTGTATATATCGAGCTGCTCCGTTATTTTAAATTGAACTTCTTGGTTTTATTCATTAGTAACAAAGGAAATTCTTAGTTTTTTATAAACATTGAACTTCTTGGTACTAGGTCTGTAATAACATCGAACCGGTCCATTATTTTTAATTTGAACTTTCTATGTTTTTATATAAACTGCTATGTTTATTTTTTTAAAGGCGAATTCCATTTTTTGTAGAAATAGTGAACTCTTTTCATTTTATTAGTTTTGACCTTCTTATTCTTTTTTTTAGAAACGGGGAAAATTAAATTTTCTTTAAAAAATTCTATCTTTTTTAGTTTAACTACTTTTGGTTTTGTTGTTAGAAATGGCATAATCCTATTTTTTTGATAAAAAACTGTTATTTTTAATTTTTTTATTTGAACTTCTTTGTTTCATTTTTTCGAAACGGGGAAATATATGTTTTTTTACAATTTGAACTTCATTTTTTTTACAATTTGGACTTCTCGAAATTTTCTCGATGGACATCAAGTCAAGTTTTTCATAAGCCAAATAGAAAAACAATCAAACAAGAAAAAGATATATTTTAGTTTTTTACTTGAGGCATAAACACTGTATCTTGAATTTTGGAACAGGCTTCATCAGACCGAGCAGTTGGTTTTGACTGAAACCTGAGCCAGCGGTTTTTACCCTATAAACTTGGTTGGTTTTAGTCTCTGAACACCCAATCACTCACCCAAGTTGCAAACAAAAATGTACACCCTTCCGATCTCAGATTTAATCAGGAGGACAAATGTAGCAGGCTACCAAATTAAAGCAACATGGACAAATGTAACAGGTCTAACATCTCTGTACATGTTTGTTTTGTAACAAAATTGCCAACAATGGTTCACCAATACTTATTTCTGCTCGATACCTCGTCAGCTTCAGGTTGGTGGCCTATAGGAGTGTAGCTCCCATCTCCTTTTCTATCCGCACATCATCAACATGTGTGTTAGAAAAGGTTCATCATCTCGTTTTTAACCATATCTTTTTCTGAATGTTAAAAATGCGGCCATGGTTCAACTTGTACATAATCTTTAATAATCTACAAGAGCTCTTATAGAAAGACAACATGCTTTCGAGAAGCAATGGCATTTTCAGTTTTTGACTAAAATCGTAAACACTCATCTCTCCATCTTGTAATGCAAATCATTACAGGAAACTAATTAGTAGCGCAAGTGAGCAGAAACAAGATATTAGAACTAAAATGCATTTTAGCAAGATTGATATGTCATCACCAGTTTCATATGTTCATAATCACTTCAGATAGATAAAAATTGCGTCTCTTTCGGCAGCTGCATGAACACCATCATTGTGCCCACTCCCGCGGCCACTGCCAATAAGCAAGATGGCTCATGGATCTTCAGCTAGCTAGCAACTTAAACTGCAGACCTCATCCAAACACGACATTCAGGCTTTCACAAAGTAAACCATGTCCATTCACCTAGACTCCACAGCAAACACAAAATGTGTGCTCCCAAATCTCTCTTACACCTAGTTTCAATTTTCACCATGCATTATAGCCACCGGCGGCCGTGCTATCGCTACCATTTTTATTCGAACTACTATGAGTAATCTACGACCTTCCATGGATGCTCCACTGCTACATGATGGTGAACAACAGGAGCATCAGAGAAAGTAGGACTCACCAGTCGACAAGCTCGTTGGAGTTGTGCTCTCGGGATGGAGGAGGGAACAGGTTGGAATCCCGCTCACCTCGCACGACAGTGGCGAACGGCTGCAACTAGAGACAGTGGCCTGCGATGAAACAATGTGGGATGGAGGATGTGGCACGCGGCGACACGTGGGTGGCGGAGGCGGCGCTCCCTTCGACCGAGCAGATGGCTGCTGCATGGTCGTCCAGGGCCAGGGATCCATTGGGGACGGTCGGTGTTGAAGATCTCGGCGTTGGTGTCGCGCCTCACCGGGAGGAGGTCCGGGCATGGAAGCGTCGGCTGGGTTGGGTCGCTGATGCCGGCGGGAGGGTGGGTTGGCGGCGCGTGGCGCGATCTGGCGGGGAGCTGGCTGCCGCATGGTGGCGCACGGCGGATCCGGGGAGGCGCCGGTGGTTGGGGAGGAGGCGGCGGCGCGCCGGGAGGAGGTGCGTCGGCGGTGCCAGGAGGAGGGGGCACCGAGCCAGGAGGAGGCGGGGGCTGCGGCGCGGCGGAAGTGGCATGACGGTGGGGATCTGGGAGGTTGCCGCGGCGACGAGCGATCGGGGTGGGCAGTTCGTGGCCTGGTGGGTTTTTTTAGCTGTTGGTTTGGTAGGTTCAGGAATATCTGATCGGGCCCTTATATGGCGCGCCGTGATCCGAATAACTATTCTATCAGAATAACTATTCTGATAACACTTCCGCATTGCATGCTCAACGCTAGGGCACTGCACTTTTTTTAGCAAGAGCACTGCATTACAGAGACTAGTGAACTTTCTGTCGTAAAAAACTATACGCAGTGTTTTTTCGGTACTGTTTTTGCTCTAGTTTTTTAACCGTTTATCGGAACGAGGCGTATGATATACAGTTGGAAATTTATGGATTAAGCGCAACTTCGCCATGTTGAACACTTTCCGAGATTCCTCACGGTTTAAGAGAAGTTTTGAAAATGGTGCGGCCCATGACGAGTGGCAGCGAGCGTTTTTTCGCGTTTTTTTTTCTAAACCACTCGTCGGAATGAAGCAAACCATACACCGTTGGATAGATATCATCGAGGCGCATCTTTTTCATAACTTTTTTTTCTCTAATTAGTTACAGTTTAAGAGCAGTTTCAAATTTACTAAATCACGGAATTCTGTTTTTCAAAAAAAATCAATTTTTCGGTACTATTTTCGCTTCAGTTTTCTAACCGTTTCTCGAAACAAGGCGTGTAATATACCGTTGAATAGATATGGGCGAGGCGCAACTTTCATATGTTGAAATGTTTTTGAAATTTCTTATGGTTTTAAGTTAATTTTGAAAATCGTGCGGCGAACAACGAGTGGCAGCAGCCGTTTTTCACGAAATTTTCACAAACCGCTGGTCGAAATGATTCAAATTATACACCGTCGGAAAGATATCGATGAGGCGCAACTTTTTCATGTAGAACACTTCCGCTAATTCCTTATGGTTTAAGAGCAGTTTTTATTTTACAAAAATGCGGACACTGTTTTTTGCGACACCCAAATCGTCGTGTGCACTGCATCAGACAAACGAGTGCGCTGCTTTAGACTGAAAACTGCACTGCATCTGACAGACTGAAAATTGTCATGCGTACGCGACGAACAAAGTGCACTGCTTGAGATAGATGGGTGCACTGCTTCAGACCGAAACCGCACTGCATCAAAACAGACTGAAAATCAGCATGTGTACGCGACAACGAAGTGCAGTGCATTAGATGGATCAGTGCACTGCTTTAGACCGAAACCGCACTGCGTCAAGCGGAGTGAAAATCATCGTGTGTACGCGAAAACGAAGTGCACTGCAACTCCCAATGCAATTTTACTTTCGTGTGCACTGTAATAAGGGAACCACAAACTTTTTAACAATGAATTACAATAATTATGAAAAAGGTACTTCTTCAGTTCACCGAGCGCACTACTTTTTACAAAGAAAAGATTTTACAAACGGAGTAAACCCCACGATGCAGTGTAACAAAATTGGATCCCTTTCCTTTCTTCTTCTGTTCCCATCACACACGACTCATCTGGGACCGTCGGGGGCTCTTCTCGTGCACTACGGGAGAGGAGGGGAACTAGAGAGGGGGTCAGGGCAGACGGTGGCCGCGCCGTCGGGGGCAGATGCCCTACAGCTCGTCGCAGGAGGAGCCGAGCACTGCAATGCCCACGCAACTGCACAACAGGCCCGACACAAACGAACTGCATGCTGACATGGCGTGGTATCCATGGATCCATGGCCGGGGTCACCAGACCCAGCAGCAACTCGTCTTTCCAACAAAAAGCAACAAAAATGAACCTTCAAGGAGAGGACGCTCGAGGCCGGTACTTGCTGCACCGTGGTTGACGACGAGCGAGGCTGACAGAGGCAAGTGGTGGCCGCCGAACCTGCACGAAGACAGGGGCCCGGACCGAGCTGCACGGGGCCCGCGACCGAGTTGCACGTGGTGGGGTGGCGCCCAAGTACCCACGGATGGCGCAGATGAGGATCTCGTCGGAGACCGCCACGGGGAGAGGGCTCGTCGTCGACTTGATCCAGATCGAGGACGAATGGCGGTTCCGGGCGTGGGGGATGGGTGACGCCGGGCAGGGGCGGCGCGAGACCAGCCCGAGGGGCACCAGGAGGTGCGGCCAACTGAGGCGCCGACGGGGGAAGAAGCCGGATTCGGGTAGGGCGGCACCGGCTGGGGAAGAAGCCGGATTCGGGTGGGGCGGCGCC
>NC_041382.1:620896233-620904981 GCF_002162155.2 Triticum dicoccoides
ACGCTGGTGGGGGTTGGGTTGGGTCGCTGATGCCGGCGAGGGAAGAAGGTGGATGGGGGGAGGGCGACGTCGGTGGGGGCAAAAGGTGAATCGGGGGTGGGCGGCGCTGAAGGGGCATAAGGTGGATCGAGGGGTGGGAAATCGTGGCAGATGGGAGGTGGGGTGCGCCGGAGAGGAGGCAAGTGGGGTTGGTGGGAAGGAATCGTGGGTGTGGGGGGCGAGTGGTGGTGTTATCAAAATAAGCGAGAAGTGTTATTAGAATAAGATTCTAGAGGGTGTTATCATAATAGACCCACCCTATATATATACTCAGCCTAAGTTCGCTTGGTTTGACTTTTCAAAAAAAATTCTATACATACTACATTACGAAATAGAGGTAGTATCATTTTGGAAATGTTTGAATTTCAAATATCAAAACTTACGTAAAACCTCGATGACACTTACTTATCATGTTCGACTTGTTTTTTATAGAGATTCACGTGTGGGTAGAGTTTCATTAATGTTGTTGTGATGTTCCATAATGATCGGAAATTCAATTTGGCTCCCAGGGCCAAAAAAATTTAAATGTCAAAAAATTTGAGAAACTTTTTTCTGATCTTTGTCACATACAAATGCTATCTATAAATTTTTAGGCAAGAAGGTTAAGCATTTTGGCCTACGCAATAAAATAAAATAAATCAAAGACAAAATGTCAACCAAATTAGTTTTTTTCACCGACAAAACACCGCTGGTGCGTTTCACATGAAAATTGTCAAATCTGCTTGCGACACCAACACGACCATCTACAATTTTTTTCAGAATTTTTTTGGAAACATTTACTATTTTTTGGGGGTACTATTCACCCTGCAGCATGTGCTCCTGGGTGCCAAAACGCCGCTCCCCATAATGATTCACTGTGTTTTCCAAATGGTTTTGTATAGTTTTAATAAAACTGGCCAAAGCTTTTGAGAAATTTATGAAATATCATCGAAATCAATATTAAAAGAAAACATTGAAAGTTGAAACATATTTAAAAGTCAGCTTAAAACCGTGAACATTTGAGAGCCAACCACTTGTTGGGTGGTTAGTGTGGGTACTTGTTCATGCAACCCAATGAGGATCAAACCCCAAGATTTTACAGCATGTGTTTCTCATCCTTAAGCGGCTTATACTTTTTCATTGGGAAGCAATAATCCGGACGATAGCAAAACTCATATGGTAATTACCACCCTTGTCACGTTTACGTTTGTCATTCATCCAATCACCACCCTTGTCACGAGCAACAAAGTTGGCAGAGGTGTTGCTAGGGCTTAGCCATGAAGAGCGACATCATTGTGTTTCTTGTAAATCTCATAGGTCAAGAGCTATGAGAAAATCTCGTCCAACGTTACGGGCTCCACATGTGTGGTCATTGATTACCTTGATCCAGTTTGGATTATAGTAAATGACCTTCTTCCCTTGAGACCTTAGGCTTATCAAACCAGGAAGTTATGGTCCAGGTAGAGGTGACTTTAGCAAGTCTTTGTTATCGCGTAATGTTTTTGTTCCCTGGACTAATACACTGCAACATTATCCAGTGCACGAACACAAATGGAAATAGCAGCGATTGTATACAATAAGAGAAATGGGCCAAAGCAGAGGTTTCACCTGCAGCTATTGTGTACACATTCTTGGGATCTAAAATAGACAATGAACATTAATATGTTGAATAAACAATACTTGCCTTGTAACTAGATATGTGGGTAATGGCCCAGGATTGAGTCACCCAACCTTACCTTGATTATTAAGAAATTACAAGACCAATGCATTAGCGTTTAGTGACTGCATCGCTATCCAGTAAGGACTTAGTTCCGGTTATCATACTTGCCTTACTATCACATGTGTTTTGTATAGCCTTCCACTCTCCCTTGCATTGCCTCTCCTTGTATCGATCGTCGGCGCATCTGGTACTAGTAGTCCTAGTACCAAGGAGGAGAGAAGACACAAATCATTGTACAACACATAAAATGATAAGGAAAATTTTACGGCGCATTATAATACACCAGGGGCGATCTAACGGATGAGAATAACTGTGCCTTTTTGAGCCTAAGGGTATTTTCGACCTAATTTTTTTTTACCTTTAATCGGTCCAATTAGATCCAGGGGTATTCTCGTCTTAAATTTTTCGATTAAATTAACTGCATTAATAAATCACTTCATTATAGAGGTCCAATCATCGCGCGTCTCTTTTGAATTTCGGTTCGAGCGGTTCGTCCCCTCTCCTCCTCTCGAGCCCTAACCTCGGCACCCCTCGATCGCCGCAAATCGTCTCCGGCACCCTCGGTCGCCGCCGATCTCCCCCGGCGCCCTCGATCGCCGCCGATCGCACTCGCCGTGTCAACCCCTCCTGCTCCTACTCCCCCCTCTCCCCTCCATCGCAAGTCACCCCACTCGGGTCGTGGCGCCAGATCTTTTGACGAGCTGCTAATCCACTCCTTCCCCGAGCGGATGCCACCTTCCCCGACCCGAGAGGCCACATCATCCTCATTGACGTGCATCAACTTTTTCACGCCGGATCTTCACTGTAAGTGCCTAGCCATCTCAAATCTTTTCTGGTCCCTTCTACATATAGTACCAATAGGGGTCTGATTTGATTCAGGTTTAGGATATGTCATGTGAGGTTTAGGGTTTGTCGTTTCACAGTCCAGCAATTGCACAAGAAAAAGTGAGCAACATAAATATTGAGCAACATAAGCTATGAATTGTTTATAGTACATTCCAAAATTAATAGCTTATCATCTCTATTGATCTCCAAATCTCACCTATCAGCCAAATTGAAAGAATACATGTTGAATGAAATGTATAAGTGTATGAATGCAACGATTGAACGTTCGTAGATCTTGTAGTTAGGGCTGGACGAATGGGGCTGGCCATCGAGGCCGGCGGCCGGCTTCATCTAGTCCCGCAGAACATGATCCATGTTAGACTAAGTATATATTAGATATACGTGTTGTAACATAACCTGTATTTGTACGATTCCCACTTATAAATATATGACAGCCGTACCCACCAAGGGTATCGAGCATTGTTCCAAACCCTAATTTGTCTAACATGGTATCAGACGACGCGTTTGATTCGCGCCGCGCTTCCGCCTCCTCTGCTGCTGCTGCCGCCGCCGCGTCGGCCTCCTCTGCCGTCCCACCTCCCTCGACCCTGGCAACGGACTCGCCCTTCATGGCGTCCACACCGCTCACCTGAGCTCGACAGGCGGCCTCGGACTCGCGCCCGACGGCGCCATCCCGATCTCCCGCACTCGATCCATCTGCATCGGCTCGGTCTCCCGCGCCCTCCTACGGCACCCCGATCGTCGCCTCGGTGCACTACGGCGCTGCCCCGGGCCAATCCCGTGACGCACCGCTGGCTGCTGGTCCCTACGGCGCTGCCCCGGGCGAATCCCGCGATGCGCCGCCGGCTTCTGGCGCTGGTCCCTACGGGACGTTCCCGGGCCAATCCCGCGATGCGCCGCTGGCTTCTGGCCCCTATGGCGCTCCTCCACAGCAACCCTACGGCGGTCCTGTTCCGCACCCATACGGTGCTCAGGGCCTCTACGGTGCCCCTGTCCAGCAGCCCTACGGCGGGGTATACCCTGCGCCATATGTCGCTTTGTCCTCGACGCCGTATGCGATGTCGCCCGTCGTACCCAGTGAGGCACTGCATGGCACGCCCTACGGAGCTCCTGGGTCGCACACCGCACCACCTCTACAGTCCTACAGCGTGCCCTTTGTGCAGCCCTACGGTCATCACCAACACTCCCGTGTGCTACCTCCGTCGGCCGATGCGCTAGTTCCATATAGTGCCCCTCCGACGTATGACTCGCAGCTTCCCGCATCAGTGTCCGAACCAGGACCGTTCCACTTTGCTCATCTGGTGACGGTGAAGCTCTCTGCTGATAACTACCTCCTGTGGCGCGCTCAGGTGTTACCGCTGATGCGTAGACACTACCTTGAGGGGTATGTCGATGGTACGCTACCCTGTCTGCCGGCCATGGTTCCGGTGCCCTCAGCTGCAGGTGGTTCTGTCATGGTGTCCAACCCTGCTCATCGTCGGTGGATCGCTCAGGACCAGGCTATTCTGGGTGCTATTCATTCCTCGCTCACTCCCTCCGTGGCCGGCATGGTAGTCTTTGCCGCGACGTCGAGGGATGCATGGGCCACGCTCGACTGCAGCTTCTCTTCACAGTCGCTGGCTCGGTCTTCTGCCATCCGTAATCAGCTGGGTGAGGTCAAGAAAAATGATCTCTCCATCATGGCCTTCTTCAACAAGGTCAAGACCCTGGCTGATACACTATCATCCATTGGGAAGCCTCTTTGTGACGAGGAGTTCACCTCATTCATTCTCAATGGGCTTGACGAGGACTATGATTCCCTTGTTGAAAACATCAACGGACGTGACACGCCGATGCCGCCTCGCGATCTCTATGCACGCCTCCTCAACATCGAACAGCGACTCGCTGCTCGCCGCTCCGTTGGCGTCTACTCGGAGGGTCCATCTGCAAACGCTGCTCTTCACGGAGGTGCTCGCTGTGCCAAGCAGAAGGCGCCGTCATCTTCGAGCAGCCAGCCTCATCCGCCCGCTCCACCTCCACCGACGTCTGGCCGCACGCGGCTCCACTGTGAGGCGTGTGGCGGTGGGATTGAGTGTCAACTCTACGGTATTGAGGGATACTTGGCGTCTCGCTGCCATCGTCGCTTCAAACGAGATTTTCTTGGCATTGGGAACAATGGGAAGGGCAATGAGAAGCAAGCTACTCTCGCTACACAGGATCCTGGCTTCACTCCATCATACTCTGTGGATCCTGCCTGGTACATGGACACGGGCGCCACGGACCACTTGACGAGCCAGCTTGACAAACTGGCCACTCGCCAGCCCTACACCGGCCATGATCAAGTTCGCACTGCAAATGGATCAGGTATGCCCATCTCACATGTTGGTCAGGCATCTCTCCTTTCACGTACCACTAAAACTTTGCGTCTGCTTGATGTCCTTCGTGTTCCCTCAGTCACACGTAATTTACTATCGGTTCCTAAATTAACTTGTGACAACAATGTGTTCGTTGAGTTTCACCCTTTTTATTTTTTTATTAAGGACCAGGACACGAGAGACGTTCTTCTTAATGGTCGAGCTCGTGATGGCTTATACGCGCTTGATGTGCCACGAGCCTCTCAAGTTTTCAGTGGTGTTCGGCTGTCATCGTCGCAGTGGCATTCTCGCCTTGGCCACCATGCCACTCCCATTGTGTGCCATGTGCTTCATCGTCATCGTCTTCCTGTTGAGTCGAGTAATAAGGAGTTTCTAGTGTGTGATGCCTATCAACAAGGCAAAAGTCATCAGTTGCCTTTTTCTGTATCGAGTCGTGTTGTCACAGCTCCTCTTGAACTTGTGTTTTCCGATGTATGGGGCTATGCCCAAACTTCTGTCAGTGGTCACAACTATTATGTCAGTTTCATCGATGCTTTCAGTCGCTTTACTTGGATTTATCTTATTAAGCGCAAATCTGATGTGTTTCATGTCTTTATGCAATTTCAAGCACATGTTGAGCGACTGCTTAAGCACAAAATCATCCATGTCCAGTCAGACTGGGGTGGTGAGTATCGTAATCTTAACACCTTCTTTCAGAAGCTTGGCATCTCACACCATGTGTCTTGTCCTCATACACATCAGCAGAACAGTGCTGCTGAGCGCAAGCACCGTCACATAGTTGAGACTGGTCTAACACTTCTTGCGCATGCCTCTGTCCCATTTCGGTTCTGGAGCGATGCCTTTGTTACTGCCTATTTTTTGATTAACAGGATTCCCACATGACTTCTTCACATGAAGTCTCCGCTGGAAGTGTTGCTCAATGAAACTCCTGATTACTCCCTACTCAAAGTGTTCGGTTGTGCGTGTTGGCCACATCTTCGTCCGTATAATAAGCATAAACTTGAGTATCGGTCCAAACAATGTGTGTTTCTTGGATACAGTCCTCTCCACAAAGGTTATAAGTGTCTTCACATTTCGACGAATCGTGTTTACATTTCTCACGATGTTGTGTTTGACGAGACTGTCTTCCCGTTTTCCACACTCACGTCACGCACCGATACTCCCGTCACCGAGTTGCACTCTTTTCCAGTTTTTCCTGATCAATTTGTGGATGCTGCATATTTTCCTTTGTTGTTGCCTAACCATGGTGCAGGAACTGGACGAGGCGCTCGACTTGAGCTGCTTGATGATGATGTGGAGACTACTGTGTCGGCTGCTGCTCCGTTGACTGCCCCCGCCGCTACGCCCACTGTCCCCGACGTCGATCACGCGTGCATGTCCCATGCACGTGGAACCGACGGGGCGCCCGAGTCGCCTGGGCTGGCGGCCTCGCACATGCCTGGGGCGGCCTCTCCGTCGCTTGGGCTGGCGGCCTCGCGCTTGTCTCGGGCGGCCTCTCCGTCGCCTAGGCTGGCGGCCCCGCTGTCGCCTGGGGTGGCCCCGCTGTTGCCTGGGTTGGCTGAGCCCGCGGCGCTGATGGACAGGGCACCTGATTCCCCTGGGCCGGTGGACTCGCCATCGGTGTCCCCTGGGCCGGCGGACTCGCCAACCACTTCATCCTCATCGCCTGGCTCGTCAACGCCACTTAGCCTGTCTTCGCCGACCCTGACTGTGCCCTCTGTCGTGGCAGCTCCATCGCCACCGCCACCTGTCGTCCTGCGTCCCCATACTCGCAGCAAGAGTGGCATCTTTCAGCCAAAGAAGCGCACCGATGGCACCGTCGCATGGCTTGCGGCTTGTGTGGCGCATGCTGAGGCTGATCCTACAACTGAACCACGACATTTGCGAGCAGCACTTGGCATTCCGCATTGGCGTGCTGCGATGGAGTAGGAGATCTGTGCTCTTCGGAAAAACAACACTTGGCGTCTCGTTCCACCTCCATCTGGTGTCAATGTCATTGACTCTAAATGGGTATTCAAGGTGAAGAAGCATGCCGATGGCTCCATCGAGAGGTACAAGGCGCGCCTGGTTGCTAAGGGATTCAAGCAACGGTATGGCATTGATTATGAAGACACGTTCAGTCCTGTTATTAAACCAACTACTATTCGTGTTCTCCTCTCCTTGGCTGTTACTCGTGGATGGTCACTTCGACAGCTTGATGTTCAGAATGCCTTCCTTCATGGAGTTCTGGAAGAAGAGGTTTACATGCGTCAGCCGCCAGGTTTTGTTGATCCTGCTCAGCCACATCATTTGTGTCGCCTTGTCAAGGCTCTCTATGGTCTGAAGCAGGCCCCGGGTGCCTGGCATGCCCGTCTTGGTGCTGCTCTTTGTGCACATGGGTTCGTTCCTTCTACATCGTACACGTCTCTGTTTATTCTTCAGCGACCTGAGGTGACTATGTACGTTCTGGTCTATGTTGATGACATTATTCTTGTCAGTTCGTCTGCCACTGGTACAGATCGGCTTGTGTCCTCTCTTGGCGCTGAGTTTGCTGTTAAGGATCTTGGGAGACTGCATTATTTTCTGGGCCTGGAGGTTCTTCATTCTGATGGTGGCTTGACTCTTACTCAGAAGAAGTACTCTCAGGATCTCCTGCGTCGTGCAGGTATGTTGCAGTGCAAGACTGCTATGACTCCCATGTCTGCCATAGACAAACTGACAGCTCTTGCTGGTGACTTGCTCTCTCCTGAGGATGCCACTGAGTACCGCAGCGTTGTGGGTGGACTACAGTACTTGCTCATTACTAGGCCAGACATATCATTTGCAGTTAACCGTGTGTGCCAGTACCTTCATGCACCTCGTGATTCTCACTGGTCAGCTGTTAAGCATATCTTGCGCTATATTCGTCACACTGGTTCCTATGGACTCCATCTTCAGCCTGCACGTTCTGGACTGATCTCAGCATTTTCTGATGCCGATTGCCGGATGATCGGCGATCCATGGGGGGACATGCTGTGTTCTTTGGACCTAACTTGATCGCCTAGCAAGCCCACAAGCAAGCTACGGTGTCTCGGAGTAGTACCGAAGCTGAGTACAAAGCCGTTGCTAATGCCACAGCTGAGATCACGTGGGTACAGTCATTGCTTCGAGAGCTGAAGGTCTCCCCAACTCAGCCACCTGTTTTTTGGTGTGATAACATCGGTGCTACGTATCTGTCAACCAATCCAGTATTTCATGCCCGAACGAAGCACATCGAAGTTGAATATCATTTTGTGAGGGAACGTGTTGCTCAGAAGCTCCTTCAGATTAAATTTGTTTCTTCTAAGGATCAGCTTGCTGATATTTTCACTAAACCCCTGCCCTTGCCTTCTTTTGAAGGATGTCGTCGCAATCTTAACCTCCTGAGTATTTCAGGACATAGTTAAGATTGAGGGAAGGTGTTAGACTAAGTATATATTAGATATAAGTGTTGTAACATAACCTGTATTTGTACAGTCCCTCTTATAAATATATGACAGCCGTACCCACCAAGGGTATCGAGCATTGTTCCAAACCCTAATTTGTCTAACAATCCATATCCAACCACCTTGCCTTTGGACGAGATGCATGGCCAGATCAAAGCTGCGGCCATGACGGAGAGGCATAGAGGACACAAACAACCAATTGGGGTGTGGGAAAGAGGTTGCCTATAACCTTGTGGCTATAGGCACCCGTATGGAGGATTGGGAGATGGGATGGCGCCGAATCTTCGTTGGCAGCCGCCGTGGGGAGGGAAGTGCGCCTCCTCTCGTGTTCTTCATTGAAAAGGTGGTGCGAGATCGCGAGGGAATT
>NC_041382.1:620905313-620908269 GCF_002162155.2 Triticum dicoccoides
GGGATAAAAATTGAATCGAAAATAGACCTGAAATTCGTACCAAGAATACCCTCGAAATATTTGAGAGGGAAAATTTGATCAATTCGAAATATTTTTTCTCCCAAAAATGCCCCTCGGGGTCTGATATAATACACGTGACATCAGCGTATTGCATCAGATCTGGACCATCGAATTCGCTCCAACGGACGGTCCATATCGTTCGGATGCACTATGAAATGACTCAAAATGATAAAAGAAATCACACCATCAATCCCATAGATGCGTGTACACGGGGTTACGAGGCTGTATCTTAACCCTTAGCTTGAGGAGATTACTCACATATCGCAATCCAATCACAGAAAAGAGACATTTGTAGATGGATTTACTTGAAGATGAATGATTAACCAAATTACAGTATCGCTGATTGTGATGGCATCTCTGTTATAAGTATTTGATCTAATTTAGATAGAGATTCTGTATGTGGCGGCCATGACGACAATGACGATGGAACTGGCAAAGAGTTGCAAAGAGACAAGACATGATTCTGGGGATGCCTGGATGCAAATTGGACCTTGAGGCCAATACAAAAGAGTCTTGTGCCGACCTCATGGAGTTGGTGGAAGGAGATACGACTATCTGTATGAGCACGTACATCGTACCGTTAGTCGTCTTCTCTTCTTGAGACTCCAATGGTAAACCATGCATTTTATATTAAAATGGTCCTCTCATCTTGTAATTTCCATATATATCTTTATTCCCTCATAAATACGTCCATTTCTGCAAGAAGACAATTAAACAAGGAGATATGCACATCTTAGTACGCAGGTTGAAGTGACAAACGCAGAAATATCTAAGAATGTCCGGTTTAAATGAGGGAAATTATGCGTGTAAAATCCACTCACTAGTCACAGAGGTGACAAGAGAATCGTACTTATCAAGGCATATTAGAATGTATGTGTTTGCCTCCTCGCACAGAGCGGATGTGTGACTGCTGCCAAGAGTAGAAAGGTAATATTCACCGCATTGTATTGATAATAGGGCCTGACCCTTTATATACAGGAGAGTACAACAGATCGGGGGTCATGGCCTAGCTCTACGTGGCCACGATCACCTCGTGGGTAGTGGGCGTGCAGACATGCCCGAGTCTGGCTCGCGAGAGGACGAGGTCTTCCAACAGCCCCCCGCAGCCACAGCAGGGTCTTCGACGATGTTGAGGCTGGACCAGAACTTTGTGAATATGGCAGTCAGCAGCCCCTTGGTGAAGATGTCTGTGAACTGGGACGTCGAGGGCACGTGGAGTACGTGCACGTCGCCAAAGGACACACTCTCGCGGAAGAAGTGGAGGTCGATCTCCACATGTTTGGTGCGCTGGTGTTTACCGGGTTGGAGGAGAGGTACATGGCGCTGACGTTGTCGCAGTAGACGATCGTCGCGCTCGCCGGCGGCCGGTGCAGGTCATGAAGGAGTTGATGAAGCCAGCATGTGTCGGCCACGGCGTGCGCCACCACGCGGTACTCGGCCTCCACGCTTGAGCGCGACACCGTGTGCTGCCTCTTGGAGGACCAAGAGACGAGATTGTCACCGAGGAAGAGGCAGAAGCCTGACGTTGAGCGCCGCGTGTCCGGGCATCCTGCCCAGTCGGCGTCGGAGTAAGCCACGAGGTTGGTGCCGCTGCTGCTGCGTCGCAGGTGAAGCTAGAGATGAGCGGAGCCGCATACGTACCGCAGCAAGCGCTTGAGAAGAGTGAAGTGTGCCTTGTGCGGATCATGCATGAACAAGCATAATTGATGCACGACATATGGGAGGTCCGGCCGCGTCAGTGTCAGGTATTGCAAGGCGCTAACCAAACTCCGGTACAGCGCGGGATCGGAGACGGGAGCACCGGCGAGCGATGAGAGCTTGCTTTGGTATCGGCTGGCGTGGCGACGGGCTTGCAATTGAGCATGGCGGCGCGATCGAGTATCTCGAGGGCGTACTGCTGCTGCAAGAGGAAAAGCACGGAGCTGGTGCGGTGCGTGGTGATGCCGAGGAAAGTGGTACAACTTGCCAAGATCGGTCATGGCGAACTCAGCATGCAGAGCGGCTATGGTGGAGCGTAGCAGGTGGGTGGAGCTAGCGGTGAGCAGGATATCGTCTATGTACATCAGGAGATACACAGTGTCGGCGGCGCTGTGGAGTATGAAAAGCGAGGAGTCGCATTTGGACGCATGGAAGCCGAGCGACAGGATGAAGGCGTGGAAGCGGTGGAACCATGCCCGCGGCGCCTGGCGCAGCCTGTAGAGAGATTTGCGGAGTTGGCAGACGTGTGTGGGCCGAGCGGCATCGATAAACCCCGCGGGTTGCTGGCTGTAGACGATGGAGTCGAGCTCACCATGTAAGAAGGCGTTCTTCACGTCCAGTTGGTGAATGGGTCAGTTCGACGATACAGCGAGGCTGAGGACGACCCCGATCGTCGATGGCTTCACCACTGGACTAAAGGTTTCGCCGAAGTCGATGTCGGGTCGCTGAGTGAATCCGCGGAGCACCCATCTCTCTTTGTAACAGGCGAGAGTGCCGTCAGGATGCAGCTTGTGGCGAAAGACCCACTTCTCTGTCATCATATGAGTACATGCAGGACGAGCAACAAGAGACCACATATTGTTTTGCAACAGAACACGATACTCATCACACATGGTGGCAATACCAGTTCGGATCCTTAAGAGTTTGTTTGTAGGTAGAAGGGATGGGTGAGATGGCGGTACTGGTGACCTCGGCGATAAGAGAATGAGGGGAGAAGAGGGCTTTAGGTTGCAGAAAACCGGACTTCCCCCGAGTCTGCATGGTGTGGGCGTTACGGCGTGACGTGATTGGTACGACGCGGGGTGGCAAGGGACGACCAAGTTGCGAGCATGAACTGGCCGGGGGGTACGGTCGCTGTCGCAAGTGGCCGACAACGGGCTAGGGGAAGGTACTGAATTGGCGGGTGGTGAGCCGCATG
>NC_041382.1:620908405-620914509 GCF_002162155.2 Triticum dicoccoides
CGGGAGGCGATCCTGACGGGGATGGGGGGCCGCTGGGTTGGTTGGGGCGTACGAGGTAGGTGTGCCGGTGGGTACGGTCAGATTGGATGCGAGGTAATCGAGGAGGATCGGTTGTGGGGATCTGGTCACGGGATTGTTTGTGGCGTGGGAGGCTGGTGTGGTATCAGTGTATGGGAAAATACTCTCGTCGAAAATGATGTGTCGGGAAGTGATTACTTGCCGCGTCTCGAGGTGAAGGCAACGATAGCCTTTGTACTCAAGAGGGAGACACGCAACGACGAGACTGCGGGGCTAATTTGTGGGGCGTGGTGGCATATAGGTTAGGGTAACAGAGGCACCCAAAGGTACGCAAATGATCGTACGTGGGGGGTACGCCATGCAACATAAAATGAGGAGTGTTGTTGTCAATGGCACGCGAAGGACAAAGGTTGAGAAGATGAGTGGCTGTGTTGAGACTTTCCACCCAAAATTCCGGCGACATATGAGCTTGGAGAAGGAGGGTGCACATGATGCCGTTAGTGGTGCGGATGGCCCTCTCAGCTTTGCCATTTTGGGGGGAGGTGTGCGGGCAGGAGAGACGGAGAGAGATGCCGTTCTCAGAGAGGAAGGAGCGTAAACGAACGTTGAGGGATTCATCCCAGTTGTCACACTGAATACATTGAATGCAAAGATAAAACTGCATGAGCACATAGGCATAAAAGCATATGAGAATGTCAGCAGCATCAGACTCGTGACCGAGGGGGAAGCTCCATGAGTAATGGCTAAAATCATCAACTATTATGCATAGCCGGAACAGCTAGGAATAGGAACCGGTGATGTCCACAAGTCACTATGGATAAGCTGAAATGGAGAAGTAATAAATGTACTAGAGGTAGCGAAAGTTAGCCGTGGCTGCCGCCCTAGCTGGCAAGCCTCACAAGTGGCCAAGGGAGGAATGCCGGAAGTACATAAAAGGAAATCTTTAGCTAAGCTAGATAAGGAGGCGCGGCTAGGATGCCCTAAGCGCCGATGTCACAGGTCGCCCACGTCAGCAGTAAGAGCGGTAGGTGACTCGCCGAAGAACGGGTAGAGGCCGGTGGAGCTATTTGACCTCATGAGAGGCGGCCTGGTCGCTAGATCCTTCACAATAAAGCCATGAGAGTCAAACTCGACAGAAACAGAATTGTCAGTGGTAAATTGTCGAACAGAGAGAATGTTCTTAATGACGGAAGGGGAGAAAAGAACATGGTTGAGAGAGAATGGGCAGGGTGGGAGAGATGCGGTGCCGGTAGCCAGAACAGGCATGTACGAACCATCGCCTACCACTATGGATGGGTGCTCTGAAGAAAAACAAGACAAGCTCAAGTTACCTGCGTTGTTGGTGATGTGGCTCAAGGCGCCCGTGTCGAGGTACCACTCTCCGGCGCCAGCGGGCTGCAGGGACATGTTGGTCATGGCGGTGTGGAGCAGCCCAGTCTAGTCCCATGAGGGTGGTGGCGGAGTGGCGAGATGGGGTGGTGACGGTGCTGCGCCGTATGGTGGAGTCGTGCCGTACGCCGGAGGCGCGCCGTAGACCATGGGGTAGGCTTGGTGTGGGACGCCGGGTCGTGGAGCGAGCATGCCCGCGGCGTTGGGAGGCACCCAGGGATCGCGGCCAGCGAAAGGGAACGGGGTGCCCCACGAGGCGAAATACCCCATCCAGGGCTGCTGCGACGAAGGGAAAGCAGTTGGAGGCCCGCCACGTCCGCCGTAGCCGCGTCCATGGCCACGCCCCCCACGTTCGAAGGGGATGGAGCGATCTGCCTGGTGTGGCTGCTACTGTGCCCCATGGTCTCCTAATCCAGCGGTCCCCGAGCCGCCAGCGCCCGAGGAGGAGCCACCGGTAGTGGCGATGAGGGCGGTGGTACCCGCGGTGCGGGCACATGCGTCCAGGTTGATTTCCTCCAGCATCATCCTGGAGCGGGTCTAGACAAAGTTGGGGAACGACACCTGCATTGGGAGCAGCAACACCATCACCTGGAACCACGAAGAGAGCCCGCAGATGAGCTGCAGGGTCAGAGTCTTGTCGGAGACGTGCTCGTCGAGCTTGTCGAGCTCATCGGCGAGCGCCTTGAGGCGCCGGCAGTACTCACCTATCCGGAGGTCGCCCTGGACTGTGGACCAGAACGCGGCGTTGGACCATGGACCGGAACACGGCCTCGACGTGAACGGCACGGCCCGCGAGGTTATCGCGGAAGAAGGCATCGAGGAGCACCCAGGCGTCATATGCAGTGGTATCTTGGGCAGAAATGACATTCGGAGGTCGCCCTGGACTGTGGACCGGAACGCGGCACTGACGTGAATGGCACGGCCCGCGAGGTTATCGCGGAAGAAGGCATCATGGATCACCCAGGCGTGATATGCGGTGGTATCTTTGGCAGAAATGACATCATAGAGCTCATTGGTAATCGTACCGTAGATCATGAGAAGGATCTGGAAATCATCTTGGCGCCACTGAGACGTCTGCTGGAGGGGCTCGGAGTGGACGAGGACGTGGCTCTCCACGCCGGACTTGCGAAAGACGAAGGACATGATGCAGTGCCACTTCGAGTAGTTGCCGGAGATGGGATCCAGCTTGAAGTCGATGTGCACCCCGATGTTGACGGCATGTATCGAGGGCGGCAGCACAGTGGAGGAGGAGGTGCCATCAGAGAGGGCCGCCCCGAGCGGTGACACGGTGAGGTTCAGCGAAGCGGTGGCTGGGGGAGCAGTGCTAATGGGCAGCGGACTAGTGGTGGTAGGCAGTGGAGAGGAGGTGGGAGGGGGAAAAGTAGCAGGCAGTGGCGCGCTGCCATGGGGTAGTTCCCCGGAGTCAGAGCCGGCGTCAGAGGCATGAGAGCCGGTCATGGAAAGGAAGGAAAGAAATCGCTCTGGTGCCAAGTAGAAAGGTAATATTCACCGCATTGTATTGATCATAGGGCCTAGCCCTTTATATACAAGAGAGTACAAGAGAGAGGGGGCCATGGCCTAGCTCTACGTGGCCAGGATCACCGCGTGGGTAGTGGGCGTGCAGACGTGCCCGAGTCTGGCTCGCGAGAGGACGAGGTCTTCCAACACCAAGTTGTCTGCCGATGTCTTCATGCGGGTGTAGTGGTACATGGCAATCATATTTCCCTTCCTGAAAGTTGTCATCTCAACACACATCTTTATAATCTAAGCGCGTGGACATGTGAAATACATATTCTTGAGCGTGCTCCATACCTCTTGTGCGGAGCCAAGGAGGGTCACATGCTAGAGAACTTCTTCATTGAGCGAGGAGACGAGATAACCCATGATAGTTTGGTCTTGGAGCATCCACTCATCATCTGGAGGGTTTGGGTGACGTCCCCCTTGTCATCGAGTGGAACAAGACTTGACAACGGATGGATCGCACCATCTATGAGCTTGATTAGATTTTTAATTCAGAGCAGAGCTAAAGACCCGAGTCTTATAGAGGAGAAAGATTTTGCTGGTGTGGCAAATTGGGACAAGACCATGCGAAGGAGTGAATATCATGGAAGCGAAAGGACTATGATGAAAACAACACACAATGAAGAATATGTCAGAGCGCTAAGGGCAACCTAAGGAGATGAGGCTATGCTAGTCACTGCTAAGTCAATAGATATGATACTATGGAAATAAAATAGTAGACTTGATCGACACACCAATACATTGACTGCACCCTTGTATTTGTATCATGCCCTAGGACACAAAACTGCTTAGCCATATCAAAAGATTAAAGAGAAATTACAAGGTTTAGTTATAGATTATTGTTAGTATCATGATTATTGTACAATGATGTGTTCTATACAAGTCTAGCACCTTAACAGTGTGTTTGTATGTGTTCATGTTATCTTGGTATGATGGATCCATGAGTACATTCAAACAAAGTAGTCTACGAACACATGGAGAATATCCAAACAGAGTAGTAGATGGTCCTTTCGAGCTAGGTCGTATGGTGTTGCCACTAACACTTCAAGTTGTGTGTCCAAGTTGCCATCGTACCAGCGGCTCATCTGACGAGAGCACACATCCACTCTGTGGAACCATATTTTACTAGCAAAGCCCACACCATAATACACAAAATGCCATTCCTTGTGAATTATCGTTTTAATGGCATCCATGGGTCGAGCACCACCATATTTAGCTCGTAGCCATAGACACATACCATTTTAAAGTTCTTTAGCTTGTACACATGGATACCTATAGGAAAGCAACCAATGCAAGTCGTGGCCTCAATCCAAAATTCTAAACACCCGAACACAATTTCAATCCTCAAATCAAAATACCAAACACAATATGCCTCCTTATCCCCTTATTCAAATATACGACATACCTAGTTGTGAATGATATTTTTTTTGTTTATGAAAAGGAGCATAATCTCCGACCTCAACATCAATTAATGCACACAACTATCTTTTATTGTGAAGTGTCGAGTCTTACAAGAAAATTTAGAAGGTGAGAAAGGCTTTGCCGACCACAATAGATATTACATGATACAAATTTGCAACATCAATCCTATTGCTAAAATGCCAACCAAATTGGTTGAGCATATTAGATGCTACTGTCTTCAAGTGGTTGCAATGAGAGATCAGAGAATCTAGACCCTCCACACGCTGAAGTGAGAACCATGTATGGATTCAAAACGCAGCAAAGAGGGTATAACCTACAAGAAGGGAAACTCTCGTATTTCGAATTAGCCCAACATAAACCACATACCCTGATAAGCCATATGCCGCCCCAAAAAGAAAAAACAGCTCTCAAACATATTCGAGTCACTACTTGTGTTGGGGATCATCCCCAGCCCAAGTACGTTCATCGGTCAAGGCTTCCCATCTTTTTCGATAGGCAACTCAAGGCGCTTTCAAAAATCACTATCGGTAATGTTCGTGCGGGTGAAAGAGTCACAACATCGTTGCTCAAGTCCAATTGCAGCATTTTTACCGAAGTCTTTGGAGTATTTCTTCAAGTAGAGATTGATGCCGTGAAGAGGTGTTTTCAAGAGATTTCATTGTAATTCTTAGTCATAAGAGTTACTTTGTATTTTCTTGAATCTTAGGTCTAAATCAGTATACCAGTAATTGTTATGAGTATGAATAAAGTTGCAGGTGTTTTTAAAAAAAGCTACCCTCCACGAGAGACATGCAAAGGGACGTTCCTCGGTTATTGGGGTCCATACTTTTTGGGTGTGGCTAGCTCTCATCTGCATAAAAATTAGTTAAGTCACATCCAACTCATACACCATTTAATTCTACCAAAAGATTAATGTGTTTTTGTTAAACTAAATGACATCCTGCATGTTGCTGCGGGAGTCGGTTGCAATATATTTGAAGAAGATTTGATTGTGTGCAATATAAATGTTTAAATTAGTAACATGTGAAACTGAAATTAAGAATACATATGACTTATCATATTTGATTATGTATATATGTAAAATTTATTGAATACTCCGTCCGTCCAAAAATACTTGTTGGAGAAATGGATAAAAATGAATGTATCTAGAATTAAAATATGTCTAGATACGTCCATTTCTCCGAAAGAAAACATTTTCGGACGGAAAGAGTACAAGTAGAATAATAGAATGAAAAATATTGTTCCATGCATGGTTTTCTCCGACAAGTATTTTCAGACAGAGAGCAGGTATAAGTAGAATAATAGAATAAAAAATATTTTCTCATGCATGGTTACATGTGGTGGTGGGTTTTTTTCCATGCATGGTTGCATGTTGAGGTGGGTCTTATCCCATCTATAATTATATGGTGATGTGGCATGTTTGCATGTTGAGATAAGTATGTTAGTAGGGGTGACTCTCTTAGGTATACATGTAGGATTAGACAAGTAAAGGAGAGAGATACAAGGCGTCAGAAGGGGACGCAATCACCGTCCTAGGTGCTGACTCATCAAAGACGTAGTTGATGACGACACAACGAAGAACACAACAGAAGTGCAAGATTCTAAATTTAGTCATAAGTGTCTGCTTAACATCCACTGCGATCTGGGAGGAATGTTAGAAATTTATTTTTGTTTAAGATAGAGATAAGAGTTAGAGATAGAATAAGTTTAAATCATGTATGACTCGCCCTTTACTCTTCAAATCCCTCTCATTC
>NC_041382.1:620915190-620922597 GCF_002162155.2 Triticum dicoccoides
ATATATACCTCATACGAGGGCAGATCAATAAAAATATAATGGGGATTCATATTTTCTACAGATGTGACTTGGTTAATTATTCTGTCCCAATTCTAAGGAGACTTTGCTAAGTTATCTTTTGTTAAAAAAAACCGGGACAAAGGTACAAATGTTAAAATCTTAAACATTAACAGTACTATGAGTTTCCAACTAAACTTAAAATGTATGATTATATTACTTATAAGTTCATAGTACATTGACGGTAAAAACTCATGAGGAATGAATTTGCAAATGATATGAGTGACGCTATGATCGAATTATATTACACTCCAGCAAGCTAGACAGAGAGACCGGAGCCCCTAAACTTGGCCTCGCTGATGGCATCGATCTTTCGTGCCGTCTCCGGCGATAGATGATTCTCCCAGTCCCCGACCTGGCCGCGCCGGAAGAACGAGCTGTTCTCCACAACGCCAAACGTGAGCTCTGTCTTGCCGCCCTTGGTCGCCTCGAGCCCGGTCATGTGCTCGAACGAGCACAGCTTGACGATGGCGTCCACCGCGCAGACTTCCTCCTCCTCCACACTGAACGGGCATCCAACAAACTTGGCCAGCCTCCGCACGTGTTCCGCCGGGTCTCGACTCATCTCTTCGTACCTGAAGAAGAGCACCTGCTCGGGGTTCGCGGAGTGCGCGCGCCAGTACCCTAGGACATGATCCCAGTACGGCCCGAACGGCGACACGCCGTAGCAGAAGTAGTCGGCGGCGGTCTCAACCGAGAGCGGCTCCACACCGTCCCTGACCCTGAATTTGTTCGCGAAGTTCCAATGCGAGATGAGGGTGTCCTTGGGGTCGCGGCACACGTACACGATCTTGCAGCCCGACGCCACGACCGACCTCGGCAGCGACACGAAGGGGACGTGCGTGGCGAAGAGCCTTGGGTCCGGGAGCTCGTCGAGGTCCGGGATCCTGTTCTGCGTGTAGAGCTGGTACTCGAGAAACTTGATGCACTCGTGAGAACCATGGATGTTAAACGGGTGGCCGCAGGAGTCCGCGGGGTGCTCCCTCCGGTGCACCGTGGAGTAGAGGAGCGCCTTGATCCAGGTCGTACCGGACTTGGGCAGTGTGGCCACGATGATGTCCGAGGGGCGCGCGGCGAAGCATGCGTCGGCGACCATCGTGCCGACCATTGGAGCCAGGCTGCTGTGCCAGCCATTGTCGTGGCGGTAAAGCTGGTAATTGGAGAGGGCAGGGGAGCACGGCCAGGAGGACACCAAGTTGGTGAACTGCTGGTAGACCTCTTCGTTGGTTTTGGCCTCGCCTTCTTGCGGTGGAGAGATTCGCATGGAGGGGGAGGAAGACATCGTGTTGCAGCAAAGAGCCTGCGGTCAAGATAATTGCAGCAGCATATATAAACACCAAACTCTATTTACTAATAGAAGAGAGTCATTGCATTATTCTCTGCATCGAAATGTTGTTGGTAGTTGCCATCAATCATGCTGACACGGCAGTAATGTAATCCCCACGTGGTCCAATCTATCAAGGACATCGATGTGATGTCGAGAGCGTGAGATGATACTTGACCTACACAAAAGGGACAAAATCCATGGATGGTGAGAATGTGACCGATTTCTGCGGCCGGCAGTAAGGCCAACTCCAGCGACTCCAAAAGGATGACTGGTTTGGTCTATTTTTGTCCGTTTGGGGCGATAATGTAGTCGTCCATGTCCGCTTGGGGCCGTTGTGCTGTCGGTTCGTCCCACGCGTAGCCGCACCTAAATCATATCCGGGGTGGACGTGATTAAAAAAAGCAAAAACTAAAATAAAATGTCGAAAAAATAAAATAAACGCAAACATAAAAACATTAAACGTAATTAAACATCACGGCCACGAAACGGCCAAGTTCCACAGTTCACATAGACATAATTAACATAAAAAAACGTCGCCCGCACGCTCCTGCCGTGCCCATTGATGCCGTGGTCGTGGCCGTCTTCAGTGGCCGCTGTCGTCGTCGTCGTCGCTGACGAGGTCGACGTAGTCCGGCAGCGTCCAGAGGTGGGATGGCGGTGCCTGGTACACGGGGGCTTGCTGGAAGGCGGGAGGTGCCTGCACCACCTCCTCTCATGGCGACGCCTCCCGCTCCGGTGACCGCGGTGGCGTGAGGCACCAGTGTCGTGGTTCTAAGTCTGACAGTAATGTAGGGTGGTAGGTATGGAGAGGCAAGATCTTAGCTATGGAAAAGTTGTAAGCACACGAGGTTTACGAGTTCAGGCCCTTCTCGGAGGAAGTAATAGCCCTACGTCTCGGAGCCCGGAGGCGGTCGACTGGATTATGCGTGTATGGTTTACAGGGGTGCGAACCCTTTACACTGAGGAGGGGGGTGGCTTATATAGAGTTCGTCGGACCCCTCCGGCCCTCAGTTGTGCAGGGTTTTAAATACATTAAGGTCGGGCGTTACTGGTAACGTCCCTAATAAAGTGCTATGATGACCATAAAAGCTACTTAATAACCGACCGTTAGCGTGCGGAGTGCCTTTAGGTCTCCTGGCCGTCGAGTGGTTTGGTCTTGGTCGAGTGATTGCTTCTTGGTCGAGTGTCTTCGAGTCTGTCGAGTGGAACACCTCCAAGTCGATTGAAAGGTGATTTCTTCTAGAGATGTCCTTGGGTAGGGCAGTTGGGACAGGTCCATGACCCTACCCTAGGTACATAGCTTCATCATTAGCCCCCGAATGGATCGAGGTTTGAGTGGGGAAGGAGTTGAGAATTTCCTCGGCTCATTTTACATGCCATGAGCAGATCTGGTTTCGGATCAATGAACCTGAGTGATGACAGCAACTTCCTTTTCAGTCGCCATGATCCATTCTTAGTTTTTTTTGTCGAGTGAGTTTCTTTACTTGAAAGGCTCCGAGTGACGGCATGGAGGAGATCTTCCCTCTGACAAGTTGTTCTGCTGCCCGCAGATTTCGCGGGATTCGGATATTGGGAAGCGCGCGGGACGGGGGAGGCCGTAGTAATCGGATGGGATAGGGTGGAGCCGCCTCGATCTCCGCGCCACCTTTTTCGCCACGTATCGCGTGCGCGATTGTTACGGGATTTGACAGGACCGCCCGGGCCTACCAGTCAGCCACTCAGAAGCGACCTCATATAAGGCGTCGGACGGGGGTTTCTTGAACAGCGCCTTCCCATTCCCTCTTCTCCTCTTCAAGCTTCTTCGTCGCGCTCGCGCTCGCTCTCGCCCCAGCGCCTCCGCTCCGTACGCGTCTCGCCGGCGACGATGGGGAAGGAGAAGATGGCGGCTCTGGAGCGGGCGAAGAAGGCGACGGCAAAGGCGAAGGGGAAGGCGACTAGTCGGGGTGGATCTTCCTCGCGAGCTGGCCTGCCGAAGGGCTGGATCCAGGGCGACTGGATCCGCTCGGTGATCCGCCAAGAAGACCTCGACGACCTAGCCGAAGGAGGGCTGATCCCCCATGGATCGGCGCGGCTTCCGGGGAAGGAGACCGAGCCGCAACCTCGGGAGGGTGAGCGCGTTCTCCTTGCCACCCACGTCGACCGTGGATTTTCCTTGTCTCCTCACCCATTCTTTCGGGGGGTTTTTGAACTTCTTTGGGGCACAACTCCATCACTTCACTCCCAACACAATCGTGTATCTTGCTGCTTTCGTGTCTTTGTGCGAGAATTTCTTGGGTTGTCAGCCTCACTAGGGTCTTTTCAAGCACATTTTCACCTGTCGTTCTCAGACGGTGAAAAAGGCCAATCCGAGTGATGAGAGAACACAAGTGATTCAGATGTGTGGGGGTCTTGGTGTCCAGATGAGAGGGAAAAGTTCCTTTCCAGCCATGATTCTTCCCGACTCAGTTCGCGGATGGCAGTCGACCTGGTTTTACTGCAAAGACCAGTCGACTGGCCTCCCTCCTTTTACCATGGACCGAGTGAGGAAACCCTCCTCTTTGAAGGTACTCCCGGAGGAGAAGGCGCATGTTAGGGTGCTGGTCGAACGAGTGGTCCAGCTTATTCGTGACGGGGTCACCGGTATGGATCTCTTGGAGGTTTTCCTTCAGCGGCGCATCCAGCCTCTTCAAGCCCGAGACCATCCGATGTGGATGTATTCGGTTCTTGACGACTCCACTCGGATCCACCCGGAGGAGGTCGATGACGACACACTGGAGAAGTGGCTGTCGGGCATGACCGAAAACAAGGACAACCCCAGGGGAGCCAGGAGAGTTACTCCATTCGACCAGTCCCATGTACTAGAGAAGGTCCGATTCTGAGCTTTTGTTTGTAATCTAAATTCACTCGCGCAGCTGCCTATACTGCATCGACTGACTTTGTTCTCCCTGCTTTCTTTCAGGCCATTATCAAAATGTATTCAATGCCCAACGGAGAGCAAGAGCAGGACCCGGAAGGAGAGGTGAGCGGCAGCGACAGTGGCGAATGGGACTCTGATGGTGAAGGGGACGAAGAAAGTGACGACCCAAGTGACGAAGAAGAAGTCGAGTCGCCTCCTCGCAGGGAGAGGCGGTCCAAACTTGACCAAGAACGACCGAGCGCCCGTGAAAAGGCGATTGGTCAAGCTAGTCAGTCTTCAAAGCGTCCTCGGACCTCTTCACCAACTCCAACTGAAAAAGCGCCAAAGCATCCCAAAGTCGCAGAGCCGAAGCTTCGGAAGGCGTTGCCGAAGATTAAGATTGACATCCCCGTCGCTTCTGCGTGAGTGTCTCCCTTTATATTCACTCAACGCCCCGTGCTATTTGTTTTTCTTGTTTCAACCGGACGAACTTTGGAACTGGCAGCGCTGCTACTTCCAGGACCTCAGCTTACAGGGACGATGATGAGGTAATGGAGGATGCGGTCACTTCTAATCTGGGTATGATTTCTACCATTATGTCCTTATTTTGGTCGACTCAACTGCAATGTGTACCATTGGATGATGTGATTTTGTCGATTGAACTTTGAACAGCTCCTAACATTATTGACCTCCCCGATGATGATGAAGAGCCCGAGAGGCCTTTGACGAGGAAGAATAGGCAAGCTCCTGCAAGCAAGGTGCCACAGTCGACGCCGAGGGCGGAACCAGTCGTTCAGGATGCTGGTGATGCCAATCGGGGTTCTGTTACCTTTGTCGTGCCATTGTCGAGTGCCTTGCCTTCTTCGTCGACTGCTCAGGCCCCTGTCGACCCACCTTCAGTTTTTGCGACCCATCATGTCCCAGAGGACGAAGTGGATGCTGCCAAGGAAGCCATAAGCCAGGCGGGCATTATGATGGAGAAGATGAAGACGGTGCGGGACGCCAGTCAGGCCGCCTACCATGCCAGCTCGACTCTCCAGAGCAACGTTCAGGTTAGTTGGTCGCCGCTTGTTCTGCTAGGATATGCTATCTGAAGACTCTTTTTCCGAAAATCTTTGCATCTGTACACCCACTAGATGCACCGATTGAATTTTTAAACTAGTGGGGGCACGCTGAGTGCACCCACTGGGTGTAGTCCCCGAGACTACGGTGGACTGCTGGCAGTCGACTGTAGTCTTTGTATTTTGATTCTTCGCTCGATGTGGTCTGGCCGCATCGAGTTAAACCGAACTGGTAGTTTGTCTCTTCCGCTCGGTCTGGGCGAGTGGGATCAGAACCGGTGGGGGCACGCCAAGTGCACCCACTGGGTGTAGTCCCCGAGACCGCGGTCGACTGCTGGCAGTCGACTGTGGTCTGAGTTCTATGGTCTGAGTTCTTCTTTATCTCCTCTCTTTTTTTTGGCACTCGACTCCGGCGGGCCGGTCGAGTGGGTCATAACCGGTGGGGGCACGCAAAGTGCACCCATTGGGTGTAGTCCCCGAGACTATGGTGGACTGCGGGCAGTCGACCGTAGTCTTAGTATTTATTGTCTTTGTCGTTTTTCGCTGTAAAATAACTTCTCCTCCCTGATTGCAGAAATCTTGTGATCTCGGAGCTCACTTTGCTGATTTGGAGAAACAGCAGATCCAACTGAACCTTGACTTGGAATTGGCCAAGACAGAGCTGCAAAAGGCCAAGGACGACGCCAATGGTAAGATGAGCTTGTCGACTGGTTTGTCTTAGGCTTGAGTACCTTTCTACTCCTTCTGAATCAAGCACTGTTTCTTCGCAGAAAAACTAAGAGAAGCTCTGGCGAAGAAGGATCAGGATTTGGCTGCTGCTCAAAAGGAAGCTGACGACAGAACCGCTCTGGCTGAACAGAACTGGCTTTGTTCGGCCAGTTGGAAGAAGAGAACACCAAGATGAAATCTTCTTTGAATGAAGCCAACAAGGAGTGCATGTGCTTGAAGAAGGACAATCTCAACCTGCACGAGAACATGGAAAGCATCGCTCGCAGGAGGGACGATCTGGAGAGCTATCTGAGGAGCCTTGCCAAGAAGTTGTTCATCAAGCTTGAAGGTACGCATTTTGTTCCGACTGATGTTTTTTGTCGACTCGGCATATGAAAATTGACTTATCCTTGGACCATGAATGCAGAGTTTTGACAGAACTTCGAGGAGGAGACTGGGCGGATTGAGCCAGGTTTGGACCCAATCAATTCTCCCGTGAAAGATGAAACGGCCATGAATCTGCTCCGACTGGAATCCCGCATCGACGGCATTGTGGACTACTTGGCTCGACTGAAGGTCGCCATGTCACGGATCGACACGGCACTTTGGCCAGAGGCTATGCTCCGGAATGATCTTGTCCCTGATGACTCGACTTAAGGAGATCCCTGATCGAGTGCAGGAGTGGAAGAAATCTTCTGCCTGGTGTGGTGCTGATGTGGCTCTGTCTTTGGTTCGTGTCCACTGCAAGGAGGTGCGACAAGATAAACTGGCAGCAATCAAGGTCGCCAACACCCAGAAGCATGACTCCCGAACATTTATGGAGACTTTCATCGCTGCGGCCACTCGGATCGCCGACAGCGTCGACCTGGACGAGTTCGTCGAGCCTGCTAGTCCTCCTCCTGCGGAGTGAACAAACTTTTATGCCCCACCTTAAATTTGCCTCGGAATGCCGAGTGGTTTTTGTAACCGTTAAACTCTTTCGGGCTGAATGCCCGAGCACTTCGATCTGTGGTCTGGAACCTTTAGGGTTTATCTAAACTTGGTTTATCGTTGAATATCTTCATGAATCCCCCGTCGAGTGGAACTCGTTCTTCATTCGAGACAACTTTTGTATTTGTGGCGCAGCTCCGAAGGAGAAGGTAGCAGTCGACCTGCGCCTCGTCATCCTTGCGGGCACGCATTGTATTTGCGGCGAAGCTCCCAAGGAGAAGGTGGCAGTAGACCTGCACCTCGTCATCCTTGCGGAGTGGGATGGAGCGCACATTGTATTTGTGGCGAAGCTCCCAAGGAGAAGGTGGCAGTCGACCTGCACCTCATTACTGCAGAGCGGGATGGAGCGCATGTTGTATTTGTGGCGAAGCTCCCAAGGAGAAGGTGGC
>NC_041382.1:620922977-620969263 GCF_002162155.2 Triticum dicoccoides
TTGGTAGTATTTTCAAATACTTAGGCGAGTACTGGAATGCAGCTACGCCCCCGAGTGGGAGGGTCGCTCACCACTCAGTGGGATTTTCAAATACTTAGGCGAGTACTAGACTGCAGCTAAGCCCCCGAGTGGGAGGGTCGCTCACCGCTCGGGAGGATTTTCAAATACTTAGGCGAGTACTAGACTGCAGCTAAGCCCCCGAGTGGGAGGCTGGCTCACCACTCGGTAGGATTTTCAAATACTTAGGCGAGTACTGGACTGCAGCTAAGCCCCCGAGTGGGAGGCTGGCTCACCACTCGGTAGGATTTTCAAATACTTAGGCGAGTACTGGACTGCAGCTAAGCCCCCGAGTGGGAGGCTGGCTCACCACTCGGTAGTATTTTCAAATACTTAGGCGAAACAGGTTCGCAGCTAAGCCCCCGAGTGGGAGGCTGGCTCGCCACTCGGTAGGAAATTATTTTTACAAACTTAGGCGAAGCGGATTCGTAGCTAAGCCACCCGCTGGGGGATTTCTTACGCAAACAAAAACAATAACAATCACTGGGAAAATTATAACACTCTTGTCTTTGATAAATAAACTACAGGAGTTTTTCTTATTACATCTCATCCGAGTGAGAATTCAAGTATAAAAGGGGCGGAGTAGTTCCGCATTCTAGGCTCGTGGCTCATCAATCTGGCGATCGACATTGTAGAGGTGGTACGCTCCATTGTGGAGGACTCTGGTGAATATGAAGGGGCCTTCCCAAGTAGGAGCGAGTTTGTGTGGTTTCTGCTAATCCACTCGGAGGACTAAGTCTCCTTCTTGGAAGGCTCGACTCTTCACATTTCTGGCATGGAATCGACGCAAGTCTTGCTGATAGATGGTCGATCGGATCATGGCCATTTCTCTTTCTTCTTCCAGGAGGTCGACTGCGTCCTGCCAGGCTTGTTCTGCTTCATCTTCAGAGTAGAGCTCGACTCGGGGGGCATTGTGAAGCAGGTCACTCGGCAAGACTACTTCGGCTCCGTAGACCAGAAAGAATGGGGTTCTTCCGGTCGATTGGTTCGGGGTTGTCCTCAATCCCCAAAGAACTGATGGAAGCTCGTCGACCCATGCTCCTGCTGCGTGCTTGAGATCGCGCATCAATCGAGGTTTCAGTCCTTTGAGAATTAAGCCATTCGCTCTTTCCGCTTGTCCATTCGACTGGGGGTGAGCGACCGAACCATAGTCGACTCGTGTGCCCTGAGAGGCGCAAAAGGCCCTGAATTTGTCGGAATCGAAGTTTGACCCATTGTCAGTGATGATGTTGTGCGGAACTCCATATCTGAATATCAACTCTTTGATGAAGCTGATAGCAGTGCAAGCATCAAGATTCTTGATAGGCTTAGCTTCAATCCATTTGGTGAACTTGTCGACTGCTACTAGCACATGAGTGAAGCCGCTCCTGCCCGTTCTCAGTGGTCCAACCATGTCTAGCCCCCAAACAGCAAAGGGCCAGACGAGTGGAATGGTTTTCAGGGCTGACGCGGGCTTGTGCGACATATTGGAGTAATACTGACATCCTTCACATTTGTCGACTATCTCTTTCGCCATTTCATTCGCTCTTGGCCAGTAGAATCCCGCTCGGTATGCTTTAGCCACAATGGTCCGAGAGGACGCATGATGACCACAGGTCCCCGAGTGGATATCATCAAGGATCATCTGACCTTCTTCTGGTGTTATACACTTCTGACTGACTCCAGTCACGCTTTCTCTATACAACTGTCCCTTTATGACTGTAAAGGCCTTGGATCGACGAACGATCTGTCGAGCCTCTTCTTTGTCCACTAGGAGTTCTTTCCTTAGGATGTACGCAATGTATGGTATTGTCCAGTCGGGAGTGATGACCAAGACTTCCATGATCAGGTCGACCACAGCTGGAACTTCAACTTCAGTCGGATCCGTGGCACTTTTTGGCTGCGGGGCCTCTTCAGTGAAGGGATCCTCCTGAACTGATGGTGTGTGGATGTGTTCCAAAAACACATTGCTGGGAATGGCTTCTCTTTTGGAACCTATTTTTGCCAAATCATCAGCTACTTGATTTTTCAGTCGGGGTATGTGATGAAGCTCTAACCCCTCGAATTTCTTCTCCGGCTTTCTCACTGCATTGCAATAACCAGTCATGGCTGGACTTCTGACGTCCCACTCCTTCATCACCTGATTAACCACCAAATCTAAGTCGCCATAAACCATGAGGCGACGGACGCCGAGTGAAATGGCCATGCGCAACCCATATAAAAGTGCTTCATATTCTGCCTCGTTATTGTAGGAATCAAAGTGGATTTGAAGAACATATCTGAGCTTATCTCCTCGGGGGGAGACCAACACCACCCCGGCACCGGAACCATTCAGCATTTTGGAACCAACGAAGAACATGGTCCAATGGTCCGAGTGAACCTGAGTCGGCAGTTGCTGTTCAATCCACTCGGCGACGAAATCTACTATTGCCTGGGACTTGATAGCTTTCTTTGCCTCAAACTTGATATCTAGAGGAAGGAGTTCAATAGCCCATTTTTCCACTCGACCAGTTGCATCTCTGTTATGCAGGATCTCTGACAATGGAGCGTCGCTGACGACTGTAATGGAATGATCAGAGAAGTAGTGAGCAACTTTCTTTGTGGTCATATAAATCCCATATACAAGCTTCTGATAATGAGGATATCTTTGCTTCGACGGGGTAAAAACTTCAGAAATATAATATACTGGACGCTGAACTTTGAAGGCTTTTCCTTCTTCTTCCCGCTCGACCATAAGTACCGTACTGACTACTTGTCCCGTGGCTGCGATGTAAAGCAGCAAAGGCTCCTTGCTGATTGGGGCAGCAAGCACCGGCTGGGTGGAGAGCAGAGCTTTGAGCTCTGCAAACACTGCATCAGCTTCGGGAGTCCACTCGAACTTGTCGGACTTCTTCATCAATCGGTAAAGAGGCAATGCCTTTTCACCGAGATGAGATATGAATCGACTTAAAGCGGCCAAGCAACTAGTAAGCTTCTGGACGTCGTGCACTCGCACATGACTTTTCATTCGGAGTATAGTACCGACTTTTTCTGGATTGGCGTCGATTCCCCATTCGGAAACGAGAAAACCGAGTAATTTTCCGCCAGGAACTCCGAATGTGCACCATGATGGATTGAGCTTGATATCATACCTCCTGAGGTTGGCAAAGGTTTCAGCAAGGTCAGTCAGTAGGTCGGAACCCTTCCGTGACTTGACCATAATATCATCCATGTATGCTTCCACATTCCGACTGATTTGAGTGAGCAAACACTTCTGAATCATCCTCATGAATGTGGCTCCGGCATTCTTGAGGCCGAACGGCATGTTAACATAACAGAAGCACCCAAATGGAGTGATAAAAGCTATTTTGATCTCGTTAGGTCCATACAGACGGATCTGATGGTACCCGGAATAGGCGTCTAAAAAAGACAGTCGCTCACATCCCGCAGTCGAGTCGACTATCTAGTTGATGCGGGGGAGAGGAAAATGATCTTTCGGGCAGGCCCGATTGATATATTTAAAGTCAATGCACATGCGAAGTGACTTGTCCTTCTTGGGGACCATGACAACTTGGCGAGCCACTCGGAGTGGTAGATTTCTCGGATGAACTCTGCTGCTAAGAGCCGAGCCACCTCCTCGCCAATAACCTTTGACAGGTTTTACTTTTGAGTCGACTCTTAGGCGGTGCTCAGCCAGCTCCCTCGGAACACCCGACATGTCAACAGGCTTCCATGCGAAAATGTCCCAGTTCTCACGGAGGAACTGGATGAGCGCTTCTTCCTATTTGGAGTCGAGTGTTGTTGAGATACGAGTCGGAGCATCACTGGGATCAGTCGATGGATGTGAGCCGGTTTCGTTTTGCCAGACGACTGAAAGGCTGATTCTGTAGCGGGCTTCTTGGCTCGCAACAAATCACTCGGGTCTGCAGTCTTCTGGTATTCCTGCAGCTCTACCACTGCCATCTGAGCATCAGCGATCTTTGAACCTTTCTGAAAACACTCTTCTGCTTTCTTCCGATTGCCCGTAACGGTGATCACACCTTTGGGACCAGGCATCTTCAATTTGAGATACACATAACATGGTCGAGCCATGAAGCGTGCATAAGCCGACCTGCCCAAAATAGTGTGATACGCACTCTGGAAATCTACAACTTCGAATGTCAACTTTTCTTTGCGGTAATTCTTGGAATCAGCAAAAACCACATCAAGAGCAATCTGGCCGAGTGACTCAGCCTTCTTTCCAGGAATGACTCCATGGAAACTCATGTTGCTGGCACTGAGTCTGGACATCGGAATGCCCATCCCTTTTAACGTCTCAGGATACAATATGTTCAAACCACTGCCGCCATCCATCAAGACTTTGGTCAGTCGAGTGCCTTCAACAACTGGGTCGACCACCAAAGCTTGCCTCCCAGGGGTGGCAATGTGTGTTGGGTGATCGGACTGGTCGAATGTGATGGCAGTCTGAGAACACTTCAGATAACTGGGTGTTGCCCGAGCAACCATATTCACCTCACGGTTGATAACTTTCAGTCGACTTTTGCTTCCAACATCAGCAAAAATCATCAGGGTGGAATTGACCTGGGGGTATCCATCGTCACTGTCTTCCTTGTCCTCAACTTTGTCCGACTCCTTTTCCTTATCTTTGGATTGTTTGCCTGGAACTGCTGGATCAAGAGCCGACACTGCCGAGTGGTATGCTTTGGGTAAATGAACTTACCCTCTTCATCTTTCTTGGTGTGGATGTGACATGGCAAATCCAACACATCATTTCCATCTTGGTCTTTAACTTTCTTTGGGTTCCAAGGTCCTTTGGGTTTCCCCTTAAACTTTCCTTGAGTTACAGCCAAGGCTTCCCCAGGAGCAGCTGGCTCGGATTTCCGCTTCTGTTTCCGATTGGAATTTCCTCTGGTTTCTTGAGCGACTGACTTGAGCTTGCCACTCCTGAGTCGATCCTCATCTTCACCATTAGCCTACTTGGTGGCAATCTCCATCATCCGATTCAGAGACATATCTCCGGTTCGATCGAATTTCAGATTCAGTTCTCTATACTTGACGCCTTCTTTGAAGGCACAGACTGCTTGGTGGTCAGGCACATTCTCTACCGTGTGATGTAACATGATCCATCTCTGGATGTAATCCCTCAAAGTTTCATTCGGCTTCTGCACGCAAGACTGTAGTTCCGTCAGCCCTGCCGGTTGCTTGCATGTTCCTTCAAATGTGGTGACAAATACTCGGGCGAGATCTTTCCAAGTGTAAATGCTGCTGGGTGCTAACTGGTTCAGCCACGCTCTGGCCGAGCCCTCCAACATGAGAGGCAGGTGCTTCATGGCCACTTCATCATTGCTGCCGCCAATTTGGACGGCCACTCGGTAGTCTTCAAGCCAAGTATCGGGCTTGGACTCACCAGTGAACTTACTGACTCCAGTCGCCAACCTGAAGTTGGGAGGAATCACAGCAGCCCTGATGGCTCTACTAAAGCACTCTGCCCCCGAAACATGTACTCTGCTACTGGTAGGTGCATCTCTGTCGTGACCTTCTCGGTGAGCTCTGTTCCTGTCGACCAAACCTTGAACGAGAATGGATCTCGCATCAAAGCTTGGCTCCCTGGGGTCGACTAGAATCCTTCGCCCAACACTACGAGGGCGCCTGTCATCCTGCTGTCGAGGCGCATACGACCCGCTCCTCGGGGGAGGGGTGGGCACTCGACATCGCTCGTCACGATCGAATCGGTGATCATATTGCTCAAGGTTCCCGTACTGATTACGCTGGTCCCCACGTCCCTCACGCCTCGGGGGCGATCTTGGGCTCCCGACTGGACTGTGTCTGCAGCAACGGATCTGCTATGAATCCTGTTCCGCGACTGAGAAACAGCGGAATTCTGGTCTCCTGCTGCCCGGAGTAACGCTCTGATCTGCAGCAAGCCTCTGCCAGCCTCCGACTGAGAAGGCTGAATCGACTCTGCTATACGGGCTGTAGCTGCTAAATTCTGAATCGGAGATCGATATACCTACGGGGGCGGAAAGAGCTGACGTCGACTGGATTCTGGAACCCATTGTCGCGCATGCTCGTCGAGTGCTCGCTGGAGATTCTCCAGTCAAGTGTGCTCGGCCAAGTTTGTCAGGCGCGCGTCCTCCAAGGCACGAGCCTCGGGGGTTTCTCCAACGATAGGAGTGTGCAGTGCATCCATGTTCCAGTGACGAAGTTCTTCTCTCTGCAGCGATGTGAGAGGCTCGGGAAGATATTCCTCATGGGGATGCGACGGGTCGCCTCCACCTGCGCCTCCGTAGGTGCGGGGAAAACCGGGAGGACTGGGCGGTCCATCGACCATCAGAACCTCCGCCGCCGGATCACTGTTGTCGCACTCGGATGCGGTCTCTGTGGAGCCAGTCGACAGATCGAATAGGCCGTAGAGGGATTCGTCGGGCTCGATCGTCGCGACTTGAGGGGTGGCCGACTGGCGTGCCACCGCGTGTCTCACCCACAGCTGAAGTCTTGACCGACCGGAGCGCTTGCGCCGGTGGGAAACAGGGAGGGAGGACAACACAGGAGCCGACCGGTAGGGGGTCGACGGTTGCCGCAAGATAACACCGCGGACGCACGCGCTAAAGTGCGTTGCCCCGCGGACAGGGAGTGCGTCCACGTCGAGCGGAGCCTCCTGAAGCCAAGCGGAGTCGTCAGCGATGAACGTGAGCGCGCCGAGATGGATCTCGCGGCCCTCCCTCAAAACTCCGCCAGAAACCATGATGATTTTTGGATCGGAAAAGATCGCAACTCCTCCAACAAATCGCTAAAACACCGGCCCCACGGTGGGCGCCAACTGTCGTGGTTCTAAGTCTGACAGTAATGTAGGGGGTAGGTATGGAGAGGCAAGATCTTAGCTATGGAAAAGTTGTAAGCACACGAGGTTTACGAGTTCAGGCCCTTCTCGGAGGAAGTAATAACCCTACGTCTCGAAGCCCGGAGGCGGTCGACTGGATTATGCGTGTATGGTTTACAGGGGTGTGAACCCTTTACACTGAGGAGGGGGTGGCTTATATAGAGTTCGCCGGACCCCTCCAGCCCTCAGTTGTGCAGGGTTTTAAATACATTAAGGTCGGGCGTTACTGGTAACGCCCCTAATAAAGTGCTATGATGACCATAAAAGCTACTTAATAACTGACCGTTAGCGTGCGGAATGCCTTTAGGTCTCCTGGTCGTCGAGTGGTTTGGTCTTGGTCGAGTGATTGCTTCTTGGTCGAGTGTCTTCGAGTCTGTTGAGTGGAACACCTCCAAGTCGATTGAAAGGTGATTTCTTCTAGAGATGTCCTTGGGTAGGGCAGTTGGGACAGGTCCATGACCCTACCCTAGGTACATAGCTTCATCAACCAGTTCACGCCTCCCACGACGTCGGCCATCTCCGGAGCCATGGACGACCAACTCCAATGCTGGCCCATCAGGCCCGGGTGAAACGCGGCGACGGGCTCCTCCTCTAGCACCTCCTCCCTCCTCATCATCTCCAGTTCCTACACGGTCACGTCGCCGACGGCAGAGAGGGCCATCATGGTCTCCAAGCCCTCCCACTGGCGCTCGTCGAGCGTGTTCATGGAGTCTTCCGTGACACATTGAAGGAGCTGGTCCTCCTCCTAATTTGTCATGCGAGAAGGAGGTGGTGGCGATGGAGAGGGCGATGGCGACAACGTCGGCATGAAGCCGCGCACCACCCTACGCCCGCACACTTGGGAAGGGATCGGAGCGCGCGCGTGGCGCTCACGTGGCTTACGCGGCCCCGACGAGGTGCCGTCGAAGAAGGAGGCGCGCCGCGTGTCGTGCTCGTCCCAGAACCACGTGTCCCAAAGGCCGTAATCGATGCCGTACATGCGGTTGTAGTACAGGTCGTCCGGCAGGAGGCGGCGGCGGCGCCCGATCTCCTTGCGGCGCGCACGGCCGCTCATCGGGATCGGCGGGATCGGCACCCGATCAGTGGAGAGATGCCAGTTATTGGGGAGGTGCGCGTAGCTCCAGGGGAGCGGCCTCCTCGTCTCTCAATAACGACGGCATACATCCGCGTGGATGTAGTGCCGGTCGCGCTCGCCGGCGACCGTAGGGGCGATAGAGAATGCGGGCGGCGCGGGGGCCCTCCGCGGTGGTGATGTGGGCTCCTCTTTGACGCCGCGGCGATGGCCGCCCGAGGACGAGCCATCCTCGCGGTCGTGCTTCCCCTTGCGGCCGGTGTTCCAGAACCCCATGGCTGCGAGGCGGCCGATCGACGAGATCAAGGACGGGGAAAGGGAGAGCTAGATTTGGGGAGTGTTGGGTTTCGAGGAGGCAGCACGGGCTGGAGTGGGGAGTGTGGACTGCGACCGGTCCATGGCTTCCTCATTTAAGAAGGACGGCAACCGTTCGTCTGGGTGGATGACAGGTGAGGCCGCCCGCGCGTGCGCATTAATGTCGGGCGGTGGGAGGTAGTGGCGGCCTGCCACGCGGCGATGAAAAGGACGAGCGATGCGTCCATTTGTTGTCCGCCATGATCCAAACCCGACGCACGTTTACGTTCGAAATGGAATGGCTCGGCCACAAAACAGACCAGATGAATTCAGGCCATCACGCGCTGGACTGTGGCGTCTGTTTGTTTTATCCCAAATGGACGGGGTCGGATAGGATGTAGTTGTGCGGTGAAGTTGGCCTAACGCTAGTGCTGGTAGAGCTCTTCGTTGGCTTTCTCATCGCCTTTTTTCTTGTGGGGAAAAAATTGCATGGAGGAGGGAAGGCATTTGTGTTCCAGAAAAAGCCTGTGGTCAAGATAATTGCCGGCTTGCAGCTGCATATATAACCATATCTTTTCTTACAACTGAAGGCTACGACTGAATCAATCGGGTGCATTAAACAATTTCCAATAAACAAAACGTTCGCGTGAACGGCGCGCGTGTTATTCTATTCCAATGCAAATGAAAATGTGGCTGGTACCAGTGATGCTGGCACAGCATTATCTAAGCCCCACTTTGTGTAATCTGCCCGTAATACAGTACACTCGTGTCGAGTTCATCTGAACTTTTGTTAAAAAGTGTAATTCTCAAGCAGATAAAGGGCATTTCTAACTGATCCCTTATAACCGGTCAATAGAGTAAATTTCGGTTTTACTGCACTGACCGACACCTAGTCAATCACTTATCCACTGTAAGGGAGTAAATATTTACTCCTCTATCCAATCTTCTTTCTAAATAATGCTTTTTGGAGTAATTTTAATGTCTTCTATCTCATAGTTTGCAAGGTACACACAAAGAGGGAGAATTCAGACAGCTGGAAATCCAGACCTGAAAAAGCTACGTCAGGCTACCTATTTTGCATAACTCCAAATGAGATGAAACTTGACGAAGATTTTCTTATGAAATATATAAGAAATATTGGAGCCAATAACTACCAGAGGGGGCCACCAGGTGGGCACAACCCACCTGGGCGCGCCAGGTCCACCAGGCGCGCCCTGGTGGGTTGTGGCCTCCTCGGCCCACCTCCGGTGCCCATCTTCTGGTACATAAGTCATTTTGACCTAGAAAAAATAAGGAGAAGGCTTTCGGGACGGAGTGCCACCGTCTCGAGGCAGAACTTGGGCAGGAGCACTCTTTCCCTTCGGCGGAGCGATTCCGCCGGGGGAACTTCCCTCCCGGAGGGGGATATCATCGTCATCATCATCACCAACAACTCTCTCATCTTGGGGAGGGCAATCTCCATCAACATCTTCAACAGCACCATCTCCTCTCAAACCCTAGTTCATCCCTTGTGTTCAATCTTGTTGCCGTAACTATAGATTGGTACTTTTGGGTGACTAGTAGTGTTGATTACATCTTGTAGTTGATTACTATATGGTTTATTTGGTGGAAGATTATATGTTCAGATCCATTATGCTATTTAATACCCCTCTGATCATGAGCATGTTTATTGTTTGTGAGTAGTTACCTTTGTTCTTGAGGTCACGGGAGAAATCATGTTGCAAGTAATCATGGAATTTGATATGTGTTTGGTATTTTGATAGTATGTATGTTGTGATTCCCTTAGTGGTGTCATGTGAACGTCGACTACATGACACTTCACCATATTTTGTCCTAAGGGAATGCATTGTGGAGTAGCAATTAGATGGTGGGTTGCGAGAGTGACAGAAACTTAAACCCTAGTTTATGCGCTATTCCGTAAGGGACCGATTGGATCCAAAAGTTTAATGTTATGGTTAGAATTTATTCTTAATATTTTTCTCGTAGTTGTGGATGCTTGCCGGAGGGTTAATCATAAGTAGGAGGTTTGTTCAAGTAAGAACAACACCTAAGCACCGGTCCACCCACATATCAATTTATCAAAGTAGTGAACACAAATCAACCTAACATGATGAAAGTGGCTAGATGAAATTCCCGTGTACCCTCAAGAACGCTTCACTTATCATAAGAGAACATTTTGGCCTGTCCTTTGCCTCAAAAGGATTGGGCTACCTTGCTGGATACCTATTACTATTATCGTCACTTGCTCGTTAGAAATTATCTTGCTATCAAACTACTCGCTACTTACAATTTCAGCACTTGCAGACATTACCTTACTGAAAACTACTTGTCATTTCCTTCTGTTCCTCGTTGGGTTCGACACTCTTACTTATCAAAAAGAGCTACAATTGATCCCCTATACTTGTGGGTAATCAAGGCTATTTTCTGGCACCGTTGCCGGGGAGTGAAGCGCCTTTGGTAAGTGGAATTCGGTAAGGAAACATTTATATAGTGTGCTGAAATTTATTGTCACTTGTTACTATGGAAAACAATCCTTTGAGGGGTTTGTTCGGGGTATCTTCACCTTGTCCGGAACCACAATTAGTTACCCCTCAACCTCTTCACCTACTGAAAATATTGAATATGAAATTCCTTTGGGTATGATAGAACAACTGCTAGCTAATCCTTATGTAGGAGATGGAACAGAACATCCTGATATGCACTTGATATATGTGGAACAAATTTGTGGATGGTTTAAGTTTGCAGGTTTACCCAGAGATAAGGTGATGAAAAAGGTTTTCCCACTATCTTTGAAGGGAAAAGCATTGTCATGGTATAGGCTATGCGATGATATTGGATCATGGAATTAGAATCGTTTGAAATTGGAGTTCCACTAAAAAATTTATCCTATGCATCTAGTTCATCGTGATCGGAATTATATATATAATTTTTGGCCTCGTGAAGGAGAAAGCATCGCTCTAGCTTGGGGGAAGCTTAAGTCGATGTTATATTCATGCTCCAATCATGATCTCTCAAGAGAAATTATTATCCAGAATTTTTATGCTCGGCTTTCTCTCAGTAATCGCTTCATGCTCAATACTTCTTGTACTGGATCTTTTATGATGAAGACTATTGAATTCAAATGAGATTTATTGGAAAGAATTAAATGCAACTCTGAAGATTGGGACCTCGACAAAGGTAAGGAGTCAGGTATAACACCTAAGTTTGATTGTGTTAAACTTTTATGCATACCGATGCTTTCCGTGAATTTATCACTAAATATGGACTTGACTCTGAGATAGTAGCTTCTTTCTGTGAATATTATTGATATGTTAACAAAAGCTATATTAGAACACCTAAATCTGATGAACAAATTAAAGTAGAACCTCGCATTACTATGGTTAAAGATCTCTTGGAAGAATATATTGATGGGCATGTTATTTACTTCTGTGAAGAAGCTGCTAAAATTGCTAAACCTGATAGAAAAAATAAACATAGACCTGTTGTTGGCATGCATGTTATTTCAGTTAAAATAAAAGATCATTGTTATCATGGTTTATGTGACATGGGTGCTAGTGTGAGTGCTATTCCTAACACTTTATATTAAGAAATTATGAAAGACATAGCACCTGCTGAGATAAAGAAATAGATGTTACTATTAAACTTGCTAATAGAGACATGATACGTCTCCAACGTATCTATAATTTTTTATTGCTCCATGTTATATTATCTACTATTTTGGACATTATTTGGATTTATTATCCACTTTCATATTATTTTTGGGACTAACCTATTAACCGGAGGCCCAACCCAGAATTGATTTTTTCGTCCAAACAGAAGGAAACATTCGGGAACGTGATTTTCCCAACGAACAAGACCAGGGAGACTTGGACCCTACGTAAAGAAAGGAAACAGGAGGCCACGAGGTAGGGGGGCGCGCCTACCCCCCCAGGCGCGCCCTCCACCCTCGTGGGCCCCCTGTTGCTCCACCGACGTACTCCTTCCTCCTATATATACCTATGTACCCCCAAACGATCAGATACGGAGCCAAACACCTAATTCCACTGCCGCAACTTTTTGTTTCCACAAGATCCCATCTTGGGGCCTGTTCCGGAGCTCCGCCAGAGGGGGCATCGATCACGGAGGGCTTCTACATCAACACCATAGCCCCTCCGATGAAGTGTGAGTAGTTTACCTCAGACCTTCGGGTCCATAGTTAGTAGTTAGATGGCTTCTTCTCTCTTTTTGGTTCTCAATACAATGTTCTCCCCCTCTCTTGTGGAGAACTATTCGATGTAATCTTCTTTTTGCGGTGTGTTTGTTGAGAGCGATGAATTGTGGGTTTATGATCAAGTCTATCTATGAATAATATTTGAATCTTCTCCGAATTATTTTATGTATGATTGGTTATCTTTGCAAGTCTCTTCGAATTATCAGTTTGGTTTGGCCTACTAAATTGATCTTTCTTGCAATGGGACAAGTGCTTAGCTTTGTGTTCAATCTTGCGGTGTCCTTTCCCAGTGACAGCAGGGGCAGCAAGGCACGTATTGTATTGTTTCCATCAAGGATAACAAGATGGGGTATTCTTCATATTGCATGAGTCTATCCCTCTACATCATGTCATCTTGCTTAAGGCGTTACTCCGTTTTTAACTTAATACTCTAGATGCATGCTGGATAGCGGTGGATGAATGGAGTAATAGTAGTAGATGCAGGCAGGAGTCGGTCTACTTGTCTCGGACGTGATGCCTATATACATGATCATACCTAGATATTCTCATAACTATGCTCAATTCTGTCAATTGCTCAACAGTAATTTGTTCACCCACCGTAGAATACTTATGCTCTCAAGAGAAGCCACTAGTGAAACCTATGGCCCCCGGGTCTATCTTTATCATATTAATCTCCTACTACTTAGTTATTTCCTTTGCTATTTACTTTGCCTTTATTTTACTTTGCATCTTTATTATAAAAATACCAAAAATATTATCTTATCATATCTATCAGATCTCACTCTCGTAAGTGGCCGTGTACAACCCCTATTTGCGTTGGTTGCGAGGATTTATTTGTTTTGTGCAGGTGCGAGGGACTCGCACGTAGCCTCCTACTGGATTGATACCTTGGTTCTCAAAAACCGAGGGAAATACTTACGCTACTTTACTGCATCATCCCTTCCTCTTCGGGGAAAATCAACGCAGTGCTCAAGAGGTAGCAAGAAGGATTTCTGGCGCCGTTGCCGGGGAGGTCTACGCAAAAGTCAACATACCAAGTACCCATCACATACCCTTATCTCCCGCATTACATTATTTTCCGTTTGCCTCTCGTTTTCCTCTCCCCCCCACTTCACCCTTACTATTTTATTCACCCTTTCTCTCTCTCTATCCTCCCTCTCTTTCTCTATTTGCCTCTTTTTGCCCGCTTGCTTTTTGTTTGCTTGTGTGTTAGTTTGCTTGCTTTTCATGATGGCTCAAGATAATACTAAATTGCGTGAATTCACCAATACCAACAACAATGATTTTATTAGCACTCCGATTGCTCCTCTTACCGATGCTGAATCTTGTGAAATTAATATTGCTTTGCTGAATCTTGTCATGAGAGATCCGTTTTCCAGCCTTCCTAGTGAAGATGTCGCTACCCATCTAAATAGCTTCGTTGATTTTTGTGACATGCAAAAGAAGAAAGATGTGCATAATGATATTGTTGAATTGAATCTATGTCCTTTTTCACTTAGAGATCGTGCTAAAGCTTGGTTTTCGTCTTTGCCTAAAAATAGTATTGATTCATGGAATAAGTGCAAAGATGCTTTTATCTCTAAGTATTTTCCTCCCGCTAAGATCATCTCTCTTAGAAATGATATTATGAATTTTAAGCAACTTGATCATGAACATGTTGCACAATCTTGGGAGAGAATGAAATTAATGATACGTAATTGCCCTACTCATGGTTTAAATTTGTGGATGATTGTTCAAAAATTTTATGCCGGATTGAATTTTGCTTCTAGAAATCTTTTAGATTCGGCTGCGGGAGGCACTTTTATGGAAATCACTTTAGGAGAACTACTAAACTCCTAGATAATATTATGGTTAATTATTCTCAATGGCATACTGAAAGATCTACTAATAAAAAGGTGCATGCGATAGAAGAAATTAATGTTTTGAGTGGAAAGATGGATGAACTTATGAAATTATTTGCTAATAAGAGTGTTTCTTCTGATCCAAATGATATTCCCTTGTCTACTTTGATTGAGAATAATAATGAATCTATGGATGTGAATTTTGTTGGTAGGAACAATTTTGGTAACAATGCGTATAGAGGAAATTTTAATTCTAGGCCTTGTCCTAGTAATCCCTCTAATAATTATGGTAATTCCTACAACAATTCTTATGGAAATTATAATAAGATGCCCTCTGATTTTGAATCTAATATTAAAGAATTTATTACTTCGCAAAATAATTTTAATGCTATGATTGAAGAAAAATTGCTTAAGACTGATGATTTGGCTAGGAACGTTGATAGAATTGCTCTTGATGTTGATTCTTTGAAACTTAGATCTATTCCACCTAAGCATGATATCAGTGAGTCTCTCAAAGCCATGAGAATTTCCATTGATGAGTGCAAAGAAAGAACCGCTAGGATGTGTGCTAAGAAAGATGCCTTTATAAGAGCGTGTTCTTCTAGTTCCTATGAAAATAAAGATGAAGATCTCAAAGTTATTGATGTGTCCCCTATTAAATCTTTGTTTTGCAATATGAATCTTGATAATGATGGGACTGAATATGGTCCACCTTTACCTAGAAGGCGTTCCAAGAATTCGGAATTTGTTGATCTTGATGCTAAATTTGATAAAAGTGGGATTGAAGAAATTAAAACCTAGATGTTGCTAAACCCACTATTATGGATTTCAAGGAATTTAACTATGAAAATTGCTCTTTGATTGATTGTATTTCCTTGTTGCAATCCATGCTAAATTCTCCTCACGCTTATAGTCAAAATAAAGCGTTTACTAAACATATCGTTGATTCCTTGATGCAATCTTATGAAGAAATACTTGAATTGGAAGTTTATATCCCTAGAAATCTTTATGATGAGTGGGAACCAACTATTAAAATTAAAATTAAAGATCATGAATGCTATGCTTTATGTGATTTGGGTGCTAGTGTTTCCATGATTCCAAAGACTTTGTGTGATTTGTTAGGTTTCCGTGATTTTGATGATTGCTCTCTAAACTTGCACCTTGCGGATTCCACTATTAAGAAACCTATGGGAAGAATTAATGATGTTCTTATTGTTGTAAATAGGAATTATGTGCCCGTAGATTTTATTGTTCTTGACATAGATTGCAATCCTTCATGTCCTATTATTCTTGGTAGACCTTTCCTTAGAACGATTGGTGCAATTATTGATATGAAGGAAGGAAATATTAGATTCCAATTTCCATTAAGGAAAGGCATGGAACACTTTCCTAGAAAGAAAATTAAATTACCTTATGAATCTATGATGAGATCCACTTATGGATTGCCAACCAAAGATGGCAATACCTAGATCTATTCTTGCTTGTTATGCCTAGCTAGGGGCGTTAAACGATAGCGCTTGTTGGGAGGCAACCCAATTTTATTTTTATTCCTTGATTTTTGCTCATGTTTAGTAATAAATAATTTATCTAGCCTCTGTTTTGGTTGTGTTTTTTGTGTTTAATTAGTGTTTGTGCCAAGTAAAACCGTTGGGAAGACTTGGGGAAAGTCTTGTTAAACTTGCTGTAAAAAACAGAAACTTTAGCGCTCACGAGAACTGCTGTAATTTTTATTTGGAGAGTGATATTTAGTTAATTCTTTTTGAAGATGATTACTAGATAAATTCCTCACGTCCATCAATTTATTTTAGAATTTTTTGGGTTCCATATATTGCGCTAGGTACAGATTACTACAGACTGTTCTGTTTTTGACAGATTCTGTTTTTCATGTGTTGTTTGCTTATTTTGATGAATCTATGGCTAGTAAAATAGTTTATAAACCATATATAAGTTGTAATACAGTAGGTATAACACCAATATAAATAAAAAATGAGTTCATTACAGTACCTTGAAGTGGTCTTTTATTTTCTTTCGCTAACGGAGCTCACGAGATTTTCTACTTTAAGTTTTGTGTTGTGAAGTTTTCAAGTTTTGGGTAAAGATTTGATGGATTATGGAACAAGGAGTGGCAAGAGCCTAAGCTTGGGGATGACCATGGAACCCCCAATATAATCTAAGGACACCTAAAAGCCAAAGCTTGGGGATGCCCCGGAAGGCATCCCCTCTTTCGTCTACTTCTATCGGTAACTTTACTTGAAACTATATTTTTATTCGCCACATGATATGTGTTTTACTTGGAGCGTCTTGTATTATTTGAGTATTTGCTTGTTAGTTTACCACAATCATCATTTCTGTACACACCTTTTGAGAGAGCCACACATGATTTGAAATTTGTTAGAATACTCTATGTGCTTCACTTATATCTTTTGAGTTATATAATTTTGCTCTAGTACTTCACTTATATCTTTTAGAGCATGGTGGTGGATTTGTTTTATAGAAACTATTGATCTCTTACGCTTCACTTAGATTATTTTGAGAGTCTTAAATAGCATGGTAATTTGCTTAAAATCCTAATATGCTTGGTATACAAGATTAATAATAAAACTTTCTTATGAGTGTGTTGAATACTATGATAAGTTTGATACTTGATAATTGTTTTGAGATATAAAGATGGTGATATTAAAGTTGTGCTAGTTGAGTAGTTGTGAATTTGAGAAATACTTGTGTTGAAGCTTGTGATTCCCGTAGCATGCACGTATGGTGAACCGTTATGTGATGAAGTTGGAGCATGATTTATTTTTTGATTGTCTTCCTTATGAGTGGCGGTCGGGGACGAGCGATGGTCTTTTCCTACCAATCTATCCCCCTAGGAGCATGCGCGTAATACTTTGCTTTGATAACTTGTAGATTTTTGCAATAAGTTTATGAGTTCTTTATAATTAATGTTGAGTCCATGAATTATACGCACTCTCACCCTTCCACCTTTGCTAGCCTCTCTAATACCGCGCACCTTTCACCAGTATCATACACCCACCATATACCTTCCTCAAAACAGCCACCATACCTACCTATTATGCCATTTCCGTAGCCATTCCGAGATATATTGCCATGCAACTTTCCACCGTTCCATTTATTATGACACACTCCATCATTGTCATATTGCTTAGCATGATCATGTAGTTGACATCGTATTTGTGGCAAAGCCACCATTCATAATTCTTTCATACATGTCACTCATGCATCATTGCATATCCCGGTACACCGCCGGAGGCATTCATATAGAGTCATATTTTGTTCCAAGTATCGAGTTGTAAATGTTGAGTTGTAAGAAAAATAAAAGTGTGATGATCATCATCATTAGAGCATTGTCCCAGTGAGGAAAGGATGATGGAGACTATGATTCCCCCACAAGCCGGGATGAGACTCCGGTCGAAAAATAAATAAAAGAGGCCAAAGAAGCCCAAATAAAAAAAGAGAAAGAAAAGAGGCCATAAAAAAAGAGATAAAAGGTCCAAATAAAAAATATGAGAGAAAAAGAGAGAAGGGACAATGTTACTATCCTTTTACCACACTTGTGCTTCCAAGTAGCACCATGATCTTCATAGTAGAGAGTCTGTCATGTTATCACTTTCATATACTAGTGGGAATCTTTCATTATAGAATTTGGCTTGTATATTCCAATGATGGGCTTCCTCAAATTGCCCTAGGTCTTCATGAGCAAGCAAGTTGGATGCACACCCACTTAGTTTCTTTTTGAGCTTTCATATACTTATAGCTGTAGTGCATCCGTTGCATGGCAATCCCTACTCATTCACATTGATATCTATTGATGGGCATCTCCATAGCCCGTTGATACGCCTAGTTGATGTGAGACTATCGTCTCCCTTTTTGTCTTCTCCACAACCACCACTCTATTCCACCTACATTGCTATATCCATGGCTCACTCTCATGTATTGCGTGAAGATTGAAAAAGTTTTAAGAATGTCAAAAGTATGAAAAAATTGCTTGGCTTGTCATCGGGGTTGTGCATGATTTAAATATTTTGTGTGGTGAAGATAGAGCATAGCCAGACTATATGATTTTGTAGGGATAACTTTCTTTAGCCATGTTATTTTGAGAAGACATAATTGCTTTGTTAGTATGCTTGAAGTATTATTATTTTTATGTCAATATGAACTTTTGTCTTGAATCTTCTGGATCTGAATATTCATACCACAATTAAGAAGAATTACATTAAAATTATGCCAAGTAGCACTCTGCGTCAAAAATTCTGTTTTTATCATTTACCTACTCGAGGACAAGAAGGAATTAAGCTTGGGGATGCTTGATACGTCTCCAACGTATCTACAATTTTTGATTGCTCCATGCTATATTATCTACTGTTTTAGACATTATTGGGCTTTATTATCCACTTTTATATTATTTTTGGGACTAACCTATTAACCGGAGGCCCGACCCAGAATTGCTGTTTTTTGCTTGTTTTAGGGTTTCGAAGAAAAGGAATATCAAACGGAGTCCAAACGGAATGAAACCTTCGGTAACGTGATTTTCTCAACGAACAAGACTAGGGAGACTTGGACCCTACGTCAAGAAAGGAAACAGGAGGCCACAAGGTAGGGGGGCGCGCCTACCCCCCAGGCGCGCCCTCCACCCTCGTGGGCCCCCTGTTGCTCCACCGACGTACTCCTTCCTCCTATATATACCTACGTACCCCCAAACGATCAGAGACGGAGCCACAAACGTAATTCCACCGCCGCAACTTTCTGTATCCACGAGATCCCATCTTGGGGCCTGTTCTGGAGCTCCGCCAGAGGGGGCATCGATCACAGAGGGCTTCTACATCAACACCATAGCCCCTCCGATGAAGTGTGAGTAGTTTACCTCAGACCTTCAGGTCCATAGTTAGTAGCTAGATGGCTTCTTCTCTCTTTTTGGATCTCAATACAATGTTCTCCCCCTCTCTTCTGGACAATCATTCCATGTAATCTTCTTTTTGCAGTGTGTTTGTTGAGACCGATGAATTGTGGGTTTATGATCAAGTCTATTTATGAATAATATTTGAATCTTCTCTGAATTCTTTTATGTATGATTGGTTATCTTTGCAAGTCTCTTCAAATTATCAGTTTGGTTTGGCCTACTAGACTGATCTTTCTTGCAATGGGAGAAGTGCTTAGCTTTGGGTTCAATCTTGCGGTGTCATTTCCCAGTGACTGTAGGGACAGCAAGACACGTATTGTGTTGTTGCCATCGAGGATAACAAGATGGGGTTTTCTTCATATTGCATGAGTCTATCCCTCTACATCATGTCATCTTGCTTAAGGCGTCACTCTGTTTTTAACTCAATACTCTAGATGCATGCTTGATAGCGGTCGATGAGTGGAGTAATAGTAGTAGATGCAGGCAAGAGTCGGTCTACTTGTCTCGGACGTGATGCCTATATACACGATCATACCTAGATATTCTCATAACTATGCTCAATTCCTTCAATTGCTCAACAGTAATTTGTTCACCCACTGTAGAATGCTTATGCTCTCGAGTGAAGCCACTAGTGAAACCTATGGCCCCTGGGTCTATCTTTATTATATTAATCTCCTACTACTTAGTTATTTCCTTTGCTATTTACTTTGCCTTTATTTTACTTTGCATCTTTATCATAAAAATATCAAAAATATTATCTTATCAGATCTCACTCTTGTAAGTGGCCTTATAGGGATTGACAACCCCTATTTGCGTTGGTTGCGAGGATTTATTTGTTTTGTGCAGGTGCGAGGGACTCGCGCGTATCCTCCTACTGGATTGATACCTTGGTTCTCAAAAACTGAGGGAAATACTTACGCTACTTTGCTGCATCATCCCTTCCTCTTTGGAGAAAATCAACGCAGTGCTCAAGAGGTAGCAAGACACTATATCATCAATTGGGATTGTTAGAGACTAGCAAATATGTCCGTGCGTTGCAACGGGAGAAAAATAATATATATAAGTGAGTCGACGTGCCACCGTCTACTTTGGTGTCTGCCTACTCCAACACCATTGCGCGCCCCATCCTCTCTAGTCTAGTAGTGTTTGGCCTATTTTCTATTATTTTTAGTCAAAATAGTTCATAAAAAACATCAACATCTTTCGATAATAATTGTGGCCATTGTGGTCTTTCTATTTCATCTGAGGGTATCTTTAACAGAATGTACATATGTTCACAAGCCGAAAGAAGGTACACATACTTTCTATATTCCAAGCAGACCAGACAGAAAGTTCCTTTGGATAGCTTATTTCGTCTAACAATTGATACGATGCGAAGTATTCAGTGCGTCTCATACCCATACAAACAATAGTGCTTTTGGTATGTGCATGATGATTGTCTCATGTGAAATTACATTATGCTTGCCTAGAGACCATAAAAACTTGTGAACTGTAAATAATCCATAAACAAATACATGTGTGTAGTGGTAGAATTGTATGACACACACACACACACACACACACACACACACACACACACACACACACACACATCCTTGTATAACTGTTCTCTACATGCATACATAGCATTCTGAGTGCTGATGGTCTTGAAGAAATCCGTACCTGAGCATCCACGCTAATGAAGAAATCCCATGTAGTTGCAGAACTTGTCATGCAAAATTTAAAAAGGGGCAGCTCCTCACCCACACGTGTGCATGCAAAAGATAGATCAGAATATATGTGAGTTGTGGAATTTGTCTTTTTGATTGACCAGCCTTCTTCCTCTCCTTCTCTTCTCCATCTCATGTCTCCCGGCAGAACCAGGATTTGGGCATAAGGGAATGGTCATATAAGAGAACTGATTTCAAATACTGACGGCCATAATTTGTTAACCAATTGTACATATACTTTCTTCCCAATACATGGAGGTCGCTAAAAATGCTGAAGAAATTTTGTATCAAAAATGTGTCTTAACAAATTTCGTAGTTAAAGAAAACCAAGTACCAAATTGGTTATTTAATTGACACTAATTTACATACCACTGTGTAACTGCATTTATAATATTTTTGTACGATATACAAATCTTGTATACCTAAGAAGTTCATCCCCAATACCTTATTTATCTTCACATGCCGGCATGTCACATCATGAACTCCACTACTTTTATTTTTTTAACATGCATGCATGAAAATACTACAGATATTAATTCCCTCAACATGCACACATCCCACTTTATGAACTACACCACTTTTATTTCTCTCAGCATGCATGAGAAATATTACTACTTCATATTTATTTTATAATTATATATAACCAAATACAAAAAAACATATGTATTTTCTAATCTTTAGTAGCATATTCAGATTCAAGACAGTCAAATCTCATAAAAATAATATATTGCACCAATTCCCGCGTGTGCCCATCGCAACGCGCGGGGACCAGAAAAAACCGGAACCGAAGACTCGGCCGGTTTTTAAGCACTCCAATGCATTTGCCCTACGTGAGCCTGAAAAATAAAATGTGTTTGACGTGCCATACTAAGCCTGTACAGGAGACCACTTAAAAAAATCATGTACAGGAAACAATTTGAATTGTCGCTGTGCATCAATTATACGTGTCATTCTGGGCTTTATTCAGGCTTGGGCCCGTTTAGCACTTTGTTTGCATCAGAACTCCTCCAACCACCGCCTGCACTACTGGCTCCGTGTCTCTCTCGTTTTCCCCTACAGCGTGCCGCCACCCACCTCTGTAATCCCGCGGCGTACAGGTCGCCGCCGCCCCCTGCCTGCGGAATCGCCGGATCCGCCTCCATTCCCAGCACCAGCAGTGGCGCACCGCCCGGCCCTCACGCGGGCCACCTCGTCCCTCTGCTGCATCGACCCGGGACGCCATGGACTGCCGCATCTGTCGCCGACGTGGGCCAAGCTTGCGCGACGCTTCCGGCCCCGATGACGACTGCGTCGTCCGCGCCTCCCTCCTACTCCTCCCCTCTCGTCCGGGAAGCGCATGCCCTCGCCGGCGCCCGCGTCCGACGCATCCTCGATTCCGACAACGATCGCGCCTCCCTCCCCCTGCTTCTCCTCTCGGCCCCATGTGCCCGCGCGAGCGTCCGATGCATCCTGCCCCGATGCCAGGGACGACCGCCAAGCACGCCTCCCTCCTCCCTTGCTGGCTCCTCCTCTCGCCCGGGCAGCGTGCCCCGGCCACCTCACACGCGAGCGCACGCATCCTCCGGCGAGCCTCCCCGTCTTGCTCTCGCCTGCAGCCGCCTCGCCGGACGACCATGGCCTCGCGCCACTGCCCGAGCGCCGCATGAAGAGCTCGCGCTACTCATCCTCAGACAACTCACAGACATATAAAAACTGATAGAATTTATAACTATAAAAGAGCGAGGTGGGACAATCTCTCTGCCTTAGAATCGAGACTGTAAAATTTTCATTGACACGAAAGGGAGGCCTCGAGTTTGCTCGCTGTTGTTGAAAAAAAATAGAGAGAATGCCCAGCCCATGTGTGGACCGTATGCGAGGCCCATGTATGAAATTCCGAGACAGACTTTTGATTGCGGGTGCATCATGTCAAAAAATTAGTACCACCTCGTATATAATAAAAAATCTCAAAAAATAAAAATATTAATATTGGTGAACGGATTAAAAAATCAGCGAAACACACCTTGCTTTATTAGTAGGTATAGATATAGATGTTGAAGTCTTGTGTGGGAAAATAAAATATCCTACTGATTTTCTTGTTCTTGATTCCCCACAAGATGACTTATGTCTCATTATTTTTGGTAGACCTTTCTTGAACACAGTTAATTCTAATATAGATTGTAAGAAACAAACGGTTGGTGTTAGCTTTGGTATTGAGTCTCATGAGTTTAATTTTTCCAAGTTTAGTAGAAATATTCATGAAAAAGAATTGCCTAGTAAGGATGAATTAATTGGTCTTGCTTCTATTGCTGTGCCACCTACTAATCCCTTAGAACAATATTTGCTAGACCATGAGAATGATTTACATATGTATGAAAGAAATGAAATAGATAAGATTTTCTTTGAACAACGTCCTCTGCTTAAACACAATTTGCCTATTGAAACTCTTGGAGGTCCACCTCCACCTAAAGGTGATCCTTTGTTTGAATTAAAACAATTGCCAGACACTTTGAAATATGCTTATCTTGATGAAAAGAAGATATATCCTGTTATTATCAGTGCTAACCTTTCAGAACATGAAGAAGAAAGATTATTGAAAGTTCTAAGGAAGCACCGGGCTGATATTGGATATACTCTTGATGATTTAAAGGGCATTAGTCCAACTCTATGTCAACACAAAATTAATATGGAATCTGATCCTAAACCCATTGTTGATAACCAACGTCGGTTAAATCCGAAGATGAAAGAGGTGGTAAGAACGGAAATATTAAAACTTCTGGAAGTAGGTATAATCTATCATATAGCTGATAGTAGATGCGCAAGTCCTGTTCATTGTGTCCCTAAGAAAGGAGGTATTACTGTTGTTCCTAATGATAAGAATGAACTTATTCCACAAAGAATTGTTACAGGCTATAGAATGGTAATTGATTTTAGAAAATTAAACAAAGTAACTAGAAAAGATCATTACCCTTTGCCTTTTATTGATCAAATGCTTGAAAGATTATCTAAGCACACACTTTTGCTTCCTTGATGGATATTCTGCCTTTTCACAAATACATGTATCTCAACTTGATAACCATGTAATGCACCTGCTACCTTTCAAAGATGTATGATGGCTATATTCTCTGACTTTTGTGAAAAGATTGTTGAGGTTTTCATGGATGACTTCTCTGTTTATGGGAAGTCTTTTGATGATTGTTTAAGCAATCTTGATCGAGTTTTGCAGAGATGTGAACAAACAAATCTTGTCTTGAATTGGGAGAAGTGCCACTTGTTGGAAATATGCCCTAGAGGCAATAATAAAAGTATTATTATATTTCAATGTTCATGATAAATGTCTTTTATTCATGCTATAACTGTATTATCCGGAAATCGTAATACACGTGTGAATACTTAGACCACAATATGTCCCTGGTGAGCCTCTAGTTGACTAGCTCGTTGTGATCAACAGATAGTCATGGTTTCCTGACTATGGACATTGGATGTCGTTGATAACGGGATCACATCATTAGGAGAATGATGTGATGGACAAGACCCAATCCTAAGCATAGCATAAAAGATCGTGTAGTTCGTTTTGCTAGAGCTTTGCCAATGTCAAGTATCTCTTCCTTCGACCATGAGATCGTGTAACTCCCGGATACCGTAAGAGTGCCTTGGGTGTATCAAACGTCACAACGTAACTGGGTGACTATAAAGGTGCATTACAGGTATCTCCGAAAGTATCTGTTGGGTTGACACGGATCGAGACTGGGATTTGTCACTCCGTATGACGGAGAGGTATCTCTGGGCCCACTCGGTAATGCATCATCATAATGAGCTCAATGTGACCAAGGTGTTGGACACGGGATCATGCATTACGGTACGAGTAAAGTGACTTGCCGGTAACGAGACTGAACAAGGTATTGGGATACCGACGATCGAGTCTCGGGCAAGTAACGTACCGATTGACAAAGGGAATTGTATACAGGGTTTGATCGAATCCTCGACATCGTGGTTCATCCGATGACAACATCGAGGAGCATGTGGGAACCATCATGGGTATCCAGATCCCGCTGTTGGTTATTGACCTGAGAGCGTCTCGGTCATGTCTGCATGTCTCCCGAACCCGTAGGGTCTACACACTTAAGGTTCGGTGACGCTAGGGTTATTAGGAAGACTAGTATGTGACTACCGAATGTTGTTCGGAGTCCCGGATGGGATCCCGGACGTCACGAGGAGCTCCGGAAGGGTACGGAGGTAAAGATTTATATATGGGAAGTTGTCAAACGGGCACCGGGAAGTTTCGGGGTCATACCGGTATTGTACCGGGGCCACCGGAAGGGTTCCGGGGGTCCACCGGGAGGGGCCACCCCTCCCGGGGGACCACATGGGCTGCGTGGGGCAGGGAGCCAGCCCCTGGTGGGCTGGGCGCACCCCCTCCCTTGGGCCCTTGCGCCTAGGGTTGAGGGGGGAACCCTAGAGGGGGCGCCCCCTTGGCTTGGGGGGCAAGCCACCCTCTTCCCCTCTCCCCTTGGCCGCCGCCCCCCTCTAGATGGGTTCTAGAGGGGCCGGCCCCCTTCTCCCTTCTCCCTATAAATAGAGGGGTGAGGGGAGGGCAGCCGGACCACCCTCCAAGTCGCAGCCCTCCCCTCCCCAACACCTCTCCTCCTCCGCTGTGTGCTTGGCGAAGCCCTGTCGGAGTACTGCTTCTCCACCATCACCACGCCGTCGTGCTGCCGGTGGAGCTGTCTTCCTCAACCTCTCCTTCCCCTTGCTGGATCAAGAAGGAGGAGACGTCTCCCGTCCCGTACGTGTGTTGAACGCGGAGGTGCTGTCCGTTCAGCACTTGGTCATCGGTGATTCGAATCACGTCGAGTACGACTCCGTCATCACCTTGCAAGCTTCCGCACGCGATCTACAAGTGGTATGTAGATGCAAACTCACTCCCTCGACTCGTTGCTTAGATGAACTCATAGATGGATCTTGGTGAAACCGTAGGAAAAATTTTAATTTTCTGCAACGTTCCCCAACAATGGCATCATGAGCTAGGTCTATGCGTAGTTCTCTAATGCACGAGTAGAACACAATTTGTTGTGGGCGTGGATCTTGTCATCTTACTTGCCTCTACTAGTCTTTTCTTGCTTCGGCGGTATTGTGGGATGAAGCGGCCCGGACCAACCTTACACGTACGCTTACGTGAGACCGGTTCCACCGACTGACATGCACTAGTTGCATAAGGTGGCTGGCGGGTGTCTATCTCTCCCACTTTAGTTGGAGCGGATTCGATGAACAGGGCCCTTATGAAGGGTAAATAGAAGTTGACAAAATCACGTTGTGGTGATTCGTAGGTAAGAAAACATTCTTGCTAGAACCCAATCGCAGCCACGTAAAAGATGCAACAACAATTAGAGGACGTCTAACTTGTTTTTGCAGCGATTGATCATGTGATGTGATATGGCCATAAGTTGTGATGAATGATGAATTGTGATGTATGAGATCATGTTCTTGTAATAGGATTCACGACTTGCATGTCGATGAGTATGACAACCGGCAGGAGCCATAGGAGTTGTCTTTATTTTTTGTATGACCTGCGTGTCATTGAATAACGCCATGTAAACTACTTTACTTTATTGCTAAACGTTAGTCATAGAAGTAGAAGTAGTCGTTGGCGTGACAACTTCAAGAAGACACGATGATGGAGATCATGGTGTCAAGCCGGTGACAAGATGATCATGGAGCCCCGAAGATGGAGATCAATGGAGTTTTATGATATTGGCCATATCATGTCACAACTATATAATTGCATGTGATGTTTATTATGTTTATGCATCTTGTTTACTTAGGACGACGGTAGTAAATAAGATGATCCCTTACAAAATTTCAAGAAGTGTTCTCCCCTAACTGTGCACCGTTGCTACAGTTCGTCGCTTCTAAGAACCACGTGATGATCGGGTGTGATGGATTCTTACGTTCACATACAACGGGTGTAAGACAGTTTTACACAGCGAAAACACTTAGGGTTAACTTGACGAGCCTAGCATGTGCAGACATGGCCTGGAACACGGAGACCGAAAGGTCGAACACGAGTCGTATGGAAGATACGATCAACATGAAGATGTTCACCGACGATGACTAGTCCGTCTCACGTGATGATCGGACACGGGCTAGTCGACTCGGATCGTGTAACACTTAGATGACTAGAGGGATGTCTAATCTAAGTGGGAGTTCATAATTTGATTAGAACTTTATTATCATGAACTTAGTCTAAAACCTTTGCAAATATGTCTTGTAGATCAATGGCCAACGCTAATGTCAACATGAACTTCAACGCGTTCCTAGAGAAAACCAAGCTGAAAGATGATGGCAGCAACTATACGGACTGGGTCCGGAACCTGAGGATCATCCTCATAGCTTCCAGGAAACAATATGTCCTAGAAGGACCGCTAGGTGACGCTCCCGTCCCAGAGAACCAAGACATTATGAATGCTTGGCAGTCTCGTGCTGATGATTACTCCCTCGTTCAGTGCGGCATGCTTTACAGCTTAGAACCGGGGCTCCAAAAGCGTTTTGAGCATCACGGAGCATATGAGATGTTCGAAGAGCTGAAACTAGTTTTCCAAGCTCATGCCCGGGTCGAGAGATATGATGTCTCCGACAAGTTCTACAGTTGTAAGATGGAGGAAAACAGTTCTTTCAGTGAGCACATCCTGAAGATGTCTGGGTTGCACAACCGTATGACCCAGCTGAACATAAACCTCCCAGATGAGGCGGTCATTGACAGAATCCTCCAGTCGCTCCCACCAAGCTACAAGAGCTTTGTGATGAACTACAACATGCAGGGGATGGTAAAGACCATTCCTGAAGTGTTCTCAATACTGAAGTCAGCAGAGGCTGAAATCAAGAAAGAACATCAAGTGTTGATGGTCAATAAGACCACTAAGTTCAAGAAGGGCAAGGGTAAGAAGAACTTCAAGAAGGACGGCAAAGATGTTGCCGCGCCCGGTAAGCCTGTTGCCGGGAAGAAGCCAAAGAATGGGCCCAAGCCTGAGACTGAGTGCTTTTATTGCAAGGGGAAGGGTCACTGGAAGCGGAACTGCCCCAAATACTTAGCGGATAAGAAGGCCGGCAACACCAAAGGTATATTTGATATACATGTGATTGATGTGTACCTTACCAGTACTCGTAGTAACTCCTGGGTATTTGATACCGGTGCCGTTGCTCATATTTGTAACTCACAGCAGGAGCTGCGGAATAAACGGAGACTGGCGAAGGACGAGGTGACTATGCGCGTCGGGAATGGTTCCAGAGTCGATGTGATCGCCGTCGGCACGCTGCCTCTACATTTACCTACGGGATTAGTTTTGAACCTTAATAATTGTTATTTAGTGCCATGTTTGAGCATGAACATTGTATCTGGATCTCGTTTAATATGAGATGGCTACTCATTTAAGTCTGAGAATAATGGTTGTTCGATTTATATGAGAGATATGTTTTATGGTCATGCTCCGATGGTCAATGGTTTATTCTTAATGAATCTCGAACGTAATGTTACACATGTTCATAGTGTGGATGCCAAAAGATGTAAAGTTGATAACGATAGTCCCACATACTTGTGGCACTGCCGCCTTGGTCACATTGGTGTCAAGCGCATGAAGAAGCTCCATGCTGATGGACTTTTGGAGTCTCTTGATTATGAATCGTTTGACACATGAGAACCATGCCTCTTGGGAAAAATGACCAAGACTCCGTTCTCCGGAACAATGGAGCGAGCAACCATCTTGTTGGAAATCATACATACCGATGTGTGCGGTCCAATGAGCGTTGAGGCTCGCGGAGGATATCGTTATGTTCTCACTCTCACTGATGACTTGAGTAGATATGGGTATGTCTACTTAATGAAACACAAGTCTGAGACCTTTGAAAAGTTCAAAGAATTTCAGAATGAGGTAGAGAATCAACGTGACCGAAAGATAAAATTCTTACGATCAGATCGTGGAGGAGAATACTTAAGTCACGAATTTGGTACACACTTAAGGAAATGTGGAATCGTTTCACAACTCACGCCGCCTGGAACACCTCAGCGAAACGGTGTGTCCGAACGTCGTAATCGCACTCTATTGGATATGGTGCGGGTCTATGATGTCTCTTACCGATTTACCGCTATCATTTTGGGGATACGCTTTAGAGACAGCTACATTCACTTTAAATAGGGCACCGTCTAAATCCGTTGAGACGACACCGTATGAATTATGGTTTGGAAAGAAACCTAAGCTGTCGTTTCTAAAAGTTTGGGGATGCGATGCTTATGTCAAGAAACTTCAACCTGAAAAGCTCGAACCCAAGTCGGAAAAATGCGTATTCATAGGATACCCTAAGGAAACTGTCGGGTATACCTTCTACTTAAGATCCGAAGGCAAGATCTTTGTTGCCAAGAACGGATGCTTTCTGGAAAAAGAGTTTCTCTCGAAAGAAGTAAGTGGGAGGAAAGTAGAACTCGATGAAGTACTACCTCTTGAAGGGAAAGTGGCACAGCGCAGGAAACCGTTCCTGTGATGCCCACACCAACTGAAGAGGAAAGCAATGATGATGATCAAGGTACTTCGGATCAAGTTACTACTGAACTTCGTAGGTCCACAAGGACACGTTCCGCACCAGAGTGGTACGGCAACCCTGTCCTGGAAATCATGTTGTTAGACAACAATGAACCTTCGAACTATGAAGAAGCGATGGCGGGCCCGGATTCCAACAAATGGCTTGAAGCCATGAAATCCGAGATAGAATCCATGTATGAAAACAAAGTATGGACTTTGACAGACTTGCCCGATGATCGGCGAGCGATAGAAAACAAATGGATTTTTAAGAAGAAGACGGACGCGGATGGTAATGTTACCATCTATAAGGCTCGACTTGTCGCTAAGGGTTATCGACAAGTTCAAGGGATTGACTACGACGAGACTTTCTCTCCCGTAGCGAAACTGAAGTCCGTCCGAATCATGTTAGCAATTGCCGCATACTATGATTATGAGATATGCAGATGGACGTCAAAACGGCATTCCTTAACGGACATCTTAAGGAAGAGCTGTATATGATGCAGCCGGAAGGTTTTGTCGATCCTCGGAACGCTAACAAAGTATGCAAGCTCCAGCGATCCATTTATGGACTGGTGCAAGCATCTCGGAGTTGGAACATTCGCTTTGATGAGATGATCAAAGCGTTTGGGTTTATGCAGACTTATGGAGAAGCCTGCGTTTACAAGAAAGTGAGTGGGAGCTCTGTAGCATTTCTCATATTATATGTAGATGACATACTCCTGATGGGAAATAATATAGAATTTCTGGACAGCATTAAGGCCTACTTGAATAAGTGTTTTTCAATGAAGGACCTTGGAGAAGCTGCTTACATATTAGGCATCAAGATCTATAGAGATAGATCGAGACACCTCATAGGTCTTTCACAAAGCACATACCTTGATAAGATTTTGAAGAGGTTCAAAATGGATCAGTCCAAGAAGGGGTTCTTGCCTATGTTACAAGGTGTGAGACTGAGCTCGGCTCAGTCACCGACCACGGCAAAAGATAAAGAAGAGATGAGTGTCATCCCCTATGCTTCAGCCATAGGATCTATTATGTATGCCATGCTGTGTACCAGACCCGATGTAAACCTTGCCATAAGTTTGGTAGCAAGATACCAAAGTAATCCCGGCAAGGAACACTGGACAGCGGTCAAGAATATCCTGAAGTACCTGAAAAGGACGAAGGACATGTTTCTCATTTATGGAGGAGACAAAGAGCTCGTCGTAAAGGGTTACATCGACGCTAGCTTCGACTCAGATCTGGATGACTCTAAGTCACAAACCGGATACGTGTATATGTTGAATGGTGGAGCAGTAAGCTGGTGCAGCTGCAAGCAGAGCGTCGTGGCGGGATCTACGTGTGAAGCGGAGTACATGGCAGCCTCGGAGGCAGCGCATGAAGCGATTTGGGTGAAGGAGTTCATCACCGACCTAGGAGTCATACCCAATGCGTCGGGGCCAATCAAACTCTTCTGTGACAACACTGGAGCTATTGCCCTCGCCAAGGAGCCCAGGTTTCACAAGAAGACCAGGCACATCAAGCGTCGTTTCAACTCCATCCGTGAAAATGTTCAAGATGGAGACATAGAGATTTGCAAAGTGCACACGGATCTGAATGTCGCAGATCCTCTGACTAAACCTCTCTCGCGTGCAAAACATGATCAACACCAGAACTCTATGGGTGTTCGATTCATCACAATGTAACTAGATTGGTGACTCTAGTGCAAGTGGGAGACTGTTGGAAATATGCCCTAGAGGCAATAATAAAAGTATTATTATATTTCAATGTTCATGATAAATGTCTTTTATTCATGCTATAACTGTATTATCCGAAAATCGTAATACACGTGTGAATACTTAGACCACAATATGTCCCTGGTGAGCCTCTAGTTGACTAGCTCGTTGTGATCAACAGATAGTCATGGTTTCCTGACTATGGACATTGGATGTCGTTGATAACGGGATCACATCATTAGGAGAATGATGTGATGGACAAGACCCAATCCTAAGCATAGCATAAAAGATCGTGTAGTTCGTTTTGCTAGAGCTTTGCCAATGTCAAGTATCTCTTCCTTCGACCATGAGATCGTGTAACTCCCGGATACCGTAAGAGTGCCTTGGGTGTATCAAACGTCACAACGTAACTGGGTGACTATAAAGGTGCATTACAGGTATCTCCGAAAGTATCTGTTGGGTTGACACGGATCGAGACTGGGATTTGTCACTCCGTATGACGGAGAGGTATCTCTGGGCCCACTCGGTAATGCATCATCATAATGAGCTCAATGTGACCAAGGTGTTGGACACAGGATCATGCATTACGGTACGAGTAAAGTGACTTGCCGGTAACGAGACTGAACAAGGTATTGGGATACCGACGATCGAGTCTCGGGCAAGTAACATACCGATTGACAAAGGGAATTGTATACAGGGTTTGATCGAATCCTCGACATCGTGGTTCATCCGATGACAACATCGAGGAGCATGTGGGAACCATCATGGGTATCCAAATCCCGCTGTTGGTTATTGACCTGAGAGCGCCTCGGTCATGTCTGCATGTCTCCCGAACCCGTAGGGTCTACACACTTAAGGTTCGGTGACGCTAGGGTTATTAGGAAGACTAGTATGTGACTACCGAATGTTGTTCGGAGTCCCGGATGGGATCCCGGACGTCATGAGGAGCTCCGGAAGGGTCCGGAGGTAAAGATTTATATATGGGAAGTTGTCAAACGGGCACCGGGAAGTTTCGGGGTCATACCGGTATTGTACCAGGGCCACCGGAAGGGTTCCGGGGGTCCACCGGGAGGGGCCACCCCTCCCGGGGGACCACATGGGCTGCGTGGGGCAGGGAGCCAGCCCCTGGTGGGCTGGGCGCACCCCCTCCCTTGGGCCCTTGCGCCTAGGGTTGAGGGGGGAACCCTAGAGGGGGCGCCCCCTTGGCTTGGGGGGCAAGCCACCCTCTTCCCCTCTCCCCTTGGCCGCCGCCCCCCTCTAGATGGGTTCTAGAGGGGCCGGCCCCCTTCTCCCTTCTCCCTATAAATAGAGGGGTGAGGGGAGGGCAGCCGGACCACCCTCCAAGGCGCAGCCCTCCCCTCCCCAACACCTCTCCTCCTCCGCTGTGTGCTTGGCGAAGCCCTGTCGGAGTACTGCTTCTCCACCATCACCACGCCGTCGTGCTGCCGGTGGAGCTGTCTTCCTCAACCTCTCCTTCCCCTTGCTGGATCAAGAAGGAGGAGACGTCTCCCGTCCCGTACGTGTGTTGAACGCGGAGGTGTTGTCCGTTCAGCACTTGGTCATCGGTGATTCGAATCACGTCGAGTACGACTCCGTCATCACCTTGCAAGCTTCCGCACGCGATCTACAAGTGGTATGTAGATGCAAACTCACTCCCTCGACTCGTTGCTTAGATGAACTCATAGATGGATCTTGGTGAAACCGTAGGAAAAATTTTAATTTTCTGCAACGTTCCCCAACACCACTTTATGGTTAATGAAGGCATTGTCTTGGGTCATAAAATTTCTGAAACAAGTATCGAAGTGGATCAAGCTAAGGTTGATGCAATTGATAGAATGCCATGTCCTAAGGACATCAAAGGTATTCGTAGTTTCTTAGGTCATGCTAGTTTCTATAGGAGATTTATCAAAGACTTTTCTAAAATTTCTAGGCCTCTCACTAGTCTCTTGCAAAAGGATATCCCTTTTGTTTTTATGATGATTGTCTTGAAGCCTTTGAAACACTCAAGAAAGCCTTAATTTCTGCACTTATTGTTCAACCACCTGATTGGAACTTGCCTTTTGAAATTACGTGTGATGCTAGTGATTATGATGTTGGTGTTGTTCTAGGGCAAAGAGTTGATAAGAAATTAAATGTTATTCATTATTCTAGTAAAACTCTAGACAATGCTCAAAGAAATTATGCTACTACTGAAAAATAATTCTTAGCAGTGGTGTTTGCTTGTGATAAATTTAGACCTTATATTGTTGATTCCAAAGTAACTATTCACATAGACCAAGCTGCTATTAAATATCTTATGGAAAATAAAAATGCTAAACCTAGACTTATTCATTGGGTTCTCTTGTTACAAGAATTTGATTTACATATCATTGATAGAAAAGGAGCTGAGAACCATGTAGCTGATAACTTTTCTAGGCTTGAAAATGTGCTTGATGACCCACTACCTATTGATGATAGTTTTCCTGATGAGCAGTTAGCTGCAATAAATGTTGCTAATAGTACTCCTTGGTATGCTGAGTATGCTAATTACATTGTTGCTAAATATTTACCTCCTAGCTTTACATACCAACAAAAGAAACAATTCTTCTATGATTTAAGACATTAGTTTTGGGATGACCCACATCTTTATAAAGAAGGAGTAGATTGTATTATTAGACGTTGTGTACCTGAGCATGAAGAGGGACAAATCTTACGGAAATGTCACTCCGAGGCTTATGGAGGGCATCATGCTGGAGATAGAACTGCTCACAAGGTATTGCAGTCTGGATTTTATTGGCGTGCTCTCTTCAAGGATGCCAGTAAGTACGTCTCATCTTGTGATGAATGTCAAAGAATAGGTAATATCGGTAAGCGTCAAGAAATGCCTATGAATTATTCACTTGCTGTTGAACCATTTGATGTTTGGGGATTTGATTACATGGGACCTTTTCCTTCTTCTAATGGGTATACACATATTTTGGTTGATGTTGATTATGTTCCTAAATGGGTAGAAGCTATTCCAACCAGTAGTGCTGATCACAACACCTCTATTAAAATGCTTAAGGAAGTTATTTTACCAAGGTTTGGAGTCCCTAGATATTTAATGACTGATGGTGGTTCACACTTTATTCATAGTGCTTTCCGTAAAATGCTTGCCATGTATGATGTTAACCATAGAATTGCATCACCCTATCATCCTCAGTCTAGTGGTCAAGTTGAACTTAGCAATAGAGAAATAAAGTTAATTTTGCAAAAGATGTTGAAAATGCAGTAATTTCAAAAAAAAAAATCCTACGCACACGCAAGATCCATCTAGGTGATGCATAGCAACGGGAGGGGAAGAGTGTTGTCCATGTACCCTCGTAGACCGTAAGTGGAAGCGTTATGACAACGCGGTTAATGTAGTCGTACGTCTTCACTATCCGACCGATCCTAGCACCAAAGGTACGGCACCTCTGCGATCTGCGCACGTTCAGCTCGGTGACGTCCCATGAACTCTAGATCTAGCTGAGTGTCGAGGGAGAGCTTCGTCAGCACGGCGACGTGATGACGGTGATGATGAAGTTACCGACGCAGGGCTTCGCTTAAGCACTACAACGATATGACCGATGTGGAAATCTATGGAGGGGGGCACCGCACACGGCTAAACAATCAACTTGTGTGTCTATGGGGTGCCCCCTCCCCCGTATATAAAGGAGTGGAGGAGGGGGAGGGGCGGCCCTCTATGGCGCGCCCAAAGAGGGAAGTCCTACTCCCGGTGGGAGTAGGATTCCCCCTTTCCCTTGTTGGAGTAGGAGAGAAGGAAGGGGAAGAGAGGGAGACGGAAAGGGGGGCCGGCTGCCACCCCAATTCATATTGGGCTTGGGGGGGCATGCCCCCATCTAGGCCGCCTCCTCCTCTCTCCCACTAAGGCCCATACACTCCCCGGGGGGTGCCGGTAACCCCCCGGTACTCCGGTAATTGCCCGAGCTCACCCAGAACCATTCCGATGTCCAACCATAGGCTTCCAATATATCGATCTTTATGTCTCGACCATTTCGATACTCCTCATAATGTCCGTGATCATATCCGAGACTCCGAACTACCTTCGGTACATCAAAACACATAAACTCATAATATCGATCGTCACCGAACGTTAAGTGTGCGGACCCTACGGGCTCGAGAACTATGTAGACATGACCGATACTCGTCTCCGGTCAATAACCAATAGCGGAACCTGGATGCTCATATTGGCTCCTACATATTCTACGAAGACCTTTATCGGTCAAACCGCAGAACAGCATACGTTGTTCCCTTTGTCATCGGTATGTTACTTGCCCGAGATTCGATCGTCGGTATCACCATACCTAGTTCAATCTCGTTACCGGCAAGTCTCTTTACTCGTTCCGTAATGCATCATCCCGCAACTAACTCATTATTCACATTGCTTGCAAGGCTTATAGTGATGTGCATTACCGAGAGGGCCCAGAGATACCTCTCCGACAATCGGAGTGACAAATCCGAATCTCGATCTATGCCAACTCAACAAACACCATCGAAGACACCTGTAGAGCATATTTATAATCACCCAGTTACATTGTGACGTTTGATAGAACACTAAGTGTTCCTCTGGTATTTGAGAGTTGCATAATCTCATAGTCATAGGAACATGTATAAGTCATGAAGAAAGCAATAGCAATAAACTAAACAATCATAGTGCTAAGCTAATGGATGGGTCTTGTCCATCACATCATTCTCTAATGATGTGTTCCCGTTCATCAAATGACAAAACATGTCTATGGCTAGGAAACTCAACCATCTTTGATTAACGAGCTAATCTAGTAGAGGCATACTAGGGACACTCTGTTTGTCTATGTATTCACACATGTACTAAGTTTCCGGTTAGTACAATTCTAGCGTGAATAATAAACATTTATCATGATGTAAGGAAATATAAATAAGAACTTTATTGTTGCCTCTAGGGCATACTTCCTTCAGTCTCCCACTTGCACTAGAGCCAATAATCTAGTTCACATCATAATGTGATTTAACACCAATAGTTCACATCTTTATGTGATTAGTTCACACCTCCATGTGACTAATACCCAAAGGGTTTACTAGAGTAAATAATCTAGTTCACATCGCTATGTGATTAACACCCAAAGAGTGATCATGTTTTTCCTGTGAGAGAAGTTTAGTCAACGGGTCTGCCACATTCAGATCCGTATGTATTTTGCAAATTTTCTATGTCTACAATGCTCTGCACGGAGCTACTCTAGCTAATCGCTCCCACTTTCAATATGTATCCAGATTGAGACTTAGAGTCATCCGGATTAGTGTCAAAGCTTGCATTGACATAACCCTTTATGACGAACTTTTTGTCACCTCCATAACCGAGAAACATGTCCTTATTCCACTAAGGATAATTTTGACCGTTGTCCAGTGATCCACTCCTGGATCACTATTGTACCCTCTTGCCAAACTCATGGTGAGGTACATAATAGGTCTGGTACACAACATAGCATACTTTATAGAACCTATGACTGAGGCATAGGGAATGACTTTTCATTCTCTTTCTATTTTCTGCCGTGTTGGGGTTTTGAGTCTTTACTCAACTTCACACCTTGCAACACAAGCAAGAACTCCTTATTTGACTGTTCCATTTTGAACTACTTCAAAATCTTGTCAAGGTATATACTCATTGAAAAAACTTATCAAGCGTCTTGATATATCTCTATAGATCTTGATGCTCAATATGTAAGCAGCTTCACCGAGGTATTTGTTTGAAAAACTCCTTTCAAACACTCATTTATGCTTTCCAGAAAATTCTACATCATTTCCGGTCAACAATATGTCATCCACATATACTTATCAGAAAGGCTGTAGTGCTCCCACTCACTTTCTTGTAAATACAGTCTTCACCGCAAGTCTGTATAAAACTATATGTTTTGATCAACTTATCAAAGCGTATATTCCAACTCCGAGATGCTTGCACCAGTCCATAGATGGATCGTTGGAGCTTGCACATTTTGTTAGCACCTTTAGGATTGACAAAACCTTCTGGTTGTATCATATACAACTCTTCTTTAATAAATCCAATAAGGAATGCAGTTTTGATATCCATTTGTCAGATTTCATAAAATGTGGCAATTGCTAACATGATTCGGACAGACTTTAAGCATCGATACGAGTCAGAAAATCTCATCGTAGTCAACATCTTGAACTTGACAAAAAACCTTTTTCGACAAGTCAAGCTTTGTAGATAGTAACACTACTATCAGCGCCTGTCTTCCTCTTGAAGATCCATTTATTCTCAATGGCTTACTGATCATCGGGAAAGTCCACCAAAGTCCACACTTTGTCCTCATACATGGATTCTATCTCAGATTTCATAGCTTCAAGCCATCTGTCGGAATTTGGTCTCATCATCGCTTCCTCATAGTTCGTAGGTTCATCATGGTCTAGTAACATGACTTCCAGAACAGGATTACCGTACCACTCTGGTGCAAATTGTACTCTGGTTGACCTACGAGGTTTGGTAGTAACTTGATCTGTAGTTTCATGATCATCATCCTTAATTTCCTCACTAATTGGTGTAGGCATCACTAGAACTGATTTCAGTGATGAGCTACTTTCCAATTCAAGAGAAGGTACAATTACCTCATCAAGTTCTACTTTCCTCCCACTCACTTCTTTCGAGAGAAACTCCTTCTCTAGAAAGGATCCACTCTTTATCATCAAAGCTCTTTCCTTTGGATCTGTGATAGAAGGTGTACCCAATAGTTTCTTTTGGGTATCCTATGAAGACACACTTCTTCAATTTGGGTTTGAGCTTATCAGGCTGAAACTTTTTCACATAAGCATCGCAACACCAAACTTTAAGAAACGGCAACTTGGGCTTCTTGCTAAACCAAAGTTCATACGGTGTCGTCTCAACGGATTTTTAGATGGTGCCCTATTTAACGTGAATGCGGCTGTCTCTAATGCATAACCCCAAAATGATAGTGGTAAATCGGTAAGAGACATCATAGATCGCACCATATCTAATAAAGTACGGTTAGGATGTTCGGACACACCATTATGTTGTGGTGTTCCAGGTGGCGTGAGCTGCGAAACTATTCCACATTGTTTTAAATGAAGACCAAACTTGTAACTCAAATATTCACCTCCATGATCGGATTGTAGAAACTTTATTTTCTTGTTACGATGATTTTCTACTTCACTATGAAATTCTTTATATTTTTCAAATGTTTCAGACTTATGTTTCATCAAGTAGATATACCTATATCTACTCAAATCATCTGTGAAGGTTAGAAAATAACGATATCCTCCGCGAGCCTCAACACTCATCGGATCACATACATCAGTATGTATTATTTCCAATAAGCCAGTGGCTCGCTCCATTGTTCCGGAGAACGGAGTCTTAGTCATCTTGCCCATGAGGCATGGTTCGCAAGCATTAAGTGATTCATAATCAAGTGATTCCAAAAGCCCATCAGCATGGAGTTTCTTCATGCGCTTTACACCAATATGACCTAAATGACAGTGCCACAAATAGGTTGCACTGTCATTATTAACTTTGCATCTTTTGGCTTCAATATTATGAATATGTGTATCACTATGATCGAGATTCAATAAAGCATTCACCTTGGGTGTATGACCACATAAGGTTTTATTCATGTAAACAGAATAACAATTATTCTTTGACTTAAATGAATAACTATATTGCAATAAACATGATCCAATCATATTATGCTCAATGCAAACACCAAATAACATTTATTTTAGGTTCAACACTAATCCCGAAGGTAAAGGGAGTGTGTGATGGTGATCTTATCAACCTTGGAATCATTTCCAACACACATCGTCACCTTGCCCTCAACTAGTCTTTGTTTATTTTGCATCTCCCATTTCGAGTTACTATTCTTAGCAACTGAACCTGTACCAAATACCGAGGGGTTTGCTATAAACATTAGTAAAGTACACATCAATAACATGTATATCAAATATAACATTGTTCACTTTGCCATACTTCTTATCCGCCAAGTATCTAGGGCAGTTCCACTTCCAGTAACCATTTCCTTTGTAGTAGAAGCACTGAGTTTCAGGCTTGGGTCTAGCTTTGGGATTCTTCATAGGAGTGGCAACTTGCTTTCCATTCTTCTTGAAGTTCCATTTCTTTCCCTTTCCCTTTTACTTGAAACTAGTGGTCTTGTCAAACATTAACACTTTATGCTTTTTTTGATTTCTACCTTCGCCAATTTCAGTATCGTGAAGAGCTCGGGAATCGTTTTCTCCATCCCTTGCATATTATAGTTCATGACAAAGTTCTAGTAACTTGGTGATAGTGACTAGAGAACTCTGTCAATTACTATCTTATCTGGAAGATTAACTCCCACTTGATTCAAGCGATTGTAGTACTTAGACATTCTGAGCACTACTGGTTGAGCTATTCTCCTCCATCTTGTAGGAAAAGTACTTGTCAGAGGTCTCATACCTCTCGACTCGGGCATGAGTCTGAAATACCAATATCAACTCTTGGAACATCTCATATGCTCCATGGCGTTTCAAAACATTTTTGAATTCCCGGTTCTAAGCCATAAAGCATGGTGCACTAAACTATCAAGTAGTCATCTTACTGAGCATGTCAAACGTTCATAACGTCCGCATCTCCTCCTGCAATAGTTCTGTCACCTAGCGGTGCATCAAGGACACAATTCTTCTATGCAGCAATGAGGATAAACCTCAGATCATGGACCTAGTCCACATCATTGTTACTATCATCTTTCAACTTAGTTTTCTCTAGGAACATATCATAAATAAAACGGGGAAGCTATACGCGAGCTATTGATCTACAACATAGATATGAAAATACTATCAGGACTAAGTTCATGATAAATTTAAGTTCAATTTAATCATATTACTTAAGAACTGCATGATCACGTGATCCATATCAACTAAACCATGTCCGATCATCATGTGAGATGGAGTAGTTTTCAATGGTGAACATCACTATGTTGATCATATCTACTATATGATTCACGCTCGACCTTTCAGTCTCAGTGTTCCAAGGCCATATCTGCATATGCTAGGCTCGTCAAGTTTAACCCGAGTATTCTGCATGTGCAAAACTAGCTTGCACCCGTTGTATGTGAACGTAGAGCTTATCACACCCGATCATCATATGGTGTCTCGGCACGACGACCTGTCGCAACGGTGCATACTCAGGAAGAACACTTGTACCTTGAAATTTAGTGAGAGATCATCTTATAATGCTACCGCCACACTAAGCAAAATAAGATGCATAAAAATATAAACATTGCATGCGATCAAATAAGTGATATGATATGGCCATCATCATCTTGTGCCTTTGATCTCCATCTCCAAAGCACCGTCATGATCACCATCGTCACTGGCTTGGCACCTTGATCTTCATCAAAGCATCGTTGTCATCTCGCCAGCTATTGCTTCTATGACTATCGCTACTGCTTAGTGATAAAGTAAAGCAATTACATGGCGATTGCATTTCATACAATAAAGCGACAACCATATGGCTCCTGCCAGTTGCCGATAACTGTGTTACAAAATATGATCATCTCATACAATAAAATTTAGCATCATGTCTTGACCATATCACATCACAACATGCCCTGCAAAAACAAGTTAGACGTCCTCTACTTTATTGTTGCAAGTTTTACGTGGCTGCTACGAGCTTAGCAAGAACCGTTCTTACCTACGCATCAAAAACCACAATGCGGTATAGTGATTGCTTTTTGATCTTCAGAAAGAACCCGGTTCAGAAACTAGTGGTCTTGTTAATCATCAACACTTGATGCTCTTTCTTGATTTCTACCTTCATCGATTTCATCATCATGAAAAGCTTGGGAATCGTTTTCATCATCCCTTGCATACTATAGTTCATCACGAAGTTCTACTAACTTGGTGATGGTGACTAGAGAATTCTGTCAATCACTATTTTATCTGGAAGATTAACTCCCACTTGATTCAAGCGATTGTAGTACCCAGACAATCTGAACACATGCTCACTGCTTGAGCTATTCTCCTCCATCTTTTAGCTATGGAACTTGTTGGAGATTTCATATCTCTCAACTCGGGTATTTGCTTGAAATATTAACTTCAACTCCTGGAACATCCATATGATCCATGACGTTCAAAACGTCTTTGAAGTCCCGATTCTAAGATGTTAAGCATGGTGCACTAAACTATCAAGTAGTCATCATATTGATCTAGCCAAATGTTCATAACGTCTGTATCTGCTCCTGCAATAGGTCTGTCACCTAGTGGTGCATCAAGGACATAATTCTTCTGTGCAGCAATGAGGATAAACCTCAGATCATAGATCCAATCCGCATCATTGCTACTAACATCTTTCAACTTAGTTTTCTCTAGGAACATATCAAAAATAAAACAAGGGAGCTAAACGCGAGCTATTGATATACAACATAGATATGCTAATACTACCAGGACTAAGTTCATGATAAATTTAAGTTCAGTTAATCATATTACTTAAGAACTCCCACTTAGAAAGACATCCCTCTAATCTTCTAAGTGATCACGTGATCCAAATCAACTAAACCATAACCGATCATCACGTGAAATGGAGTAGCTTTCAATGGTGAACATCAATATGTTGATCATATCTACTATATGATTCATGCTCGACCTTTCGGTCTCAGTGTTCCGAGGCCATATCTGCATATGCTAGGCTCGTCAAGTTTAACCTGAGTATTCTGCGTGTGCAAAACTAGCTTGCACCCGTTGTAGATGGACGTACAGCTTATCACACCCGATCATCACGTGGTGTCTGGGCACGACGAACTTTGGCAACGGTGCATACTCAGGGGGAACACTTTTATCTTGAAATTTAGTGAGAGATCATCTTGTAATGCTACCGTCAATCAAAGCAAGATAAGATGCATAAAAGATAAACATCACATGCAATCAATATAAGTGATATGATATGGCCATCATCATCTTGTGCTTGTGATCTCCATCTCTGAAGCACCGTCATGATCACCATCGTCACCGGCGCGACACCTTGATCACCATCGTAGCATCGTTGTCGTCTCGTCAATCTTATGCTTCCACGACTATCGCTACCGCTTAGTGATAAAGTAAAGCATTACAGCACAATTGCATTGCATACAATAAAGCGACAACCATATGGCTCCTGCCAGTTGCCGATAACTCGGTTACAAAACATGATCATCTCATACAATAAAATTTAGCATCATGTCTTGACCATATCACATCACAACATGCCCTGCAAAAACAAGTTAGACGTCCTCTACTTTATTGTTGCAAGTTTTACGTGGCTGCCACGAGCTTAGCAAGAACCGTTCTTACCTACGCATCAAAAACCACAATGCGGTATAGTGATTGCTTTTTGATCTTCAGAAACCCGGTTCATTGAATCTGATTCAACTAAAGTTGGAGAAACAGACACCCACTAGCCACCCATGTGCGAAGCACGTCGGTAGAACCAGTCTCGCATAAGCATACGCGTAATGTCGGTCTGAACCGCTTCATCCAACAATACCGCTGAATCAAGAATCAACTAGTGACGGCAAGCAATATGTATATACCCACGCCCACAACTCCTTTGTGTTCTACTCGTGCATATAACATCTACGCATAGACCTGGCTCGGATGCCACTTTTGCAGAACAAAGTAATTTAAAAAAAATCCTACGCACATGCAAGATCCATCTAGGTGATGCATAGCAACGAGAGGGGAAGAGTGTTGTCCACATACCCTCGTAGACCGTAAGCGGAAGCGTTATGACAACGCGGTTGATTTAGTCGTACATCTTAACGATTCGACATTCCTAGCATCGAAGGTACGGCACCTTCGCGATTTGCACACGTTCAGCTCGGTGACGTCCCACGAACTCTAGATCCAGCTGAGTGTCGAGGGAGAGCTTTGTTAGCACGGCGGCGTGATGATGGTGATGATGAAGTTAACGACGCAGAGCTTCGCCTAAGCACTACAACGATATGACCGAGGTGGAACTCTGTGGAGGGTGGCACCGCACATGGCCAAACAATCAACTTGTGTGTCTATGGGGTGCCCCCTGATATGTCTCCAACGTATCTATAATTTTTTTATTGTTCCATGCTATTATATTATCTGTTTTGAATGTTTAATGCGTTTTAATATACATTTTTATATTATTTTTGGGACTAACCTACTAACCAAAGGCCCAGTACAAATTGTTGTTTTTTGCCTATTTCAGTGTTTCGCAGAAAAGGAATACCAAACAGAATCCAAATGGAATGAAACCTTTGGGAGAGTTATTTTTGAAATAAACGTGATCCATGAGTCTTGGAGTGGACGTCAAGAAAGAAGTGAGGAGGCCATGAGGCAGGAGGGCGCGCCCCCCACCCTCGTGGGCCCCTCGTAGCTCCACCGACGTACTTCTTCCTCCTATATATGCCCATATACCCTGAAAACATCCAGGAGCACCATGAAACCCTATTTCCACCACCGCAACCTTCTGTGCCAGTGAGATCCCATCTTGGGGCCTTTTTCGGCGCTCCGCCGGAGGGGGAATCGATCACGGAGGGCTTCTACATCAACACCATAGCCTCCCCGATGATGTGTGAGTAGTTAACCACAGACCTTCGGGTCCATAGTTATTAGCTAGATGGATTCTTATCTCTATTTGGATCTCAATACAAAGTTCTCCTCGATTCTCTTGGAGATCTATTCAATGTAATTATTTTTGCGGTGTGTTTGTCGACATCCAATGAATTGTGGGTTTATGATCAAGATTATCTATGAACAATATTTGATTCTTCTCTGAATTCCTTTATGTATGATTTAATATCTTTGCAAGTCTCTTCGAATTATCAGTTTGGTTTGGCCTACTAGATTGATCTTTCTTGCAATGGGAGAAGTGTTTAGCTTTGGGTTCAATCTTGCGGTGTCCTTTCCTAGTGACCGCGGGGGCAGCAAGGCACATATTGTATTGTTGCCATCGAGGATAAAAAGATGGGTTTTATATCATATTGCTTGAGTTTATCCCTCTACATCATGTCTTCTTGCCTAATGCGTTACTCTGTTCTTATGAACTTAATACTCTAGATGCATGCTGGACAGCGGTCGATGTGTGGAGTAATAGTAGTAGGTGCAGAATCGTTTCGGTCTACTTGTCGCGGATGCGATACCTATATATATGATCATGCCTAGATATTCTCATAACTATGCGATTTTCTATCAATTGCTCGACAGTAATTTGTTAACCCACCATAGAATTTGCTATCTTGAGAGAAGCCACTAGTGAAACCTATGGCCCCCGGGTCTATATTCCATCATATTATTTTCCGATCTACTTGCTATTTCCATCGTTGTTTATTTTGCAATCCTTATTTTCCAATCTATACAATAAAATACCAAAAATTATTATCTTATTATCTCTATCAGATCTCACTTTCGTAAGTGATGGTGAAGGGATTGACAACCCCTTTGTCGCGTTGGTTGCGAGGTTGTTGTTTGTTTGTGCAGGTACTAGGGACTTGCATGTTATCTCCTACTGGATTGATACATTGGTTCTAAAAACTAAGGGAAATACTTATGCTGCTTTGCTACATCACCCTTTCCTATTCAATGGAAATCAACGCATGCTCATGAGGTAGCAAGAAGGATTTCTGGCGCCGTTGCCGGGGAGGTTGCACCAAGTCAAGTCAAGATTTGATCTCCCGTCAACAACCATTTCTGGCGCCGTTGCCGCGGAGATCTGCACACAAGTCAAGACATACCAAGTACCCATCACAAACTCTTATCCCTCACATTACATTATTTGCCATTTGCCTCTTGTTTTCCTCTCCCCCACTTCACCCTTGCCGTTTTATTCGCCCTCTTTTCCATTCGCCTCTTTTCCGTTTGCCTCTTTTTTCTTGCTTCTTGTGTGTCCGTGTGACGCCCGGATAATTAGGCTACAGCAATCCCACGTTAATGATGCCACGTCACCACGGTTACTGTTGTTAATCTCACGTTAGTTCAAAACCGATTCAAATTCAAATTTGAAATTAAGTCAAACAATAAAAGTTTCCAAACATTAAAACTAAAATGCTCTAAACGTGTCAAATAATTCATGAGTAATAATGGTGGAGAAACCACATATTTAAAAACATGTTTAAATGCTCGAAAGTAATTAACACTGTGACTAAAACAATTAAATAAATGACTTTTGAATTTTATAAAATCCAAAACTATTTTATTTGGAAGTAAAGATTTTTATGGCAGAGGCTTAATTTACAACACTCATTTAGGCGCTAATTATTTATCTTAATAGATTTAAAATATTTTGGAAGTTAAAAGAAAAGAAATGAGAAGGAAAAACATAAAAAACAAAAGGAGCCCCCCCTCACTGGGCCTGGGCCCACAGGCCACCGGGCCGCCTGGCCGGCCCAACTGGCTACCCACTCCCCCCATAACCCCCTCCCCGCTAGCCGAAACCCTAGCCCACGACTCCCACTGCCCCTCATGATCCTCGCTCGTCCCTCTCCCCCCCTCCCGATCTGGATCGGGGGCGCACGCCCGGTTCCAGCGCCGCGCGACGCAGCCCACTCCAACCTCGTCGCCGCCGCACCGCCGCCGCCCGAGCAACCCCTCCCGTCCTCATCCACGCCGGCGCTGCCACGTCCTCGACCTCTTCTTCGTCAGACCTCGCTGAACTGCCTCGGCCCCGCCACTCGCGTCCCACCTCCTCCTCATCGGCGCCCACGCGCCTCGCCAACCCATTCTCTCCAACGCTGTGAGCGACCCCTCCTCTCCTTTCTGCCCCGCTCGGCGCGCCTCTCTTCGTCGCCGCTAGCACGTCCGCCCGAGCCCTGCCTGCAGTCACCGCGTGCTGGCCACGCCCAGCTCGCACGCGCCCAGCCCTGCGACCACCCGCGCGATGTGCCCGTGCATGCCCCTTGCTCGCCTCCCGCCATCGCTGTTGTTGCTCGCTGCCCGCACGCGCCCACGGCCGCTCGTTGCTCCGGCCACCCGCTGGCCACCATGGCTCCCGTTCCGCTGCTACTGCGCCCGCTCACAGCCGGCCCCGCAGTCGCCGTCCTCGCCGCGCTCGATGCCTGACCCCTCCCCCCCGCCCCCCGCGCGCG
>NC_041382.1:620969585-621082144 GCF_002162155.2 Triticum dicoccoides
TGCCCCCCTCGATCGACTCCAATCCCAGCTTGTCGTCGACCGCCACCACTGCTTGGCCCCGGCTCCGCCTAGACGAGTCGCGACCACCCATCTGCCGCCTCCCCTAGTCGGCTTCGTGGTCGCCGGCTCCTGCGCTGCTAGTCACGCCCGAGGCCAGCGCCTGGGCTCGCCCCATCGGGCGCTCGTGCCCGCGCCCGTGTGCCCGCACGCCCGATCCGCTAGGCCCCTATGGGCCAATGACAAAGGAGCCCCACTGATATGTCTCCAACGTATCTATAATTTTTGATTGTTCCATGCTATTATATTATCTGTTTTGGATGTTAATGGGCTTTATTTTACACTTTTATATTATTTTTGGGAATATCAAACGGAATGAAACCTTCGGGAGAGTTATTTTGGAACAAACGTGATCCAGAGGACTTGGAGTAGACATCAAGCAACCAACGAGGTGGCCACGAGGCAGGGGGCGCGCCTACCCCTTGGGCACGCCCTCCCCCCTCGTGGGCCCCTCGTGGCTCCACCGACCTACTTCTTCCTCCTATATATGTTCATATACCCCGAAAACATCCAGGAGCACCATGAAACCATATTTCCACCGCCGCAACCTTCTATACCCAAGAGATCCCATCTTGGGGCCTTTTCCGGAGCTCCGCCGGAGGGGGCATCGATCATGGAGGGCCTCTACATCAACTCCATGGCCCCTCTGATGATGTGTGAGTAGTTTACTTCAGACCTTCAGGTCCATAGCTATTAGCTAGATGGCTTCTTCTCTCTCTTTGTATCTCAATACAAAGTTCTCCTCGATCTTCTTGGAGATCTATTCGATGTCACTCTTTTTGCGGTGTGTTTGTCGAGATTCGATGAATTGTGGGTTTATGATCAAGTCTATCTATGAACAATATTTGATTCTTCTCTGAAATCTTTTGTGTATGATTGGTTATCTTTGCAAGTCTCTTCGAATTATCAGTTTGGTTTGGCCTACTAGATTGATTTTTCTTGCAATGGGAGAAGTGCTTAGCTTTGGGTTCAATCTTGCAGTGCTCGATCCCAGTGACAGAAAGGGAAACGACACGTATTGTATTGTTGCCATCGAGGATAAAAAGATGGGGTTTATCTCATATTGCTTGAGTTTATCCCTCTACATCATGTCATCTTGCCTAATGTGTTACTCTGTTCTTATGAACTTAATACTCTAGATTCATGCTGGATAGTGGTCGAGGTGTGGAGTAATAGTAGTAGATGTAGGCAGGAGTCGGTCTACTTGTCACGGACGTGATGCCTATATACATGATCATGCCTAGATATTCTCATAATTATTCGCTTTTCTATCAATTGCTCGACAGTAATTTGTTCACCCACCGTAATACTTATGCTATCTTGCGAGAAGCCACTAGTGAAACCTATGGCCCCGGGTCTATTCTCCATTATATTAATCTCCCGTCACCAAGCTATTTCTATTAACATTTATTTTGCAATCTTTACTTTCAATCTATATCATAAAAATACCAAAAATATTTATCTTATCATTATTATCTCTACCGGATCTCACTCTCGTAAGTGACCGTGAAGGGATTGACAACCCCTTTATCGCGTTGGTTGCGAGGTTCTTATTTGTTTGTGTAGGTACGAGGGACTTGCGTGTAGTCTCCTACTGTATTGATACCTTGGTTCTCAAAAACTGAGGAAAATACTTACGCTACTTTGCTGCATCACCCTTTCCTCTTCAAGGGAAAACCAACGCAGTTCTCAAGAGGTAGCACCCACCCCCAGAACGTTAAAAAAAGGGTTAAAAAGAATTAAAAATAAATAAGTAAAAATATTAATTAATTAATTAAGTTAATTAATTAGGTTTAATTAAACTAATTAAAATCTATTACCCTAATAACCTAGTTAGACTAAATTAACTAGTTAGTTAATGTAACAGTCAATGACAGGGGGCCCCACCCCCTGTTGACCAGTCAAACGTTGACTGGTCAACTGGGACCCCCTGGCCCACTTGTCAGCCTCTGGTACACTTTAGTGTAGGCAGAGCTGGGTGCACCTAGCATTTAGCGATTTAATTTTGAATTAATAATGATTCCAGAATATTACTAAAACTTGGAAAAACCGTCATAAATAAACGATAGCTCGGATGGAAAAACTTTGTCCATGAAAGTTGCTCAGAACGATGAGACGAATCCGGATACACAGCCAGTTCGTCCGCCACACATCCCTAGCATAGCAAACACGCAACTTTCCCCCTCCGGTTCATATGTCCGAAAACGCGAAACACTGGGAATACGTTCCCGGTTGTTTTCCCCCTTCGCCGGTATCACCTCCTACTGCGTTAGGGCACACCTAGCACTGTTACTTGTCATGTCATGCATTGTTATGCATCTGTTTGCATTGTGTTCATTGTTTCTTCCCCCTCTTCTCTCCGGTAGACTATGAGACTGATGCCACTGCTGGTGCCCCGATCGACTACGCTGTTGACGACCCCTACTTGCCGGAGCCACCAGGCAAGCCCCCCCTTGATCACCAGATATCGTCTATTCTTCTCTCTACTGCTTGCATTAGAGTAGTGTACCATGTTACTGCTTTTCGTTAATCCTATTATGATGCATAGCCTGTCCTTGCTACTACTGTTGTTACCTTGTCCGCAATCCTAAATGCTTAGTATAGGATGCTAGTATTCCATCAGTGGCCCTACTTTGTTGTCCGTCCGTCTGCCATGATGTACTATCGGGCCGTGATCACTCGGGAGGTGATCACGGGTATATACTATATACTTTATACATGATACATGTGGTGACTAAAGTCGGGTCGGCTCGTAGAGTACCCGCGAGTGATTCACGGATTGGGTCCGAAAGGACGTTTGTCCTGACGGCCCTCTGAGTGAACCTTTGTGGCGGAGCGACAGGGTAGGTTGACACCACCTAGGAGAGAGGTGGGCCTGGCCCTAGTCGGCGTCCGTGGTTAATTCAATTAACACGCTTAACGAGATCTGGGTATTTGATCTTAGTCTGGCCACTGGCCTATACGCACTAACCAACTACGTGGGAACAGTTATGGGCACTCGACGTCGTGGTATCAGTCGAAGCCTTCTTGACGTCAGCGACTGAGCGGCGCGCGCCGGATTGGACTGGAACGCCTGCTCTTGTATTAGGGAGGCTAGGTCTGTTTCCGGCCGCCCTCGCAACATGCACGTGTGCAATGGGTGATGGGCCCAGACCCCTGCGCCATAGGATTTAGACCGGCGTGCTGACCTCTCTGTTGTGCCTAGGTGGGGCTACGACGTGTTGATCTTCCGAGGTCGGGCATGACCCAGGATAGTGTGTCCGGCCAAAGGGGATCGAGCATGTTGGGAAATGTGGTGCACCCCTGCAGGGAAGTTTATCTATTTGAATTGTCATGTCCCTCAGTAAAAGGACGACCCGGAGTTGTACCTTGACCTTATGACAACTAAAACCGGATACTTAATAAAATACACCCTTCCAAGTGTCAGATACAACCCGGTGATCGCTCTCTCACAGGGCGACGAGGGGTGGATCACCAGGTAGGATTATGCTATGTGATGATACTTGGTTAACTTACCATCTACTCTCTTCTTCTGCTGCAAGAAGGAGGTTGCCAGAAGCGTAGTCTTCGATAGGACTAGCGATCCCCCTCTTATTCCGGCATTCTGCAGTTCAGTCCACATATGCTACCCTTTTCCATTTGATACCAATGCATACATATGTAGTGTAGTTCCTTGCTTGCGAGTACTTTGGATGAGTACTCACGGTTGCTTTGCTCCCCCCGCCTTTTCCCCTTCCTATAACCGATTGTTGCGACCAGACGTTGGAGTCCAAAATCCAGACGCCACCGTCGACAACGACTCCTACTACACTGGAGGTGCCTACTACTACGTGCAGGCCGCTGACGACGACCAGGAGTAGTTTAGGAGGATCCCAGGCAGGAGGCCTGCGCCTCTTTCGATCTGTATCCCAGTTTGTGCTAGCCATCTTATGGCAACTTGTTTAACTTATGTCTGTACTCAGATATTGTTGCTTCCGCTGACTCGTCTATGATTGAGCTCTTGTATTCGAGCCCTCGAGGCCCCTGGCTTGTAATATGATGCTTGTATGACTTATTTTATTTTTAGAGTTGTGTTGTGATATCTTCACGTGAGTCCTTGATCATGATCGTACACGTTTGTGTGTATGATTAGTGTACGGTCAAATCGGGGGTGTCATAGCCCGTGTGTTAGATTGTTGGTTTTGCTATTATGGCTAGCCCTTCTATCACCGTTTGTACTCCCTATCATGAACTTCTCAATTTTAAACAAAGGGAGGGAGAAAATTTAAAAGATGCTTGGTATAGAATTTGCAATGCTCAGAATAGATCCACTAGGAAGCAATCCACTTCCGTTCTTCTTCGCAATTTTTATGTAGGCATCACCCCTTGGAACAGATATATTCTTGATACCATTACCGGAGGGAATTTCTTGGGTAGCCATACTTTTGATTCTTATAATGCTATGATAGATTTGTTTGGGCCACCACCTCTCTTGGTTAACGGAACTATTTTAACTTTGGAACATGTGATGCAAAGGCTTGAGATTATTGAAAATAAAGTTGCCACTATAGAGTTGATTGAGAATTTGGATAAAAAGATCCACAACAAGATTACCCAATATGGATCTAAGGTAGGAGTTACTCTGAATTTTTTTAAAGAAAAAGAACCCATAGTTAACAAAAAGATAGATCAAGATTCCACAAGAATTGATAAACTTGAGGATATTATTACCAACTTAGGGTCTGCCTTTTGTTCCGTGAAAAATACTCCAAATCCTCCTACTACTAGAGTTGCCAAGTTTATGTATGTGCCTAAAAATAAAGATGAATCTTCTAGTAAGGAAAATGCGGATCTCAAAGCAATAAGTGTTCACCCCAACTTTTTCGCTATCATTAAGGAAACTTTTGGTACAAATCAATTTCTTGATTTCTTGCCTAGGAATTTGATCATTAATAAAAAGAAGGAAACTCCTAAGGGATATAAGTGTTCTACTGAAGAATTGCATACCAAAGATGACAATACTTAGATCTATTCTTGCTTTTATGCCTAGCTAGGGGTGTTAAACGATAGCGCTTGTTGGGAGGCAACCCAATTTTATTTTTGTTTCTTGTTTCTTGTTCCTGTTTAGTAATAAATAATTCATCTAGATTATGTTTAGATGTGGTTTTATGTTTTTAATTAGTGTTTGCGCCAAGTAGAACCTTTGGGAAGACTTGGGGGAAGTGTTTGTGATCGTGCTATAAAAAACAGAAACTTTAGCGCTCACGAGATTTGCTGCCATTTTTACTGGAGAGTGCGATTAGGTTGATTCTTTTTGCAGATGATTAATAGACAAATTCCTCACGTCCACCAATTTGTTTCAGAATTTTGGGGGTTACAGAAGTATTCGAAACCTACAGATTACTAGAGATTGTTCTGTTTTTGACAGATTCTGTTTTTCGTGTGTTGTTTGCTTATTTTGATGAATCTATGGCTAGTATCGGGGGGTATGAACCATAGAGAAGTTGGAATACAGTAGGTTTAACACCAATATAAATAAAGAATGAGTTCATTACAATATAAATAAAAGTGTGATGATCATCATTATTAGAGCATTGTCCCAAGTGAGGAAAGGATGATGGAGACTATGATTCCCCCACAAGTCGGGATGAGATTCCGGACGAAAAAAAAGGAGAAAAAAAGAGGCCATAAAAAAGAGAGGAAAAGGCCCAAATAGAAAAGAGAGATAAAAAGAGAGAAGGGACAATGTTACTATCCTTTTACCACACTTGTGCTTCAAAGTAGCACCATGATCTTCATGATAGAGAGTCTCCTATGTTGTCACTTTCATATACTATTGGGAATTTTACATTATAGAACTTGGCTTGTATATTACAATGATGGGCTTCCTCAAAATGCCCTAGGTCTTCGTGAGCAAGCGAGTTGGTTGCACACCCACTTAGTTTCTTTTGTTGAGCTTTCATACACTTATAGCTCTAGTGCATCGGTTGCATGGCAATCCCTACTCACTCACATTGATATCTATTGATGGGCATCTCCATAGCCCGTTGATATGCTTGGTTGATGTGAGACTATCTTCTCCTTTTTGTCTTCTCCACAACCACCATTCTATTCCACCTATAGTGCTATATCCATGGCTCACCCTCATGTATTGCGTGAAGATTGAAAAAGTTTGAGAACGTCAAAAGTATGAAACAATTGCTTGGCTTGTCATCGGGGTTGTGCATGATTAAATACTTTGTGTGATGAAGATAGAGCATAGCCAGACTATATGATTTTGTAGGGATAACTTTCTTTGGCCATGTTATTTTGAGAAGACATGATTGCTTTGTTAGTATGCTTGAAGTATTATTATTTTTATGTCAATATTAATCTTTTATTCCGAATCTTTGGGATCTGAACATTCATTCCACAATAAAGAAAATTACATAGAGAATTATGCTAGGTAGCATTCCACATCAAATATTCTGTTTTTATCATTTACCTAGTCGAGGACGAGCAGGAATTAAGCTTGGGGATGCTTGATACGTCTCCAACGTATCTATAATTTTTTTATTGCTCCATGCTATAATATTATCTGTTTTGGATGTTTAATGGGCTTTAATATACCTTTTATATTATTTTTGGGAATAACCTACTAACCAAAGGCCCAGTGCAAATTGTTGTTTTTTTGCCTATTTCAGTGTTACACAGAAAAGGAATATCAAACAGAATGAAACCTTCGGGAGAGTTATTTTTGGAACAAACGTGATCCAGGAGACTTGGAGTGGACGTCAAGAAAGAAGCGAGGAGGCCACGAGGCAGGAGGGCGCGGCCCCAACCCTCGTGGGCCCCTCGAAGCTCCATCGGCGTACTTCTTCCTCTTATATATACCCATATACCCTGAAAACATCTAGGAGCACCACGAAACCCTATTTCCACTGCCGCAACCCTCTGTACCCGTGAGATCCCATCTTGGGGCCTTTTTGGGCGCTCCGCCATAGGGGGAATCGATCACGGAGGGCTTCTACATCAACACCATAGCCTCTCCGATGATGTGTGAGTTGTTTACCACAGACCTTCGGTTCCATAGTTATTAGCTAGATGGCTTCTTCTCTCTCTTTGGATCTCAATACAAAGTTCTCCTCGATTCTCTTGGAGATCTATTCGATGTAATTCTTTTTGTGGTGTGTTTGTCGAGATCCGTTGAATTGTGGGTTTATGATCAAGATTATCTATGAATAATATTTGATTCTTCTATGAATTCTTTTATGTATGATTTAATATATTTGCAAGTCTCTTCGAATTATCAGTTTGGTTTGGCCTACTATATTGATCTTTCTTGCAATGGGAGAAGTGTTTAGCTTTGGGTTCAATCTTGCGGTGTCCTTTCCCAGTGACAGCAGGGGCAGTAATGCACGTATTGTATTTTTGCCATAGAGGATAAAAAGATGGGGTTTATATCATATTGCTTGAGTTTATCCCTCTACATCATGTCATCTTGCCTAATGCGTTACTATGTTCTTTTGAACTTAATACTCTAAATGCATGCTGGATAGCGGTCGATGTGTGGAGTAATAGTAGTAGATGCAAAATCTTTTCGGTCTACTTGTCCCGGACGCGATGCCTATATACATGAACATGCCTAGATATTCTCATAACTATGCGCTTTTCTATCAATTGCTCGACAGTAATTTGTTCACCCACCATAGAATTTGCTATCTTGAGAGAAGCCACTAGTGAAACCTATGGCCCCCGGGTCTATCTTCCATCATATTATTTTCCTATCTACTTGCTATTTCCATCGCTGTTCATTTTGTAATCTTTATTTTCCAATCTATACATTGAAAATACCAAAAATATTTATCTTATTATCTCTATCAGATCTCACTTTCATAAGTGACCGTGAAGTGATTGACAATCCCTTTATCGCGTTGGTTGCGAGGTTCTTATTTGTTTGTGCGGGTACTAGGGACTTGCGTGTTACCTCCTACTGGATTGATACCTTGGTTCTCAAAACTGAGGGAAATACTTACGCTACTTTGCTGCATCACCCTTTCCTCTTCAAGGGAAAACCAACGCAAGCTCAAGAGGTAGCACCCCCTCCCCCGTATATAAAGGAGTGGAGGAGGGGGAGGGTCGGCCCTCTATGGCGCGCCCAAAGGGGGGAGTCCTACTCCCAGTGGGAGTTTGATTCCCCCTTTCCCTTGTTGGGGTACGAGAGAAGGAAGTGGGAGAGAGGGAGAAGGAAAGGGGAGCCGGCCCCACCCCAATTCGGATTGGGCTTGGGGGGCGCCCACACCTAGGTTGCCTCCTCCTCTCTCCCACTAAGGCCCATTGAGGCCCATACACTCCCCGGGGGGTTCCGGTAACCCCCCGGTACTCTGGTAATTGCCCGAACTCACCGGAACCATTCCGATGTCCAAACATAGCCTTCTGATATATCGATCTTTATGTCTCAACCATTTCGAGACTCCTCGTCATGTCCATGATCACATCCGGGATTCCGAACTACCTTCGGTACATCAAAACACATAAACTCATAATACCGATCGTCACCGAACGTTAAGCGTGCAGACCCTACGGGTTCGAGAACTATGTAGACATGACGGAGACTCGTCTCTGGTCAATAACCAATAGCGGAACCTTGATGCTCATATTGGCTCCTACATATTCTACGAAGATCTTTATCGGTCAAACCGCACAACAGCATACGTTGTTCCCTTTGTCATCGGTATGTTACTTGCCCGAGATTCAATCGTCGGTATCACCATACCTAGTTCAATCTTGTTACCGGAAAGTCTCTTTACTCGTTCTGTAATGCATCATCCCGCAACTAACTCATTATTCACATTGCTTGCAAGGCTTATAGTGATGTGCATTACCGAGAGGGCCCAGAGATACCTCTCCGACAATCGAAGTGACAAATCCTAGTCTCGATGTATGCCAACTCAACAAACACCATTGGAGACACCTGTAGAGCATCTTTATAATCACCCAGTTACATTGTGATGTTTGATAGCACACTAAGTGTACCTATGGTATTCGGGAGTTGCATAATATCATAGTCATAGGAACATGTATAAGTCATGAAGAAAGCAATAGCAATAAACTAAACGATCATAGTGCTAAGCTAACGCATGGGTATTGTCCATCACATCATTCTCTAATGATGTGATCCCATTCATCAAATGACAACACATGTCTATGGTGAGGAAACTTAACCATCTTTGATTAACGAGCTAGTCTAGTAGAGGCATACTAGGGACACTCTATTTGTCTATGTATTCACACATGTACTAAGTTTCCGGTTAATACAATTCTAGCATGAATAATAAACATTTATCATGATGTAACGAAATATAAATAACTACTTTATTATTGCCTCTAGGGCATCTTTCCTTCAAAAGACTGTTAATAGGTTCAGGAAGAATTGGTCTAAGAAATTAGATGATGCACTTTGGCCTTATAGAACAACATAAAAAATCCTATGGGTATGTCTCCTTACAAAATGATTTATAGAAAAGGTTGTCATTTGCCTCTTGAGTTAGAACATAAAGCATATTGGGCAGTTAAAGAACTCAATTATGATTTCAAACTTGCTGGTGAAAAGAGGTCATTTGATATAAGCTCATTAGATGAATGGAGAACCCAAGCATATGAAAATGCAAAGTTATTCAAAGAGAAAGTCAAAAGATGGCATGACAAAAGAATCCAAAAGCGTGAGTTTAAAGTCGGAGAATATGTTCTTTTGTACAACTCTTGTTTTAGATTTTTTGCAGGAAAGCTCCTCTCAAAATGGGAAGGCCCATATGTCATCGAGGAGGTTTACCGGTCTGGAGCTATCAAAATAAATAATTCCAAAGGTACTAACCTGAAGGTTGTCAATGGACAACGAATAAAGCATTATATCTCAGGTACGCCCATTAATGTTGAAAGTAATATTATCCAAACTTTGACATTGGAAGAACAAATAAAAGAGTCCTTCCGGAACACTCCAGAATCGTGAAAATAAGGAGGTACGTGATACGGTAAGTAAAACAGACTCCAAAAAATCCGCAATTTTTTTTTCAGTTTTGGAATATTTTAGCATTTTGGGAATAAAGAAACTTCCATGAAGCGTCCCCTGGTGGGCACAAGACATCAGGGCACGCGCCCAGGTGGGTTGTGCCCACCTGGGACACCTTATGTACTTCGTTTTTCTTCCACGTACTTGTCCTCCAAGATAAAAAAATCTATATATACTTCCTGAACATGTTAACCACCGTATCGCAGAGAAAATCCTCTATTCTCTTTTTCCTTGATGTTCTCTGTCAGATCCCGTCTACCATGGCTGCTTCTAGCTCCTCCAAGGACAAGTTCTTCAAGAACGTCATCAACCCATATTTGCGGGAGGTGGTGTAGCACCCTCAGGTCATTGAGATGCATGAGGGGGTGCTTCACCTTCACGATGTGCCTTGACCCAAGGGGACAGGAACCGTGGAGGCTAGGCTTGAAGTCTTGGAGCAAGATGTCTTTCGGTGCAAGGGGATGGTGGAGCGTGGACTCCATGCCAATAACCTCATGATCACGGACCTCTCCCGTGATCTCAAGGTGGATGGCAAGCCCATGAAGGACATTGTCTTCACCTTCAACGAGAAAATCATCTTCCTCCAAAGCCAGATCTATGACCTCCAGAACCAAGTCTTTGAATATGAGGCGAGGTTTATAGTTATGAGTTTGGCTGCTAGTTGCAGGACCCATGAGACTCACTCTTCCTCTTATGATGGTGGACCACTGCCATGGAAATCTGAGGACAAGGCATCTTCTTCATCACCACCACCATCTTCTTCACCACCAAAGGAGAACTGAGTATCGGGCATGGGCACTCCCCTTGGGTTCCGCCAAGCTTGGCGGAGGTGCCCCGGTATCTTATCATCCCACTATCCTTTTGCTTTTACTTATCTTAGTTCGATTTTTTTGCTTTAGATGAAATAAAGTTTAGTTCGATCCTTTCTTCTTTGAGATTTTTCTTAGTGATCTATCCTTGTAATTGTGTGCAAATTATATAATAAAGTTTAGTATGAGTTTTTGCTTTCCTTACTTTCATGTTGCAAATAAAGAAAACAAATAAGAAAGAAAGAAAAAGAGAAAGTAAACAAATAAAAGAAAGGAAATAAATCAATAAGATCATGTACTAACCCTATGGTAGGTGATGGCACCACATAAGGAAAAGTATAAGTAGTAAATTTTATTATAGATTGACAAACATAGCATTAGTCAATGATGCAACTCATGAAAGAATCAATAAGGGAAGAGAAGATTCACATGTATATATACTATCCTAGAAATCTTTTGTGATTGTGAGCCTCATCAAAATATTATATGCCAAAATTGTTTATGTAGGACAAGGAAGACAACTTAATGGTTTATGTTTGTTTATATTCACATAGAAGTCATATTGTCATTGATCCTTCAACATGTGGTGCTTTCCCCCTACCTTTGCTAGCCAAAAAATCCGCACTAAGTAGAGATACTACTTGTGCATCCAAAAACCCTTAAACCCAAATCTTTTTCAAGTGTCCACCATACCTACATAGGGATTGAGTAAGATCCCTCAAGTAATTTGTCATCGGTGCAAAAAGGCAATAAAAATTGCTTCTAAATATGCGAGAAAATTTAGTGTAAGAGAAAATTGAGCGTTGTACGAACTTGGATGACAAAGAATAAAAGCGACAGACTGCATAATAAAGGTTGTCATCTTAAGGGGCAATACAACATGACGTTCTCTTGCACTAAGGGATTGAGCATGCAAACAAATAAGCGCATGGCAACCTCTGCTTCCCTCTGCGAAGGGCATATCTTTTACTTTTATGTATTTACTTTTATGCAAAGAGTCAAAGTTTTCCTTCTATTCCTTTTTATTTTCTCTTTTGGCAAGCATCATGTGGTGAGGAAAGATCTAGGAACATATGTCCAGTTGAATATAGATAGCATGAGTTATTATTGTTGACATCACCCTTGAGGTGAGTATGTTGGAGGCGAAACTATAAGCCCCTATCTTTCTATGTGTCCGGTTGAGACTTTTGCTCATGGGTACGAGGTGAGTGTTAGCAATCATAGAAGACTATACGATGGTTGAGTATGTGGACTTGCTTAAAAGGCTCCAACACATGACTCTTCCTGAAAAGATGATGAATTGTAGTTGCAAAGTTGGCTGAGAACATAGTTTGTTGGTTTTAATAGAGTTTTTGCTATATACTTCGATTATGTGATGAACTGTTACTTATCCATGAGAAGTATATGATGCAAGTTCTATGATAAAAGTCCTATGTTTAAATTTGTTGCTGTTAAAATAATCAACATGATGCTTCTATGTCTGTATTCTGTTTTTATCGACACCTGTCTCTCAAAGCATGTGGACATGTTTTTCGATTTTGGTTTTCGCTTGAGGATAAGCGAGGTCTAAGCTTGGGGGAGTTGATACATCCATTTTGCATCATGTTTTCTTACTATTATTTATAATGTTCTTATCCATAATAATGCTTTTTGGAGTAATTCTAATGCCTTCTATCTCATAGTTTGCAAGGTACACACAAAGAGGGAGAATTCAGGCAGCTGGAAATCCGGACCTGAAAAAGCTACGTCAGGCTACCTATTTTGCACAACTCCAAATGAGATGAAACTTGACGAAGATTTTTTTATGAAATATATAAGAAATATTGGAGCCAATAACTACCAGAGGGGGCCACCAGGTGGGCACAACCCACCTGGGTGCGCCAGGCCCACCAGGCGCGCCCTGGTGGGTTGTGGCCTCCTCGGCCCACCTCCGGTGCCCATCTTCTGGTACATAAGTCATTTTGAACTAGAAAAAATAAGGAGAAGGCTTTCGGGATGGAGTGCCGCCATCTCGAGGCGGAACTTGGGCAGGAGCACTTTTGCCCTTCAGCGGAGCGATTCCGCCGGGGGAACTTCCCTCCCGGAGGGGAAATCATCGTCATGATCATCACCAACAACTCTCCCATCTTGGGGATGGCAATCTCCACCAACATCTTCAACATCACCATCTCCTCTCAAACCCTAGTTCATCTCTTGTGTTCAATCTTGTTACCGGAACTATAGATTGGTACTTGTGGGTGACTAGTAGTGTTGATTACATCTTGTAGTTGATTACTATATGGTTTATTTGGTGGAAGATTATATGTTCAGATCCATTATGCTATTTAATACCCCTCTGATCATGAGCATGTTTATCATTTGTAAGTAGTTACCTTTGTTCTTGAGGTCACGGGAGAAATCATGTTGCAAGTAATCATGTGAATTTGATATGTGTTCGATATTTTGATAGTATGTTGATAACCCACAAGTATAGGGGCTCGCAACAGTTTTCGAGGGTAGAGTATTCAACCCAAATTTATTGATTCGACACAAGGGGAGCCAAAGAATATTCTCAAGTATTAGCAGCTGAGTTGTCAATTCAACCACACCTAGAAACTTAATATCTGCAGCAAAGTATTTAGTAGCAAACTAATATGATAGTAGTGGTAATGGTAGTAAAAGTAATACTTTTGGTTTTATAGTGATTGTAACAGTAGCAACAGAAAAGTAAATAAGCGAAGAACAATGTATGAAAAGCTCGTAGGCATTGGAACGGTGATGGATAATTATGTCGGATGCGATCAATCATGCAACAATTATAACATAGGGTGACACAGAACTAGCTCCAGTTCATCAATGTAATGTAGGCATGTATTCCGAATATAGTCATACGTGCTTATGGAAAAGAACTTTCATGACATCTTTTGTCCTACTCTCCCATGACAGTGGGGTCCTATTGGAAACTAAGGGATATTAAGGCCTCCTTTTAATAGAGTACCGGACCAAAGCATTAGCACAAAGTGAATACATGAACTCCTCAAACTACGGTCATCACCGGTAAGTATCCCGATTACTGTCACTTCGGGGTTAACGGATCATAACACATAATAGGTGACTATGGACTTGCAAGATAGGATCAAGAACTCACATATATTCATGAAAACATAATAGGTTCAGATCTGAAATCATGGCACTCGGGCCCTAGTGACAAGCATTAAGCATAGCAAAGTCATAGCAACATCAATCTCAGAACATAGTGGATACTAGGGATCAAACCCTAACAAAACCAACTCGGTTACATGATAAATCTCATCCAACCCATCACCGTCCAGCAAGCCTACGATGGAACTACTCACGCACGGCGGTGAGCATCATGGAATTGGTGATGGAGGAAGGTTGATGATGACGATGGCGATGGATTCCCCTCTCCGGAGCCCCGAACGGACTCCAGATTAGCCCTCCTGAGAGAGTTTAGGGCTTGGTGGCGGCTCCATATCATAAAACGCGATGAATCCTTCTCCCAGATTTTCCTCTCCCCGAAAGTGAATATATGGAGTCAAGGTGGACGTCGGTGGAGCATCAAGGGGCCCACGAGGCAGGGGGCAGGCCCAGGGGGTAGGCGCACCCCCACCCTCGTGGACAGGGTGTGGGCCCCCTCACGTGGATTCTTCTTCCAGTGCTTTTTATATATTCCAAAAATAATCTCCGTCGATTTTTCAGTTCATTCCGAGAACTTTTATTTCTGCACAAAAATAACACCATGGCAATTTTGCTAAAAACAGCGTCAGTCCGGGTTAGTTCCATTCAAATCATGCAAGTTAGAGTCCAAAACAAGGGAAAAAGTGTTTGTAAAAGTAGATACGACGGAGACGTATCATCTCCCCCAAACTTAAACCTTTGCTTGTCCTCAAGAATTTCAGTTGATAAACTGAAAGTGATAAAGAAAAACTTTTACAAACTCTGTTTGCTCTTATTGTTGTAAATATATAAAGCCAACATTCAAGTTTTCAGCAAAGATTATGAACTAACCATATTCACAATAACATTTAGGTCTCATGTTTAATCATATCAATGATATAATCAACTAGCGAGCAATAATAATAAATCTCGGATGACAACACTTTCTCAAAACAATCATAATATGATATAACAAGATGGTATCTCGCTAGCCCTTTCTGAGACCACAAAACATAAATGCAGAGCACCTTTAAAGATCAAGGACTGATTACACATTGTAATTCATGGTAAAAGAGATCCAGTCAAGTCATACTCAATGTAAACTAACAGTAATGGATGCAAATGACAGCGACGCTCCCTAACTGGTGATTTTTAATAAGAGGATGATGACTCAACATAAAAGTAAATAGATAGGCCCTTCTCAGAGGGAAGCGGGGATTTGTAGAGGTGCCAGAGCTCGATTTTGAAATAGAGATGAATAATATTTTGAGCGGTATACTTTCATTGTCAACATAACAACCGAGAGATCTCGATATCTTCCATGCTACACACATTATAGGTGGTTCCCAAGCAGAATGTAAAGTTTATACTCCCCCACCACCAACAAGCATCAATCCATGGCTTGCCCGAAACAATGGGTGCCTCCAACTAACAACAATCCTGGGGGAGTTTTGTTTGCAATTATTTTTATTTGATTTGAGCATGGGACTGGGCATCCCGGTGACCAGCCATTTTCTCGTGAGTGAGGAGCGGAGTCCACTCCTCTTGAGAATAACCTACCTAGCATGGAGGATACAAACAGCCCTAGTCGATACATGAGCTATTCGAGCATACAAAACATAATGTTTATTTAAAGGTTTAGAGTTTGGCACATACAATTTTACTTGGAACGATAGGTAGATACCGTAAATAGGAAGGTATGGTGGACTCATATGGAATAACTTTGGGGTTTATGGAATTGGATGCACAAGCAGTATTCCCGCTTAGTACAAGTGAAGGCTAGAAAAAGACTGGGAAGCGACCAGCTAGAGAGCCACAACAGTCATGAACATGCATTAAAATTAATCAACACTGAATGCAAGCATGAGTAGGATATAATGCACTATGAACATAAATACCATAGAGGCTATGTTGATTTTGTTTCAACTACATGCGTGAACATGTGCCAAGTCAAGCCACTCAAATCGTTCAAAGGAGGATACCACCCCATCATACCACATCACAACCATTTTAATAGCATGTTGGCACGCAAGGTAAACCATTATAAACTCCTAGCTAATTAAGCATGGCATAAGCAACTACAATCTCTAATTGTCATTGCAAACATGTTTCTTTCATAATAAGCTAAATCAGGAACGATGAACTAATCATATTTACAAAAACAAGAGAGGTCGAGTTCATACCAACTTTTCTCATATCAATCAGTTCATCATATATCGTCATTATTGCCTTTCACTTGCACGACGGAATGGTGTGGATAATAATAATAGTGCACATGCATTGGACTAAGCTGAAATTTGCGAGCATTCAATACATGGGAGAAGACAAGGTAATATGGGCTCTTTGTTAGATCAACAATAATACATATAAGAGCCACCCAACATTTTCATTATGGTCTTCTCCTCTCGACCCCAAAGGAAAGAAAAGAAACAAAACTATTTACACGAGAAAGCTCCCAACAAGCAAGAGAAGAACGAATTTTTTTTGGGTTTTCTTTTTTAATTACTACTACTACAGGCATGAAAAGTAAACTAACTAAAAGCTACAACTATTTTTTGGTTTTTCTTAAGGTTTTTCAAACACACAAGAAGAAAGCTTAAAAAGAAAATAAACTAGCCTGGATGATACAATGAAAAAATATGAGCACCGACAACTGGCATGAGTGTGTGAACATGAACGTAATGTCGGTGAGAGATACGTACTCCCCCAAGCTTAGGCTTTTGGCCTAAGTTGGTCTATGCCCATGGATCAAAAGTGTAGTTGGGGTCGTACTGAGAAGGGTCCTCAGATTGCCACTGGCTGGCGATCTCCTCCGAATTCCACTGATAAACAGACTGACGGTGAGGGTCAGATGGTGGCTCCGACTCTACAGCTGACATCTGGTTGCGGTAGGCATGAATGGCCTCCAGCAGAACAAGGTATATGCCTGAAAATATGTTGAACAAAGAGGGCCCAGGCAAGGTAATAAACTCACAATATTTTTTGTTAAATATCAAATTATATTTGAGTGTCTTGTTCTTATCCTTAACAATAAACTCATGTGCTACCATACTCTTATAACCTAGAGCAATAGGAGGCATCAACTTTTCCTCTTTCTCATAATGCCTGATAGGTATGTTAAAGTGTGCAGCAAGGCGCGAGGCAAAGATGCCTCCGAGGACGGGGCCCTTAGTACGGTTCAGATTTAACTGTTTAGCAACAATAGCGCCTAAACAGAAAGTAGTATCCTAAAACAAGGCATGGCGCAAAATAACAATATCAGTGGCACTAAGGTTTCCACAGTTCCGGCGACCAATTACGCATCTACTAGCAAATATAGCAGAGTAACGTAGAACAGGAAAATGTATATATGCTAGTGATTCTCGCATCAGAAACTTTCCTCGTTTCCCCTACAGCAATCATATCAATAAATCTCTCCACATCATTACGATGTGGTTCCTCTATGCTGCCCTCAAAGGGTATCAAACAAATCTGGCAAAAATTATAAAGTGACATCTCCTTATGCTCATCATATAAATAAAATTCCACCGAAGGTGGTGATCTCCTAGCATGCAAATGAAAATTTTGCACAAAGATATTGGTGAGTAAGAGGTACTGTTCACACTGGACGTGTAGGAAGGTGGTGAGGCCTGCATTCTCAGCCAAATGATAAAAATCTTCATGAATCCCAGCTACTCTCAAGAACACATCACAAGGCCATTCACATGGCTGAACCTCCGCGGTACGAGGGAGATTATACTTGGGCTTCTTGTTCTCTTCACTTTGCTTATCCTTCGAGCTTCGGCTCGATGAGCCCCTCAAAAATCTCTTCATGTTTTTCTGAAATTTTATGAAATTTTTAGTAACGTAAAATAAAAGTGAACCAAACTCAACAAGATTGATAGCAACTACTCCTATAAGTGCCTAGAGGCTATATCATGCATTAAAACTACTTTTGACCAGATAAATTTGACATGCAAGCTCAAGAACAGGGTCACCTAAGGAGCAAAAATTTGCAATGAATAAAGCACTAGAACAAAAACTAATTGGACCATTGGAGGAGTCACATACCAAAGAACAATCCCCCAAAGCAGTTTTGTGAGAGGAGTTTGAGCAAGGAGATCGAAAATGGCAGTAATATGAGCAAGAACTCGGGTTTGAGCTGGCTAGTGATTTTTTCTAGAGCAAGACGAAGTGTGTGGGTGCAAGGATAAGTGGAGGGGACCCACGTGGGGTCCACGAGGCAGGGGGCACGCCCAGGGGGTGGGCGCGCCCTCCACCCTCGTGGGCACGTGGCTACTCCCCCTGCTGTGTTCTCAGTGCCAGATATTCTCAAATATTCTAGAAAAAATCATATTTGATTTTCAGGGCATTTGGAGAACTTCTATCTTCGGGGTATTTTTTATTGCATGAATAATTCAGAAAACAGACAGAAAATACTATTTTTGCTTTATTTAATATAAATAACAGAAAGTAAAAGGAGGGTACAAAGAGTTGTGCTTTCTAACTTCATCCATCTCATGCTCATCAAAAGGAATCCACTAACAAGGTTGATCAGGTCTTGTTAACAAACTCATTTCGAATAACATGAAACCGAAGAAATTTGGAATAACACTAGGTTACCTCAACGGGGATATGCACATACCCAACAATAAAATATCATATTTCTTCTTGACAGTAGGAAGAGGAAATTCAAAACCTCCAATAGTGATTGTTGAAATTTTTCCAATAGAATTGATGTTGTGGACTTGAGGTTGTTTCCTCGGAAAGTGTACCATATGCCCATTACCGTTAACACGAAAAGTGACATTGCCTTTTTTGCAATCAATAACGGCCCCTGCAGTATTCAAAAAGGGTCTACCAAGGATAATCGACATACTATCATCCTCGGGAGTATCAAGAATAACAAAGTTCGTTAAAATAGTAACGTTTGCTCACAACAGGCACATCCTCACAAATACTGACAGGTATAGCAGTTGATTTATCAGCCATTTGCAAAGATATTTCAGTAGGTGTGAACTTATTCAAATCAAGTCTACGATATAAAGAGAGAGGCATAACACTAACACCAGCTCCAAGATCACATAAAGCAGTTTTAACATAGTTTCTTTTAATGGAGCATGGTATAGTTGGTACTCCTGGATGTCCTAGTTTCTTAGGTATTCCACCTCTAAAAGTATAATTAGCAAGCATGGTGGAAATTTTAGCTTTCGATATCTTTCTTTTATTAGTAACAATATCCTTCATGTATTTAGCATAAGGGTTCATTTTAAGCATATCAGTCAAACGCATACACAAAAAGATAGGTCTAATCATTTCAGCAAAGCGCTCAAAATCCTCATCATCCTTTTTCTTGGATGGTTTAGGAGGAAAAGGCATGGGTTCCTGAACCCATGGTTCTCTTTCTTTACCGTGCTTCCTAGCAACGAAGTCTCTCTTATCATAATGTTGATTCTTTGATTGTGGGTTATCAAGATCAATAGGAGGTTCAATCTCTACATCATTGTCATTACTAGGTTGAGCATCAACATGAACATCATCATTAACACTATCACTAGGTTCATGTTCATTACCAGATTGTGTTTCAGCATCAGAAATAGAAATATCATTGGGATTCTCAGCTGTGTCTACAACTGGTTCACTAGAAGCATGCAAAGTCCTATCATTTTTGTTTTTCTTCCTTTTAGAAGGACTAGGTGCATCAACATTAGTTGTCTAAGAATCTTGCTCAATTCTCTTAGGATGGCCCTCGGGATACAAAGGTTCCTGAGTCATTTTACCACCTCTAGTCATAACTCTAACAGCATTATCATTCTTCTTATTATTTAATTCATTGAGCAAATCATTCTGAGCTTTAAGTACTTGTTCTACTTGAGTGGTAACCATAAAAACATGTTTACTAATAAGTTTAAGTTCACCTTTAACTCTAGACATATAATCACTCAAGTGTTCAAGTGTATCAGCGTTTCAATTGTCTACCAACATAAGCATTGAAATTTTCTTGTTTATCCATAAAGTCATCAAACTCATCCAAGCATTGGCTAGCAAACTTAGTAAATGGAACTTCACACTTATCAAATCTATAGAGAGAATTTACCTTTACTACCTGTGTTGGGTTATCAAGACCATGTATTTCTTCAATAGGCGGTAAATTCTTAACATCTTCAACTTTAATATCTTTTTCTTTCATAGATTTCTTTACCTCTTGCATATCTTCAAGACTGAGAAATAGAATACCCCTTTTCTTTGGAGTTGTCTTAGGAGTTGGTTCAAGAAGTGTCCAATTATTTTCATTAGTCAACATATTATTCAATAGCAATTCAGCTTGATCAATAGTTCTTTCCCTGAAAACACAACCAGCACAACTATCCAGGTGGTCTCTGGAAGTATCGGTTAGTCCATTATAAAAGATATCAAGTATTTCATTTTTCTTGAGAGGATGATCAGGCAAAGCATTAAGTAATTGGAGAAGCCTCCCCCAAGCTTGTGGGAGACTCTCTTCTTCAATTTGCACAAAATTATATATTTCCCTTAAGGCAACTTGTTTCTTATGAGCGGGGAAATATTTAGCAGAGAAGTAATAAAGCATATCCTAGGGACTACGCACAAAACCAGGATCAAGAGAATTAAACCACGTTTTAGCATCACCCTTTAATGAGAACGGAAACAACTTAAGGATAAAGTAATAGCGAGTTTTCTCATCATGTGTAAACAGGGTGGCTATATCATTTAATTAGTAAGATGTGCCACAACACTTCCAGATTCATAGACATAAAAAGAATCAGATTCAACCAAAGTAATTATCTCAGGGTCGACAGAGAAATAATAATCATTATCAATAATAAAGATAGGTGAAGTAGCAAAAGCAGGGTCATATTTCATTCTAGCATTCAAAGACTTTTCTTTAAGCTTAGCTAATAATTTCTTAAGATCGGATCTATCATTGCAAGCTAAGAAGTATCTAGCAGTTTCTTCATCCATAACATAACCCTCAGGAAAAACAGGCAATTCATATCTAGGGGGAGAATCTTCATCATCACTTTCATCAATATTATCAGTTTCAATAATTTCATTCTCTCTAGCCTTAGCTAGTTGTTCATCAAGAAATTCACTAATGGCATAGTATTATCAAGCATAGAAGTAGTTTCATCATAAATATCATGCAAAGCAGAAGTGGCATCATCAATAACATGCGACCTATCGTAATCAATAGCATGTGTAGGTGTCGCAAGTTTACTCAAAACAAAAGGTGAATCAAGTGCAGAGCTAGATGGCAGTTCCTTACCTCCCCTCGTAGTTGAGGGAAAAATCTTGGTTCTTTGATCTTTCAAGTTCTTCATAGTGATCAGCAGATATAAATCCCAAGTGACTCAAAGAATAGAGCTATGCTCCCCGGCAACAGTGCCAGAAAATAGTCTTGATAACCCACAAGTATAGGGGATCGCAACAGTTTTGAGGGTAGAGTATTCAACCAAAATTTATTGATTCGACACAAGGGGAGCCAAAGAATATTGTCAAGTATTAGCAGCTGAGTTGTCAATTCAACCACACCTGGAAAATTAATATCTGTAGCAAAGTATTTAGCAGCAAAGTAATATGATAGTAGTGGTAACGGTAGTAAAAGTAATATTTTTGGTTTTATAGTGATTGTAACAGTAGCAACGGAAAAGTAAATAAGCGAAGAACAATGTATGGAAAGCTCGTAGGCATTGCATCGGTGATGGATAATTATGTCGGATGTGATCAATCATGCAACAGTTATAACATAGGGTGACACAGAACTAGCTCCAGTTCATTAATGTAATGTAGGCATGTATTCCAAATATAGTCATACATGCTTATGAAAAAGAACTTGCATGACATCATTTGTCCTACCCTCCCGTGGTAGTGGGGTCCTATTGGAAACTAAGGAATATTAAGGCCTCCTTTTAATAGAGTACCAGACCAAAGCATCAACACAAAGTGAATACATGAACTCCTCAAACTACGGTCATCACCGGCAAGTATCCCGATTATTGTCACTTCGGGGTTAACGGATCATAACACATAATAGGTGACTATGGACTTGCAAGATAGGATCAAGAACTCACATATATTCATGAAAACATAATAGGTTCAGATCTGAAATCATGGCACTCGGGCCCTAGTGACAAGCATTAAGCATAGCAAAGTCATAGCAACATCAATCTCAGAACATAGTGGATACTAGGGATCAAACCCTAACAAAACTAACTCGGTTACATGATAAATCTCATCCAACCCATCATCGTCCAGCAAGCCTACGATGGAACTACTCACACACGGCGGTGAGCATCATGGAATTGGTGATGGAGGAAGGTTGATGATGATGATGGCGATGGATTCCCCTCTCCGGAGCCCCGAACGGACTCCAGATCAGCCCTCCCGAGAGAGTTTAGGGCTTGGCGGCGGCTCCATATCATAAAACGCGATGAATCCTTCTCCCAGATTTTTCTCTCCCCGAAAGTGAATATATGGAGTCAAGGTGGACGTTGGTGGAGCATCAAGGGGCCCATGAGGCAAGGGGCAGGCCCAGGGGGTAGGCGCACCCCCACCCTCGTGGACAGGGTGTGGGGCCCCTGACGTGGATTCTTCTTCCAATATTTTTTATATTATTCCAAAAATAATCTCCATTGATTTTTAGGTCATTCCGAGAACTTTTATTTCTGCACAAAAATAACACCATGGCAATTCTGCTGAAAACAGCATCAGTCCGGGTTAGTTCCATTCAAATCATGCAAGTTAGAGTCCAAAACAAGGGCACAAGTGTTTGGAAAAGTAGATATGATGGAGACATATCATATGTATGTTGTGATTCCGTTAGTGGTGTCATGTGAACGTCGACTACATGACACTTCACCATATTTGGGCCTAAGGGAATGCATTGTGGAGTAGCAATTAGATGGTGGGTTGCAAGAGTGACAGAAACTTAAACCCCAGTTTATGCGCTATTCCGTAAGGGACCGATTGGATCCAAAAGTTTAATGCTATGGTTAGAATTTATTCGTAATACTTTGTCATAGTTGCAGATGCTTGCGGGAGGGTTAATCATAAGTAGGAGGTTTGTTCAAGTAAGAACAGCACCTAAGCACCGGTCCACCCACATATCAAATTATCAAAGTAGTGAACACAAATCAACCCAACATGATGAATTGACTAGATGAAATTCCCATGTACCCTCAAGAACACTTTGCTTATCATAAGAGACCGTTTTGGCATGTTCTTTGCCTCAAAAGGATTGGGCTACCTTGCTGCATACTTGTTGCTATTATCGTTACTTGCTCGTTACAAATTATCTTGCTATCAAACTACTCGCTACTTACAATTTCAGCACTTGCAGACATTACCTTACTGAAAACTACTTGTCATTTCCTTCTGCTCCTCGTTGGGTTCAACACTCTTACTTATCGAAAAGAGCTACAATTGATCCCCTATACTTGTGGGTCATCGCCCACTGCTCCTCGTTGTCGCTCCTGAAGCTCTTCTTCATGTCCTCCACCGCCAGCCACACGTGCGGCAGCAGCAGAGTCCCCCTCGCAACCACTGTCACGGCGGCGGCAGTCCTGCGCTAGCCTCCATCCTCACCGAGCACAAGCACGATCACGACAGCGGTCGGTCATGGTGCGGCACGGCAAGAGCACCGGGTGGAAGGCCGTGTGTGGCGCGCATTGGTGGCACCAGTATTTTTGGTGTGGTCACCATCGTCTCGTAGACATGCATGTTAGATGTTTGATGAAATGCATAAACCAAAAAGTAACTTTACTCTGCTAAATTTAGGGGATCGTCTAGAACTGACCAAAACTTAGTGGAGTAAATATACTCCACTAACAGTTTTACTCCGCTAACTTTTAAGGGATCGGTTAGATTTTCCCTAAGATGCCCTCTCTCCCATCGACAGGGATACAAGGTGATGCGACGGTGGCTGGAAGCGGGATGATGTGCAGGTCCGCAAGATAGTCGGTGCTCTTCGGACGCCAGGATCCAGCTAGCGAAACGTCATCGACCAGCAGCGAGGTTGTTGTGAGCGATGAATTTGATGAAAAGTTTGTGTATACTCTCATTGATATGCGAGGGATGTGCCCTCCACAACCTTCATGTTCCCTCCGCGTTATCTTTGTGCCGTCGTCGGCCCATTCATGCTCACCTCTCGACCTCCACCTTCACGGCGTGGATCTGTCAGTCATGAGCTTAACTACCTTCGGGCGCCACGAGCTCAGTCCATGCGAGCTCCACCAGCTTTGACATCGTGAGCTCCATCTCATTGTGAAGTTCGGGGCATATTTGGTAGGGTGCATGAGGCCCAACTGAAGGAAAGATGCCCTAGAGGCAATAATAAGGTTGTTATTTTATATTTCCTTATTCATGATAAAGGTTTATTATTCATGCTAGAATTGTATTGATCGGAAACCTTAATACATGTGTGAATACATAAACAAACACCGTGTCCCTAGTGAGCCTCTACTAGACTAGCTCGTTGATCAAAGATGGTTAAGGTTTCCTAACCATTGACATGAGTTGTCATTTGATAACGGAATCACATCATTTGGACAATGATGTGATGGACAAGACCCATCCTTTAGCTTAGCATTATGATAATTCAGTTTATTGCTATTGCTTTCTTCATGTCAAATACATATTCCTTTGACTATGAGATTATGCAACTCCCGGATACCAGAGGAATACCTTGTGTGCTATCAAACGTCACAACGTAACTGGGTGATCATAAAGATGCTCTACAGGTATCTCCGAAGGTGTTTCTTGAGTTGGCATAGATTGAGATTAGGATTTGTCACTCTGAGTATCGAAGAGGTATCTCTGGGCCCTCTCGATAATACACATCATAAGAAGCCTTGCAAGCAAAGTGACTAATGAGTTAGTTACAGGATGATGTATTATGGAACGAGTAAAGAGACTTGCCGGTAACAAGATTGAACTAGGTATGAATATACTGATGATCGAACCTCGGGCAAGTAACATACCGAAAGACAAAGGGAATAACTTATGTTGTCATAAAGGTTCGACCGATAAATATCTTCGTAGAATATGTAGGAGCCAATATAGGCATTTAGGTTCTGCTATTGGTTATTGACCGGGGAGGTGTCTCGGTGATGTCTACATAGTTCTCGAACCCATAGGGTCCGCACGCTTAACGTCCGATGACGATATTGTATTATACGAGTTATGTGATTTGGTGACCGGATGTTGTTCCGAGTACCGGATGATATCACAGACATGACGATGAGTCTCGAAATGGTAGAGAGGTAAAGATTGATATATAGGACGATAGTAGTCGGACACCGGAAGTGTTCCGGGGGGTACCGGGTACATATCGGGTCACTGGGAGGAATTCGGACACCCCCGGCAAAAGATATGGGCCTTATGGACCAAGAGGGGAAACGCACCAGCCACAAGGGGCTGGTGCGCCCCCCATATGGGTCGAACCAGAGGAGAAGGAAAGAGGGAAAGGGAGAAGGAAAGGCGGGGATTCGGCCTCCCCCTTCCTTACCTCCTCCCTCCTCTTTCCTTCCCCCTCTATTAAATAAGGAAGGGGGCATTGGCCATGGGAAGACCCCAAGTAGGACTCGGACTACTTGGTCGCCTCCTGGCTGCCTCCCCTCCCCCTCCCACCTATATATATGTAGGGGAGGGGGGCTAGCACACACCAGACAATTACCTAGCCGTGTGCGGCGCCCCCCTCCACCGTTTACACCCTCGGTCATATTTTCGTAGCGCTTAGGCAAAGCCCAACGAGGATCACTTCACCATCACCGTCACCACACTGTCGTGCTAACGAAACTCATCTACTACCTCGACGTCTTCCTGGATCAAGAAGGCGAGGGACTTCACTGAGTTGAAAGAGTGCAGAACGCGGAGGTGTCATGCGTTTGGCACTTGATCGGATGAAGCACCAAGAAGTTTAACTACATCAACCGTGTTGAGAAACTCTTCTGCTTACGATCTACGAGGGTACATAGGCACACGCTCCCCCTTGTTGCTATGCATCTCCATGGATAGATCATTACGTGTGAATAGAATTTTGTTTTTGTTTTCCATGCAACGTTTCCCAACACCAACTAGGCCCGTGCACTGCAAAAAATCAGGCATTTGGTAGTCTGGCCTATATGTGTTTCTCGACATGCGTGGAACTTAAAGCAGTCTCGGCCCAAACTGGGGGAAATGACCGATTCGGCCTTTTTCACGATCCAAGCTCTCGCCGGCATGTGTTGGGAAGCGTGGGAAACAACGAGGGGTCTCATACCACCTCTCTCCCGCCACCGCCTACTCCAATTCGCACCATTCTCCCTCACTCTACCTCATCGCCCGTTTCATGTTCTCCGATGGCCAACCCTCAATCGCGGCGCCCCACTCCCATCCCCATTGGTAGCGGCCCCATCCAAGTCTAGTGAGTGGTTGTCATGGCCTAGCAAGGAATTGACCTCAGGGCGGCTATCCAGGTCACTTCCCCCAACTGCACCAGGCCGCGTTCAGTAGCCATTGACTCACTGCCAGCATTCGTGCAGATCAGTGCGGCTGCAGAGGTGGCTCTATGGGAAGCACGTGGGTTGCTGGAAGACCATCGGGCATGCCCGATAGGGGGGTTTACCCTCGTGCGAGGTCTTTCTCCCTTTCTCGGTGTCAAGCCAAAGGAAGCAAGGTCGGATCAGAGCATCGATGACAACACCCTTTTCCTCCACTATGTGTGTATGAGTAGCATTGACGCAGTGGCGAGGACCCTTGGATTAGGCCCTGTAATGGTTGGTCCATCTACGGCGGTCGGACCCCTGTTCCCGGCAAGGTTTGGTCCATGACCAGTGTTCCCTTCGGCGGCAACCGCTTCGGTATGCTATCATTTATCCATGCTCCCATTACTAGTTAGGGGTTTCCGTTCGTTCTAAATCAATTGGATTCGTTTTGAACCCAACCCATTTGAATCGATTAGGAGCCATGATATGTGCCTTCTTAGAGAGTGCTTACTAGCTATCATGACAATGCTAGATTGGTAGTTATGTTTTTGCATTGCTATCATGACAATGCTACATTCGTAGTTAGGGTGTTCTTGGTATGCTCACAATGCCAGTTAGGGCGTTCTTGGTTGATCATGATGCTAGTTAGGTTGTTGTTATAATCAGAATAGTTGCTAGGTCGTTGGTATGATCACTATAGTGTGTATGCACCATCACATAGTAGGTACTACGTTCTTGCATGATCATAGAAGGACAATGCATGTGCATGCTATAAATAGTAGGACTGATGTGCGTGCATTTGGGGGAGTTCTATGATGTACTGATCATAGCACTGCCCAATTGCAATTGACATGATAAGTGGCAGTTGCAATTGGACAATGCTATGATCAAATAATAGCACTACCCAAGTGCAACTGCCAACGATCATGGCAGTTCTATGATCAGTGCAATTGGTCACTGATCATAGCAATGCACAACTACATTCTACCATGATCAATGCACCATTGCTATTATCACTTCTATGGTGTTGTAATCATAGCAACGGTGCACTAATCATGGTTGAATGCAGTTGGGCATTTCTATGATCAATGCATCATTGCCTCCTTCACTGGTTACTTACTGTCATCCACTAAACTCACAAGGTAGTGAAGATGGACATGGACACTGTAGGTCAAGGTGCATGGTCATCGCTCGTGCCGAGGGGGGGGGGGCGAGGAAATCATCCCGGCAAACTAGTGGCTCAAGTGGGTGGACGTGACGAGCAGGCTAGCCGAATGAGCAAGCCGATGGGTATTAGTCGCATGCCTAAGCTTGGCCACGAGTAGGGGGCATGGAAGACACTCAGGTTCTATGTACCAATAATGGACGTCGAAGACATTTCCATGCTTGTCATCCATGAGGTCTTCCATCTCGTGATGAAGAAATGGTTCGTCCTAAATTCTCCTCACGTCCTCTCGCTATCTGCAAACAAATGGTGTGAGTTCTGGATCCAGGTCCAGCTTCCATGAGCAGATGATGCTGGGGAGCTGCTGAGACTACTTTTGCCAGAAGCACAAGATCGTCCCTTGCGACCTGCTTATCCTGAGGCTGTCGGGCCTAGGCTTCAAGGTGCAGATCTACAGCGCCGGCACCTCCACCATCTGCAGAGTCAGGGCGACATCAGTCGTGCTCTTCCTCCTCCCTAGTTTGTGTGTGTATGAATTAACTGTCTAGTGTTGGAATTGTTCTGAACTTGTCGTCGGTCGTCAGTTTTCTATTAAACTTGTAATATTTTGCCCAAGTGTCAATGCCTTGGGGTTGTGCATGGGATGTCTTTTAAACTGATGTGGTAGTGTGTAATCTGTGGTATGCACTGATATTGTGTGTTAATGGTGTAAGAGTAGTGTTAATTATGTTGATGTTCATATGTGACGTCTATTATGAAGTGTGTTGCATTTGGATGGTAAGGCCACCGCATTTAAAAGGGGTGATCAGAACATCGCAGTGCACACAGCCAAACAGTTGTGATTTGCATCTGCTAACCCATGAAGCACAAATGCAGGCCACCAAATCGGAGGCATAATCTGGTCACTGATGCAACGTAGGCTACCAAACTACATGCACAACATGGTTTTTTAGGCTGCATTTGCTCAGCGAGGCTGAGTTAAGTTACACATGCAAAGGGACAAAAAATGGTGCAGCTTACCAAACAAGCCCCTGGTGTCTTTGTTGTAGTTGGAGGCCAATGAGGCATTGGAAAAGAGGGGGAACATTTAAATTCTGATATGTTGGTCCCACGTGGCAGTCTTAGAGCATCCCTAGCAGTTGTGCTATAAATCGGTACTGTCCCCTAAAATGATTTTGCGGGACCTCGAAGCTCCTAGCGGAATAGATCCAATCAAACGTACTGCATATTTAAAATCTAGTTTACGCTACTAAGTTCCAAGCAACACAACCGGAGTTCCTCGTACAACATACATAGCAGAAAACATAGGTCAAACAAATTTAAACCTAGGAAAGGTCGGCTCAGTAGTTGATGCCGAGGTAGAACGCCTCCTCCGACCGTGTGGTCCTCCTTTGTGGCGGCGAGCCGTTTGGCGGCTACTTCTTCTCCGGCCGCCACCGTGTTCCTCGCAGCGAGGAGCTCCTCATCCACTTCCCGACACCTCTTGGTGTGCGGCAAAAAATGCTTCGTCAAGCTCGTAGAAGCGAGCCCACACGCTCCAGCCTTCACTGCAGCAGTGGCAGCCGAGTTCGCGGACCTGATTGTAATGCCATGGCTCGAGCGGACGGCTGGAGCTGGTGGCCTCCGCGTCGTGCACGGCGGCGACCCACCGTAGACCCCACGCCCGTGAGAACCTCTGGCCATGGATCTGCGAGAAAAGGAAAGAATCGAGCGAAATCGCTCATCGGAGAGAAAGAAGACGCTGGAGGGGGCGGAGAAGATCCAGGACGTGAACCCTAAAACGCCCTGACCTGTACATACAGTGGCGGAGGGGGATTTGCGGGCCGCCTACATAATTTTTATGGGTCGGGCCATTTTTACGGGATTTGTTCAGGCCTGAAAAAGGTCAAGAACTTTAAAACCGTCGGAATTATAAGGAACGGGCGAGGATATAGCAGATCTGCTAGGGATGCTCTTAGGGAAGAAAAATGGGGGCTAGAAGATGAAGGTTGCTATTAGAGTTGAGTGTAGTATTTAGAGGCTGAAAATGTATAAGCATCTCTTTTTTTGGAGGGAAATGTATAAGCATCTCTATTTTTTTCTTCCGGAGTTCTAAAATGGGACTAGCGTTGGAGAGACGCTCTAATCAGTACTGCCTGGCCCCAATCCATAATTCCAAACTTGCGGGCGCAATTTCAATATCAACACAATATGCTGCTCCCTTGTTACACGTGATATATACAACCGATATAGATGACGGTTCAGTAATAGACTAGGTGTATAAACATCTTAATTTATTATAGCCGGTTGTGACATTTTTATATTTTTGGCCGCGTGTGGCATTTGCTTCTTCATGATCTTTTGAGACTACCTGAGGAGATTTTTGAACCTATTTTCTTAATAAAATAACTGTGTGCATCGATGCAGAGGCCGGGGTTAATCTCTTTTTCTAAAAAAAAATGCCGCTCCCTGTTGTCTTGTTGACATATATTAGCAGCACACGTATGCGAATAGGGTCTGTTTAGAACACATTTAGATGTGACATAACTATGTCACATGTAAGCTGATTTTCATTCTGTTTATGGTTTTTTTATCATAGTTTTTTTTTGTTTCTTGTTGATGCATTATATATTTGTGGGAGGTTAGATGTGACATCTTTAAAAATCATTTAGATGTGAATTAGACAAACTGATGCGAATATGGATGACACGTGGATATCGAATGCTAGCTAGACAGAGAGACCGAAAGCCCTGAACTTAGCGTCGGTAATGGCGTCAATCTTTCGTGCTGTCTCCGGCGATAGATGGTTCTCCCAATCCCCGACCAGGCCGCGCCGGAAGAACGAGCTGTTCTCCACAGCGCCCAACACAAGCTCCGTCTTGCCGCTCTTGGTCGCTTCGAGCCCGGTCATGTGCTCGAACGAGCACAGCTTGACGACGGCGTCCACCGCGCCGTCTTCCTCCTCCTCCGCGCTGAACGGGCGTCCGACAAACTCCGCCAGCCTCCGCACGTGCGCCGCAGGGTCCCGGCTCATCTCCTCGTACCTGAAGAAGAGCACCCGCTCGGGGTTCGCCAAGTGCGCGCGCCAGTACCCGAGGACGTGGTCCCAGTACGGCCCGGACGCCGACACGCCGTCGCAGAAGTAGCCGGCGGCGGCCTCGACCGAGATCGGCTCCAGCCCGTCCTCGGCCCTGAACTTGTTCACGAAGCTCCACGTCGAGACCAGCGTGTCCTTTGGGTTGCGGCACACGTACACGATCCGGCACCCCGACGCGGCGACCGACCTCGGCAGCGACGCGAGCGGGACGTGCGTGGCGAGGAGCCTCGGGTCCGGGAGCCCGGCGAGGTCCGGGACCCTGTTGCGCGTGTAGAGCTGGTACTCCAGGTGGCGGACGCACTCGTGCGGGCCGACGGAGTTGAAGGGGTGGCCGGGGCCGCCCGGGGCGTGCTCCCTCCGGTGGACCGTGGAGTAGAGGAGCGCCTTCATCCACGTGGTGCCGGACTTGGGCATGGTGGCGACGACGACGTCCGAGGGGCGCGCGGCGAAGCGTGCGTCGGCGACCATCGCGCCGACCATCGGAGGCAGGATGCTGTACCAGCCCTTCTCGTGGCGGTAGAGCAGGTTCGCCCTGGAGAGGCCCCGGGAGCACGGCCAGGAGGACGCCAGCTCGGTGAACTGCCCGTAGAGCTCCTCGTTGGTTTCGGCATCGCCCTCTTGCGGCAGAATGGCTGGGGTGGAGAAGGAGGAGGACATTGTACGGCAAACAGTCCAAGCCAAGGTATGAGCAGGGATAAGGTAGCGGTAGCACAAGGTGCATCTTATAATAGATAGAGAAGAGTGGCGATGCACATGGAGCATATTGCTCCCGGTACAACTTGTGTTGTGGCTGCAACCACGGCGTATACACAACTCGATCGACAAATCATTTTCTTATCGCCACATCAAATTATTTGGCCACATTCGTCTCCAAACAAGACAACAAGACGGCAGTGATGTTGCCATACTTATATGTTTTGTATTTCCGTAGTTTAATAGGAAAAGATTTCCGTCACTGGATTACAGGCACTGTGTCCTGCGTGAAATGGACCGAGCAACATACTACATCCTTGTCCTTATCCTTATCTACTCTTCGCATCTTTCTCTCAGCCGTGCTCGAGGATCGCCACACGCCACCAGTGCCGCGGCAAGCCAGTCGTCCTACACACTGCTGCAAGCCGCTCTCTCGAGTCCGCCGCCGGTGATCGTAGGAGGACACCGTTGGCCGTCCTTTCTCCTCTCCTCTTCCTCTCCAACTCCTCCTTTTCCCATCTCCATATGCCTGCTCGCCTGAGCCGTGCTCCAGCCACCATCAGCGAGCTGCGCCGCTTCGGCCTCCCCTCTCGCTGTCTGTGATCGCTCCTTCCGACGATATTTTATTATACTTTCCACAACAAGGGCCTTGTTGTAAAATTCCTTCCGCGCAACATTATCTCTGTTGCAAAAATTCCTCGATTCACACCACAAATGATATCAGCTTTTCGGTGTAATTTTTTTTGCAACATTAGTCTTGCAAAAAACCTCCTGCAATATCGTCTATGCTGAAAAAACTATGAAGACGAAAAAACTGCGACGCCACGTCTATTGCAAAAGTCCTCTCGCAACATCATCTATGTTGCAAAAAAAATTGAAGACAAAACTAAAAATTTTGGGAGAAAATAACGCTTTGGTGGTTTGCAACAAAGCAATTGTTGCAGAGCGAGCTGTGCAACATCTACCTGGTTGCAATTGACGACGCACCTCATTGGGGAGATCTGATAGCTATTTGTGGCTCAGTCCAACGACGTAGGAGGCGGCGGATGTTTTCAATTAACCCACCGACGGACGCGTAGCGTAGATTCCCATCACCTGGTGGATTACAGGCATTGCGTCTGCCGCTTCCAACGTTCAACACGTGTCACGTGTGAAATGAACCGAGCATCATACTATGTCCATGTCCTTATCCTTATATATCTACTATTCGTCTCATCCTCCCAGCTGTTGGGGATATTATTATTGGACATAAATCGGCCAGGAGAGGCCGGGTTATCCCCATGATGATTACTTTATTTGTAGCCCATGAAGACAAGGATGGTGGCGCTTCATGAAGACCCAAGGCCCAAAGGCGGGTTAAGGCCTGTAGACATAAACCGACATTGATATGTAACTTGTATTGTAAGATAGAAGGAATAGAGACCGAGCCAGACACGTTTATGATCCGGCATCGGGATTCTGTAAACCGACGGGCGTCGACCTATGTATATAAATGGGCGACCCGGCGGCGGTTTAAGGACAACACACAATAACTCGAGAGCCAGGCAAAGCGGATTCGCTCCCTAGTCATCGAAACCAAAACAATTCCATCACAACTGGACGTAGGCTTTTACCTTCGCCGAAAGGGGCCGAACCAGTATAACTCTTGCGTCCCTTGTCCGCTTTAACCCCTTTAAGCTAACCCATCAGAATGGCTCCACGAAGACATCTGTCGTGACAAAACCACGACAATTGGCGCCCACCGTGGGGCTATCGCACGATGGTTTCGAGTTCGTGAAGGGCAGCTTTGAAGGACTTAAGGGATACGTTGTGGGCCGGATGACTAAAAGTCGTCGCGGCAAGCTCTATATCGACGATGCAGGATGGAGTCCCAAGGTCAGCTCAATTGAGTACGGGTACCGGGTCCCCTTTGGTGGAATTCACGTCTTCATCGGCAAGATCGGTGAACCGGGCCCTAAGCCGGACATCTGCACCAATATCATCGAGACGGCTCAGCGTGCAAGGTCTGCCCAGGTTCAGCCCGCCGTAAGGCATGCCTGCGTAGGTCTCATCCATGGAGCAGAATATGAGGATAGATCGGCATCTGGTGGCGAAACTGTTGTCTATTATGATGAAGAGTCTTCAACCGGAGAGACCGAGTCACTGTATCAGCTGCAGGATGGCCGGATTAGTGGTGGTTCCGATGGCGACAGTATTCCGGACCCCCTTGATCCACCGAGTCGGGTCGCGGTCTTCATGGCCGGCATACAAGCAGCACAACACTCTTCTACCGCCGCAGTAATGATCTCCGGTTCAACAGCAGCAACACCAGCGAGAGCAGGGGGCTCTACGCCGCCTCCGGTTCAGGTTTTGTCCGATTTGTTCGACGATTTGGCAACGTTGCTGGCAGCAGAGGTGGACGCGGCAAACCGGGATCAACACAACGCGGAGATTGCAAAGGTGAAGGATCAGATAACTCAGGCTAAAGCGGACCTGGCGGCGGAGAACACCAGGATGGCTACAGAGCGGGCCGAGTTAGAGGCTCAGGCTTACCGGGTTATGCTGGATCAGAGTGCGTCAGATGATGTCATGAGGAGAAGATACCGGTCGCACCTTCTGCCACGTGGCAAGAAATCTCTTTAACACGCCAGGAGCAGACACCAGCAACCAGCCAGTGGTAAACCGGGCGGAAGCACCTGGGACCGAGGGACCGGTTCAGGCGCGCGTGATGGAGCCGCCGCCTCAGCCTCGTCAGAATGATGTCCCATCACGACACGTCTCAACGCCTCCGGGTCATTACTCTAACCTGTTGGATAACATCGTTGCTGCCGCTTCACGATTGGCGGCCCTCCCGATCGTGGCGAGTCCCCGGTAGCAGTTGAGACACGACGGACTAGGGAGCTCCTTCAGACGGCCTTGACTCAGCAGCAGGCTTATTCATAAATGAACCGGCCCGATCAAGCAGCGCGCGGAATCGTAATCCGCCCCGTGGCCATAACCTGGCGGGCGGCGGTGGCAATGCTCAGGATGTAGTGGATCGCGCTAGGGCACATCGAGAGGCCGAGTTAGCGGTGCAACATGAGGCCCGCCAAGTCACTCCGGTTCGTCCAACAACGTCGGTGGAACCAGGGGTTACCTCCAGTTCATTGGGGGTACCATGTCTCGTCCCAGCATTGCGCAATGTACGACTACCCAAGGATTTCAAAGGCCCCTGGAAGGTGCCGAATTACACCACCAATTTATCCCCCGAGTCATGGGTGGAAAGCTATGAGATGGCAATGGAGATGCTGGATGTGGACAAAGCAGCGTGTGCCAAATACTTTACCATGATGTTGGAGGGAATAGCTCGCACATGGTTGAAAAATCTTCCGGCCAACTCTATTGGGTCGTGGGCCGAGTTAAGGGCCAAGTTTATCCAGAATTTTAAGGATACGTGCAAGAAGCTCATGTCAATCGTGGATTTAGTTGCCTGTGTCCAGGAGGAAGGAGAATCAACAACCCGCTGGGTACGCCGGGTTTCAGAGATTTTGCATTCATCAGACCGCATCAACGCTGACACAACCGTTTTAACATTGGAAGGCAATTGCCGGTTTGCACCTTTGAAGCTAAAGTTGGGACGTCTCAAACGCCATTGTAATGACATGGGAACACTTATGGCGGCTCTGGTGAAGTATGCCGACTCCGACAGTACCAAAGACCCCGAGTCTGATGATGACAAGACAGGGAAGGGAAAGAAGAGCGGCAGCACCAAAGGGCAGCAACATAACCCGACGGGTCATGGGAACAACGGTAAACGCAAGGCGGATAATAGCTTGGACTTTGTGGCTAACACCAACACCCAGGATAACGGTCAGCGGCGTAAGGGTAAACCACTGCAGCGGGGTGGAGGGTCAGGCCCCAATCTAGAGCGCTTGTTAAATCAGCCTTACCCAAAGCACGGATCAAAGGAGAGGCCAGCTATGCATCTTTGGAAGGATTGCTTCATTATGCCGGAGTTCAAAAATTCAAATCTCTTTCAATACGACAATGGACCGGCCGGCGGTTCAGGAGGCGGTTTCCATGGGCCGGGTTATAGAGGTAGCAGCTCTAGTTCAGGATTCCAAGGCAACCAAACCGGACATGGCAATCAATGCAGTCAGGGTAACCATGAAGGTTACAACCATCAGGGGAATCAACAGCAGCAACAATCGGGTTATTAGAGCAATCCGAAGAAGTTGAATAGTGGGCAGTATCATGTCTTCACCACTACCTTATGTAAGCGCGATCAAAAGCTTCATAAAATGGACGTGAACTCCGTTGAACCGGCGGTACCTCATTATCTGTGCTGGTCTGAACAGCCCATTCTGTGGAGTCGAGAAGATCATCCGCCCCGGGTTGACAATCCGGGTCATCTGGCCTTGGTGGTGGCACCTTAGGTTGGGGGGTATAAGTTTACCAAGGTGCTTATGGATTGAGGAAGCAGTATCAATATCCTTTACTATGAAACCTTCCGTCGCATGGGGTTAAGAGATAAGAATCTTAAACCGTCGAACACCGTGTTTCATGGTGTGGTGCCTGGTAATCTGCATACCCAGTTGGCAAGATAGCTCTGGAGGTTGCTTTTGCAGATGATTATGATTCAAGATCGGAGGTGTTGACTTTTGAGGTGGTGAAAATCAAGAGTCCATATCATGCCCTGTTCGGACGACCGACTTATGCTAAGTTCATGGCAAGGCCTTGTTATGTTTATCTGCAGCTCAAGATGTCGGGTCATAAAGGGACCATCATAGTACATGGGAGCTTGAAAATTGCTTTGGAATGTGAAGAGGGTGATGCGGCTTATGCTGAGTTGGTTTGTGCCACAGAGGAGCTGAAGTTTTATAAACACAATGTCGATCCGGCAGATATGACTTCTCTGAAAAAGCCAACTATAGAACATGATCCGGCACTAAAATTTAAATTGACTGAGGAGACTAAGCTAGTTGACTTTGTTCCCGGCGATTCATCCAAGTAGTTCAGCATCAGCGCTAACCTAGATCCGAAATAGGAAAGCGCGCTCATCGAGTTCATCCATGAGAACCGGGACATCTTTGCATGGAAGCCTTCTGACATGCCAGGTGTACCGAGGGAACTCACTGAGCACACTCTTAATATAGATCCTGAGTTTAAACCGGCCAGACAGTTTCTCCGCCGCTTCAACAAAGACAGGCGTAAAGCTATTAGTGAGGTGGTAGCCCGGCTCTTGGCAGTAGGGTTTATCGTGGAGGTCTTTCACCCTGAGTGGCTAGCTAATCCGGTGCTAGTACATAAGAAAAACGACACTTGGCGTATGTGTGTGGATTACACAGACTTAAACAAGGCATGTCCAGTTGTCCCCTTTGCTCTCCCCCGTATCGATCAAATTATTGATGCTACGGCAGGTTGTGACCGTTTGAGTTTTCTGGATGCTTATTCTGGTTATCATCAGATCAAAATGGCAGTTAAGGACCAGGAGAAGATAGCCTTCATAACTCCCTTTGGATCCTTCTGCTATGTATCTATGCCTTTTGGGCTCAAAAGTGCCCAGGCGACTTATCAGTGATGCGTCCAGAATTGTCTGCATAAACAGATTGGGCGCAATGTTCATGCATATGTGGATGATATTGTGGTGAAGTCCAGAAAGGAGGAAACATTGATAGGTGACTTGAAGGAAACTTTTGATAACCTCCGGGTTTATAAGATGATGCTTAATCCGGCCAAATGTGTCTTTGGTGTACTGGCGGGCAAGCTCTTGGGTTTTCTGGTGTCTAACAGGGGCATTGAAGCTAATCCGGAGAAGATCACATCTATCACATCCCTGGCTAAACCGGCGTGTATCAACGATGTCCAGCGTTTGGCGGGCCGGATTGCAGCCCTAAGCCGGTTTATCAGTCGCCTTGGGGAGAAGGCTATCCCTTTGTATCAGATGCTAAAGAAGACAGATGACTTCGTCTGGAGTGATGCTGCTGATAAAGCGTTCGAGGACTTAAAGACACGGTTAGCCAAGCCACCTGTACTTGCGGCTCCGGTCGATAAAGAGCCCTTACTGCTATATCTGGCTGCTAATGCCCGGGCTGTTAGTGTGTCTATTGTGGTAGAGCGCAAGGAGGCTGGAAAAGAGTATCTGGTTCAATGGCCGGTTTATTATATCAGCGAGGTGCTTAATGAGTCCAAACAGAGATACCCACATTAGCAGAAGCTGGTTTATGGAGTTTTCATGGCAAGCCGGAAACTCGAGCATTATTTTCAGGGTCATCCTATCACAGTGGTCAGTTCAGCCCCCTTGGGAGATATCATCCAAAACAGAGAAGCAAATGGCCGGATTGCTAAATGGGCTATTGAGCTTGGACCTCACGGGTTAAAGTATACGCCTCGCACAGCAATCAAATCCCAATCACTTGTGGACTTCATCAATGATTGGACAGAGTTGCAAGCACCAGAGGAAAAGCCATACAACACTTATTGAACTATTCATTTTGATGGGTCCAGACAATTGGAGGGATCGGGGGCTGGAGTCATATTAACTTCCCCACGAGGTGATAAGTTTTGTTATGTTCTCCATTTAATGTTCCCTTGTACTAACAATGCAGCTGAGTATAAGGCCTTGCTCCATGGTCTTCGGATGGCTAAGGAAATGAATTTAAGCCGGGTTAAGTGTTTTGGTGACTCAGACCTGGTGGCTCAACAGGTATCTGGCACTTGGGATTCCAAGGATCCACTCATGGCGGCATATAGACGAGAGGTGGATAAGTGGCTGGTCATTTCAAGGGTTATCAGGTTGACCATATAGACCGGCGAAAGAATGAAGCGGCAGATGCTTTAAGTCGCTTAGGCTCTCAACGTAAACCGGTGCCACCCAATACCTTTCTAGATGTGCTACATAATCCGTCAGTCAAGATACCTACGGAGGAGGATTTGGCTGTGCCTGACCCGGAGGCTCAATTGGTGGCGGCTCTTCATGTTATTCCGGATTGGACGGTCCCATACCTAGCATACATGAACCGGGGCGAGTTACCAGACGATGAAACCTTGGCCCGGCAGATAATCCGGCGATCCAAATCAATGACCATTGTCAATGGGGAGCTACATCATTGCAACGTCACAGGAGCATTTCAGCGTTGTGTCTCCTCAAGAAGGTTGTGAGATTTTGCGTGAGATCCACGAAGGAGATTGTAGTCACCATGTCGGTTCAAAATCCTTGGTGGCTAAGGCCTTTCGTCACGGCTTCTATTGGTTGACGGCTCATGCTGATGCTGAGGATTTGGTAAAGAGGTGTGACGGTTGTCAGAAGTTTGCACGACACGCTCATGTTCCGGCTCAAGAATTAAGAATGATTTCAATCACTTGGCTGTTTGCAACTTGGGTGCTAGATATTGTTGGGCCTTTTAAGAGGTCCAAGGACAAGAAAACCCACCTGCTGGTGGCGGTTGATAAGTTTACCAAGTGGGTAGAGGTAGAGCCAGTCAGTAAGTGTGATGCGGCCACGGCGGTTCAATTCATCAAAAAGGTGATATTCCAGTTTGGTTTTCCACACAGTATTATAAATGATAATGGTACTAATCTGTCCAAGGGTGCTATGGAAGAATTTTGTCAACGTGAGCACATCCGGCTTGACTGTCATCAGTGGCTCAGCCCCAATCTAATGGTCAAGCAGAAAGGGCCAATCAAAAAAATTTGAGAGGTATCAAAACCCGGCTTATGGTTCCTTTAAAGCGGACGCTAATACGTCCATTTTGCATCATGCTTTTATATTAATATTTATTGCATTATGAGCTGGTATTACACATTATGTCACAATACTTATGCCTATCACATTTGTCCACGTATACTAATATTATTTCGACCGTTCGATTAGAATAATAATGGCTGAGATTTAAAAGATTTTACGTAATATGCTATTGTTGACAGGTCAGCGTATTGAACCGTCACGTGCACACACATATATAGTAATACATATAGAAACAAGTCTAGATAAAAAAATCTATATGGATGCTACGTCTACACATGCATCTAGAGTCCGGGGACAATATTGGAGTTGCAGTACTAATCGGTGTCACACAAGGCAATCCTATTGATAGAAAGAGTCTGATTGAAAGGAAATTAAACAAGTCAAATACGGAGACAGAGTACACGTGCCCCACAAGCAAACTAAGAAAAGGGCCACCCAATTAGAAAAACATGAGCGGGCCTATGGACACATCAATGCACTGCATATAGACCGTGTCTAGCGATAGAAAAATATTAAAAAAAAATACAAAAACAGCTATTTGTGTTTTTTTAATAACATCCGCATGTCCAACTATTATGTCGACACTAAATTAGGAAATTTGATCTCTACGACAGGAATAGACAAATAATGATACATATAGATTAAGAAAATATTGGAATAATTGCTTAGTATTCTCTCTATAACTTTTTATAAGATGTTTTCCGAGTCCATGACAGTGTCAAAAAATGTCTCATACTAAGTTAGAGAGATTGTACTAAGATAAAAAAAATATTAGAACAATTGCTATATCTTACACCAAATATTTTTTTATTTACAAAAAGTTCCAATTTTCTACAAACATACGCATACATAAGATTTATAGTCAAAATACATGCTCGAGGTCGGGCCAGCGTGTGGGCCCATAATGTTGAAAGTGGATGCACAGGTGTCATGTTGATATCAGCATCTATATATATACGTAAGTTTCCTAAAATAACAAATCCATAAAGCATCTACTTGATAAACTAATTGGCCTCAACTAAAAATATATTTATAAATAAATTATCTTTTGATTTATAGAGAACAACTATATGTCTGTATGTTGGTATACAGTAATAAGAAATAAGTATAACAAATGAAAAAGTTAGTGCAAACACCACATATAACTTAAATTGCTAAATACAAAATAAGTTATGCATAAAACTATTATTAGGTGGATCAAGAAAATTATGAATTTTTACACATAGCTAAAGTATATTTTTGAAAAATATGTTTCCATACGAACTACATAGCTGGGAAACATGAGTCAGGACGACCTGAACCTGGGTATATCTACACCCACTTTTCTAAAATGGGTTTCAAAATGCCAAAAAAAATAATAAAAATATCACGCGTACATCTCCGCAAAATATGTGCGCCGCCCAATGTTTTGCCAGTAAATAATTTTTATTTTGGCTCGGCCAAAAAGACAAATTTTAGTATTTCTAAATAACGTTCCACGACACTTTTTTTTTTGTCTTTTTTGCACATATCAAAAGAAGTTGTCACGTCTATGCATATCATCAATGATACATGTACGGAAAGACAACCTGCGCACTAGAATTAAACCTGCCTTTTGATTTTCAAAAATAAATAAATTAAACGGGCCTAAACTGGTGTATCCAAGTTGGCCGCGTGCGTGCACAGCAAGGAAAAATACAGCCTGAGTTTCCTGAGACACACGGAAGCACGTAACATCAGTTTTCTATTGATTTGCGTGGCCTGATTGATTTCAAGCATAGGAGGCAAGTATCGAGTGCTAAAAGACTACTTTTTTTTGTCACCGAGGACGTGCAAAAAAAAAGCCTACTTTTTTTTCTCTCAATCCACCACGTTGGAGTAATTAACTACTACTATATCACATGCATGCACACGAGCTAGCACAATACTATCCCTAGAAATAATTACAATTTTTTACGTACAAGGTAAGGAATTTGGCACCCTCACACCTTCTCTAAAGGTTCAAGAGAGTCTATAGCAGTTGTATTAGCGTAAAGTAAGACATTAAAACTATATTATTTAAACCTTTAAATTTGATAATAACAAATAATAATAATAATCCAGTTCTGATATGCAGTCTACATATAGTCCAAAAATAGAAGCATAATACCTACGAAATAACCCTACTTGAATATATCAGGTCTGTATGACGAAGAATAACAGTTTTATTTCCAAGACAAATCCTCTCTATTATATCTTAAATATTTATTTTTGAAAGAAGCATATAAATCCATCAGTACATTTAGTACAAGTCGTTAAATATTACTATGAGAAATTGAGAGAATTCCAAATTACTAGAAGTACAATCATAAGAATAGCTACATGATGCCATTGCTTCATCACTAAACTTACAACACAAATCAAAATGATGAAGCGGGTGCGGGAATAAATTGGAAGCAACAGAGCATGGCAAGCCTGATAAATAATTTAATCTGGGTATATTCCCAGATAAGCACAATTAGCAGGAAATTAGCGAGATGGAATGTGTAAGAATATTTAGCTATTTTGGTGAATCCCTTAGATGGCCAATAAATATAACTGATGATAGATAAAATTATAATGCCTTAGATGGCCAAGAAATATAAATGATGATAGATAAAATCAAGACGTGTATCTCTCACAAAAAAAATCAACATCCGTGGAAGCCTTTTGAGGCAAGAGTATTCACAAAGCAAGATTCGTAACTGCAATAAAACGAATATGGAGCACAAAGAAGGAGAAAATAAAAAAGACTTGATCAATGTTTAGATATCGTTCTTGGCGTTAAATTTCTAAAGAGGGCTTTGATAGAAATATAGACACCAATGGATTCAGAGATTTATAAGAAAAAAAATAGAAAACATTATGATACTCTAATTGTGTGCATGGTGAATCATACATTGCCTTAGACCTTTTAATCAACAAAGTATCAAAGTTTGGATGTTATTCTCGATGTAAATTTTCTCTGCAAACTATTGTTTGAAGCTAGACACTAACAAATGTAGAGAAGTGGAAGATAAAAATCAAGAAAATGTAGCTTTGTGAATGAAGAAACATGCTTTATAAGCTAACTAATATGTACACTCAAAGAAAAGAGGTACTCCCACTGAATTCCAGATGCTTTTCCTGAAGATATCCATATCGTCTGCAATGATTTCCTATAATTTGAATGGTACATCATATGTTGTGTAGTGGTGACCTAAGTAAAATTAAAATCTATGGACACAAATGACTAGATAGTAAACAATCTGAATAACTTTTTTCTCAATATGTATTCCGGCTATAATTGTAATACCTAACATCCTACTAATGTCAAGTTGTAATAGTATATGAGGAAACAGAAACAGAACAACAGTACTAAACCTAGCCGCGCAAATGCGCGGGTGACCCTGCTAGTTCTCTCTTATTTTACAAGGTTTATATAAAGAGGGAGAATGCCGGCAGATGGGATTCTGGGCCGAAAAAGGAGCAAATATTAGAGACCTATTCTGCACAGCTCCAAAAGTCCTGAAACTTCACGGAAAACGTTTTCAGAATATATAAAAAATACTGAGCGCAAGAAGTTCACCAGGGGGGCCACACCCTGCCCATGAGGGTGGGGGGCGCGCCCCTACCTCGTGGGCCCCCTGGTGGCCCTCCGATGGCCATCTTCTGCTATATGGAGTGTTTCGATGAGGAAAAAATAGTAATCCATCTCCTCGGACGAAACTCCGCCGCCACGAGGCGGAACCTTGGAGGATTCAATTTAGGGCTCCGGCAGAGCTGTTCTGCCGGGGAAACTTCCCTCCGGGAGGGGGAAATCATCACCATCGTCATCACCAACACTCCTCTCATGGGGAGAGGGAAATCTCCATCAATATCTTCACCAGCACCATCTCCTCTCAAAACCCTAGTTCATCTCTCGTATCCAATTCTTGTCTCCAAGTCCAGGATTGGTACTAGTAGGTTGCTAGTAGTGTTAATTACTCCTTGATGCTAGTTGGTTTATTTGGTGGAAGATCATATGTTCAGATCCTATATGCATATTAATACCCCTCTGATTACGAACATGATTATTCTTTGTGAGTACTTATGTTTGTTCCTGAGGACATGGGAGAAGTCTTGCTATTAGTAGTCATGTGAATTTGGTATTCGTTCGATATTCTGATGAGATGTATGGTGTCTCTCCTCTAGTGGTGTTATGTGAACGTCGAATACATAACACTTCACCATTATTTGGGCCTATAGGAAGGCATTAGGAAGTAATAAGTAGATGATGGGTTTCTAGAGTGACAGAAGCTTAAACCCTAGTTTATGCATTGCTTCATAAAGGGCTGATTTGGATCATATGTTTCATGCTATGGTTAGGTTTACCTTAATACTTTTGTTGTAATTGCGGATGCTTGCAATAGAGGTTAATCATAAGTGGGATGCTTGTCCAAGTAAGGACAGTACCCAAGCACCGGTCCACCCACATACCAAATTATCAAAGTACCGAACGCGAATCATATGATCGTGATGAAGACTAGCTTGACGATATTCCCATGTGTCCTCGGGAGCGCTTTTCTCTATAATTTTCCAGGCTTTTCCTTTACTACAAAAAGGATTGGGCCACCTTGATGTACTTTATTTACTTTTGTTACTTGTTGCTCGTTACAAATTATCCTATCACAAAACTATCTGTTACCACTTATTTCAGTACTTGTAGAGAATACCTTGCTGGAAACCGCTTATCATTTTCTTCTTCTCCTCGTTGGGTTCGACACTCTTACTTATCGAAAGGACTACGATAGATCCCCTATACTTGTGGGTCATCAAGACTCTTTTCTGGTGCCGTTGCCGGGGATTGAAGCGCCTTTGGTAGGTGGAATTTAGTAAGGAAAATTTATATAGTGTGCTAAAATTTACTGTCACTTGTTACTATGGAAAGTAATCCTCTGAGGGGCTTGTTCGGGGTATCTTCACCCCGACCAGTAGAGCAAAGAGTTGCTCCTCAACCTACTGAACCTACTGAAAATGAAAATGAAAATGAAAATTTCTGCTTTGAAATTCCTTCGGGTATGATAGAAAAACAACTAGCTAATCCTTTTGCAGGAGATGGAACAATGCATCCTGATGAGCACCTAATATATGTTGATGAAGTTTGTGGATTATTTAAGCTTGCAGGTGTACGCGAAGATGTTATTAAGAAGAAGGTATTCCCTTTATCTTTGAAGGGAGATGCATTGACATGGTATAGGCTATGTGATGATACGAGGTCATGGAACTACAAATGATTGAAATTGGAATTTCATCAGAAGTTTTATCCTATGCATCTTGTTCATCGTGATCGCAATTATATATATAATTTTTGGCCTCACGAAGGAGAAAACATCGCTCAAGCTTGGGGAGGCTTAAATCAATGTTATATTCATGCCCCAATCATGAGCTCTCAAGAGAGATGATTATTCAACATTTATATGCTCGGCTTTCTGACAACGATCACACCATGCTCGATACTTCTTCTGCTGGCTCTTTTATGACGAAGACTATTGAATTCAAATGGGATTTATTGGAAAGAATTAAATGCAACTCTGAAGATTGGGACCTCGATGAAGGTAAGGAGTCAGGTATGGCACCTAAGTTTGATTGTGTTAAATCTTTTATAGATACCGGTGTTTTCCGTAAATTTAGCACTAAATATGGACTTGACTCTGAGATAGTAGCTTCTTTCTGTGAATCTTTTGCTACTTATGTTGATCTCCCCAAGGAGAAGTGGTTTAAATATCATCCTCACATAGAAGTAAAAGTAGCTGCACCTATTAAAGTTGAAGAAAAAACTATCACTTATAATGATCCTATTGTTCCTACTTCTTATGTTGAGAAACCACCTTTCCCTGTTAGGATAAAGGATCATGCTAAAGCTTCAACTGTGGTTCGTAAAAGCAATATTAGAACATATACACCTCCTGAGCAAGTTAAAGTTGAACATAATATTGCTATTGTTAAAGATCTTTTGGCTGATAATATTGATGGGCATGTTATTCATTTCCTTGATGAGACTGCTGGAATTGCTAAACCTTGTGCAAAAGATAAAAAACAGACATGTGGTAGGCATGCCTGTTATTTCTGTTAAAATAGGAGATCATTGTTATCATGGCTTATGTGATATGGGTGCTAGTGCTAGTGCAATACCTTACGACTTATACAAAGAAATTATGCATGATATTGCACCTGCTGAGATAGAAGATATTGATGTCACAATTAAACTTGCCAATAGAGATACTATTTCACCAATGGGAATTGTTAGAGATGTTGAAGTCTTGTGTGGGAAAACTAAATATCCTGCTGATTTTCCTGTTCTTGGTTCCCCACAAGATAGCTTTTGTCCCATTATATTTGGTAGACCCTTCTTAAACACTGTTAATGCTAAGATAGATTGCAAAAAGGATGTTGTTACTATCGGTTTAGATGATATGTCTCATGAATTTAATTTCTCTAAATTTAGTAGACAACACCGTGAAGAAGAATTACCTAGTAAGGATGAAATTATTGGTCTTGCTTCTATTGTCGTACCTCCTAGTGATCCTTTAAAACAATATTTGCTAAACCATGAAAATGATATGTTTATGAATGAAAGAAGGGAAATAGATGAAGTATTCTTTAAACAGGAACCTATCCTGAAATACAATTTGCCTATTGAAATCCTAGGGGATCCTCCTCCACCCAAGGGTGATCCCGTGTTTGAGCCTAAACCATTGCCTGATACTCTTAAATATGCTTATTGATGACCCACAAGTATAGGGGATCGCAACAGCTTTCGAGGGTAGAGTATTCAACCCAAATTTATTGATTCGACACAAGGGGAGCCAAAGAATATTCTCAAGTATTAGCAGCTGAGTTGTCAATTCAAGCACACCTGGAAACTTAGTATCTGCATCAAGTGTTTAGTAGCAAAGTAATATGATAGTGGTGGTAGCAGCAACAAAAGTAAAGACAGCAAAAGTAATGTTTTTGGTATTTTGTAGTGATTGTAATAGTAACAGCGGGAAAGTAAATAAGCGTAAACCAGTTTATGGAAAACTCGTAGGCACCGGATTAGTGATGGATAATTATGTCGGATGCGGTTCATCATGTAACAGTCATAACATAGGGTGACACAGAACTAGCTCTAATTCATCAAAGTAATGTAGGCATGTATTTCGTATATAGTCATACGTGCTTATGGAGAAGAACTTGCTTGACATCTTTTGTCCTACCCTCCCGTGGCAGCGGGGTCCTATTGGAAACTAAGGGATATTACGGCCTCCTTTTAATAGAGAACCAGAACAAAGCATTAGCACATAGTGAATACATGAACTCCTGAAACTATGGTCATCACCGGGAGTGGTCCCGATTATTGTCACTTCGGGGTTGCCGGATCATAACACATAGTAGGTGACTATAGACTTGCAAGATCGGATCAAGAACTCACATATATTCATGAAAACATAATAGGTTCAGATCTGAAATCATGGCACTCGGGCCCTAGTGACAAGCATTAAGCATAGCAAAGTCATAGCAACATCAATCTCAGAACATAATGGATACTAGGGATCAAACCCTAACAAAACTAACTCGATTACATGATAAATCTCATCCAACCCATCACCGTCCAGCAAGCCTACGATGGAATTACTCACGCACGGCGGTGAGCATCATGAAATTGGTGATGGAGGATGGTTGATGATGACGACATCGACGAATCCCCCTCTCCGGAGCCCCGAACGGACTCCAGATCAGCCCTCCCGAGAGGTTTTAGGGCTTGGCGGCGGCTCCGTATCGTAAAACACGATGATTTCTTCTCTCTGATTTTTTTTCTCTCCGAAAGCAAATATATAGAGTTGGAGTTGGCGTCGGAGGGCATCCAAGGGGCCCACGAGGTAGGGGGGCGCCCCCTCACCCTCGTGAGAAGGGTGTGGGCCCCCTGGTCTTCATCTTTGGTGAGTATTTTTTATTATTTTTTCTAAGATGTTTCGTGGAGTTTCAGGTCATTCCGAGAATATTTGTTTTCTGCACATAAAACAACACCATGGCAATTCTGCTAAAAACAACGTCAGTTCGGGTTAGTTCCATTCAAATCATACAAGTTAGAGTCCAAAACAAGGGCAAAAGTGTTTGGAAAAGTAGATACGATGGAGACATATCACTTATCTTGACGAGAAAAAGATATATCATGTTATTATTAGTGCTGACCTTTCAGAGCATGAGGAAGAGAGATTATTGAAAACTCTGAAGAAGCATCGTGCTGCTATTGGGTATACTCTTGATGATCTTAAGGGCATTAGTCCCACTCTATGTCAACATAAAATAAATTTGGAAGAAGATGCTAAACCAGTTCGTGATCATCAACGACGGCTGAATCCTAAAATGAAAGAAGTGGTAAGAAAGGAAATACTAAAGCTCCTTGAGGCAGGTATAATCTATCCCATTGCTGATAGTCAGTTGGTAAGTCATGTACATTGTGTCCCTAAGAAGGGAGGTATTACTGTCGTTCCTAATGATAAAGATGAATTGATTCCTCAAAGAATTATTACAGGTTATGGGATGGTAATTGATTTCCGCAAATTAAATAAGGCCACTAAAAAGGATCATTACCCCTTACCTTTTATCGATCAAATGCTAGAAAGATTATCCAAACATACACATTTTTGCTTTCTAGATGGTTATTCTGGTTTCTCTCAAATACCTGTGTCAGCCAAGGATCAATCAAAGACTACTTTTACTTGCCCTTTTGGTACTTTCGCTTATAGACGTATGCCTTTTGGTTTATGTAATGCACCTGCTACCTTTCAAAGATGCATGATGGCTATATTCTCTGACTTCTGTGAAAAGATTTGTGAGGTTTTCGTGGACGATTTCTCCGTCTATGGATCTTCTTTTGATGATTGCCTGAGCAACCTTGATCGAGTTTTGCAGAGATGTGAAGAAACTAATCTTGTCTTGAATTGGGAAAAGTGCCAATTTATGGTTAATGAAGGTATTGTCTTGGGGCATAAAGTTTCTGAAAGAGGTATTGAAGTTGATAAAGCCAAGGTTGATGCTATTGAAAAGATGCCATGCCCCAAGGACATATCATGAAACCTAACCATATCATGAAACATATGGATCCGAATCAGCCCCTTATGAAGCAACGCATAAACTAGGGTTTAAGCTTCTATCACTCTAGCAACCCATCATCTACTTATTACTTCCCAATGCCCTCCTCTAGGCCCAGATGATGGTGAAGTGTTATGTAGTCGACGTTCACATAACACCACTAGAGGCTAGACAACATACATCTTATCAAAATATCAAACGAATACTAAATTCACATGACTACTCATAGCAAGACTTCTCCCTTGTCCTCAGGAATGAACGTAATTACTCACAAAGCATATTCATGTTCATAATCAGAGGGGTAATAATATGCATATAGGATCTGAACATATGATCTTCCACCAAATAAACCAACTAGCATCAACTACAAGGAGTAATCAACACTACTAGCAACCTACTAGCACCAATCCCGGACTTTGAGACAAGAATTGGATACAAGAGATGAACTAGGGTTTGGAGATGAGATGGTGCTGGTGAAGATGTTGATGGAGATTGCCCTCTCCTGATGAGAGGAGCATTGATGATGATGATGGTGATGATTTCCCCCTCCGGGAGGGAAGTTTCCCCGGCAAAACAGCTCTGTCAGAGCTCTAGATTGGATCCGCCAAGGTTCCGCCTAGTTTTGGGACTTTTGGAATTGCGCAGAATAGGTCTCTAATATTTGCTCCTTTTCCAGCCCAGAATTCCAGCTGCCGGCATTCTCCCTCCTTATGTAAACCTTGTAAAATAAGAGAGAATAGCCATAAGTATTGTGACATAAAGTGAAAACATTCCATAATGCGATAAATATCGATATAAAAGCATGATGCAAAATGGACGTATGAACTCCCCCAAGCTTAGACCTTGCTTGTCCTCAAGCGAAAAGCCGATAACAATAAGTATGTCCTCATGTTTAGAGGTAGAGGCGTCGATAAAAAAATACGGACATGAAAGCATCATGATTATTCTCATAACAGCAATATATACAGATTTTTTTCATATGATTACTTATGTTCAAGTGATGATCTATTCACAATGCAAAAGTATAAATCATAAACCTTATTGGGCTCCAACAAACTATAATCTCAATCATTGAAGCAATTGCAATTTATCATAACATCAGAAAGAGTCTATGTCAGAGCTAAAAAGCAAGTCCACATACTCAACTATCATTTAGTCCTCCATAATTGCTAACACTCACGCGATACTTGTGGTTATGGAGTTTTAATCGGACACAGAGAAAGATAGGGGCTTATAGTTTTGCCCCACAACCTTTTACCTCAAGGGTAATGTCAACAATAATGGTTCATGCTCCCCTACATCCAATTATATATATATATATATATATATATATATATATCATGTTCTCTCCAACATGTTGAGCTTGCCAAAGGATAAAATGAAAAAGAAAAGGTGAAGATCACCATGACTCTAGCATAAGGTAGAAGATAATAATAAAGGATAGGCCCTTCGCAGAGGGAAGCAGAGGTTGCCATGCGCTTTTAGGGTTGGATATTTAAAATCTCAATGCGAGAGAACGTCACTTTATATTGCCCCTTGTGATATGAACCTTTATTATGCAGTCTGTCGCTTTTATTACTTCCACATCACAAGATCGTATAAAGCTTATTTCTCCCACACCAATCAATCATACACATTTAGAGAAATTTTTATTGCTTTGCACCGATGACAACTTACTTGAAGGATCTTACTCAATCCATAGGTAGATATGGTGGACTCTCATGGCAAAACTGGTTTAGGCATTTTGGAAGCACAAGTAGTATTTCTACTTAGTGCTGAGGATTTGGCTAGCATGAGGGGGAAAGGCAAGCTCAACAAGTTAGATGATCCATGACAACATACTTTATCTCAGATATAAGAAATACATAACTCATTACGTTGTCTTCCTTGTCCAACATCAACTCTTTAGCATGTCATATTTTAATGAGTGCTCCCAATCATAAAAGATGTCAATGATAATATATCTGTATGTGAAAACCTCTCTTTCCTTATTACTTCCTATTAATTGCAACAATGACCAAAGCTATGTCTGCCAACCCCCAACAACTTTTAATCATCATACTCTTTCTATGTGAAGTCATTACTCTTAATAAGATCAATATGAACTTTTTGTTTCTTTTTATTCTTTTCTCTCTTCTTTTATTCACCCGAGATCATGGCAAAATAATCAAGCCCTTAACTCAACACTAATATTTATTATATATTGCTCACGGACTCGATTACAAAGAGAGATCATAAAGCAAAACTCAAAACTAGATCATGCCATAAACTTTATTCTACTAGATCAAGATACTACTAATAGGATCGAACTAAGAAAAACGGTAAAGATAGGAGTTGTGATTGTGATACGATACCGGGGCACCTCCGCCAAGCTTGGCAGTTGCCAGGGGGAGTGCCCATACCCATGTGATTATATCTCCTTTGTCGGTGAAGAAGGTGGAGGTGACGGATAATCGCACATCGAGCGTAAGAGGTCCTCCAGCTTGCGAATAATGCCCTTGAGTGCAACAATATGCTCCTTCAACAAAATATTTTCTTGTGTGAGATACTTGTTTTGTATACGAGCTAACTCAATCATCTTGAAGGCTTTGATCTCAGTTGGGGTAAGAAGGTTATGATCAGGTTGAAATATGTCTTTTGCTGCTGGAGCTTGATCCTCTGTGGCCTTCTTGATCCTTTCATCCTTGTTGACCCTCGTGGGTTCTTCCCTCTTCAGATCTATCTTCATTATCCAAGCATCGTTGTGACCATTGTTAGAGGAGGGAGACGACATGATGGCTAGCCTGGAAAACCCTGACAGAAAATAGCTCGAAACAAGAACAGAGGAAATTTGTGTGATACGGGAGTCAAAACCTTCGGGAGGTTATATAATGAATTTTTACCGACCAAAATACGTAACGCGTAAGAAAACGGAGTCCGGAAGGCACACGAGGTGCTCACGAGGTAGGGGGGCGCGCCCAGGGGGGTAGGGCGCGCCCACCACCCTCGTGGGGCCCTCGTGTCCTTCCCGGACTGCTACTTATTTTTCTATTTTTCTAAATATTCCAAAACGGAGAAATATTGCCTTAAAATTGTTTTGGGAGTCGGTTTACTTACCGTACCACATACCTATTCCTTTTCGGAGTCTGAAACGTTCCGGAAAGTGTTTATGTATTCCTCCGGGGTTACGGTTTCAATAATATTGGTTTCAACATTTATTGACCGTTTACCACCTTGGGATTTGTGCCCTTGAAGTTATTGATTTTTATGGCACCGGGACGATAGACCTCTTCGATAACATAGGGGCCTTCCCATTTAGAGAGAAGTTTTCCTGCAAAAAATCTTAAACGAGAATTGTATAGCAATACATAATCACCTACATTAAACTCACGCTTTTGTATCCTTTTGTCATGCCATCTTTTAACTTTTTCTTTAAACAACTTGGCATTTTCATATGCTTGGGTTCTCCATTCATCAAGTGAGCTAATATCAAATAACCTCTTCTCACCGGCAAGTTTAAAATCATAGTTAAGCTCTTTAATAGCCCAATATGCCTTATGTTCTAGTTCGAGAGGTAAGTGACATGCTTTTCCATAAACCATTTTATACGGAGACATACCCATAGGATTTTTGTATGCAGTTCTATAAGCCCATAATGCATCATCAAGTTTCCTAGACCAATTCTTTCTAGACCTATTAACAGTCTTTTGCAAAATTAATTTGAGCTCTCTATTGCTCAACTCTACTTGATCACTAGACTGTGGGTGATAAGGAGATGCAATTCTATGATTAACATCATATTTAGCAAGCATTTTATGGAAAACACCATGAATAAAGTGTGAACCACCACAGTCATTAAATATCTAGGGACTCCAAACCTCGGGAAAATAACTTCCTTAAGCATTTTAATAGAAGCGTTATGATCAACACTACTAGTTGGAATAGCTTCTACCCACTTAGTAACGTAATCAACAGCAACTAGAATATGTGTGTATCCATTAGAGGCAGGAAAAGGTCCCATATAATCAAAGCCCCAAACATCAAATGGTTCAATAACAAGTGAATAATTCATAGGCATTTCTTGACGTCTACTAATATTACCAATTCTTTGACATTCATCACAAGACAAGACAAACTTACGGGCATCCTTGAAGAGAGTAGGCCAATAAAAACCAGATTGCAATACCTTATGTCCAGTTCTATCTCCAGCGTGGTGTCCTCCATAAGACTCGGAATGACACTTGCGTAGGATCTGTTCCTGTTCATGCTCAGGTACACGACGTCTAATAACACCATCTACTCCTTTATAAAGATGGGGGTCATCCCAAAAGTAATGTCTTAAATCATAGAAGAACTTTTTCATGTGTTGGTATGTGAAGCTAGGTGGTATGAATTTAGCAACAATATAATTAGCATAATCAGCATACCATGGAGTACTATGATAAGTACTTATAACATTTAATTGTTCATCAGGAAAGTTATCATTAATAGGTAGTGGGTCATCAAGAATATTCTCTAACCTAGACAGGTTGTCTACAACGGGGTTCTCAGCTCCCTTTCTATCAACAATATGCAAATCAAATTCTTGAAGCAAGAGGACCCATATAATAAGTCTAGGTTTAGCATCTTTCTTTTCCATAAGATATTAAATAGCAGCATGATCAGTTTGAATAGTTACTTTAGAATCAACAATATAAGATCTGAACTTATCACAAGCAAATACAAGTGCTAAAAGCTCTTTTTCAGTAGTAGCATAATTTCTTTGAGCATTGTCTAGAGTCTTACTAGCATAATGAATAACATTTAATTTCTTATCAACTCTTTGCCCTAGAACAGCACCTACAGCATAATCACTAGCATCACACATAATTTCAAAGGGTAGGTTCCAATCAGGTGGCTGAATAACAGGTGCAGAGACTAATGCTTTCTTAAGTATTTCAAATGCTTCTACACAATCATCATCAAAGACAAATGGTATATCTTTTTGCAATAAATTAATCAGAGGCCGAGAAATTTTTGAGAAGTCCTTAATGAACCTCGTGTAAAATCCAGCGTGACCAAGGAAACTTCTTATACCTTTGATGTCCTTGGGACATGGCATCTTTTCGATAGCATCAACCTTGGCTTTATCAACTTCAATACCTCTTTCAGAAACTTTGTGCCCCAAGACAATACCTTCATTAACCATAAAGTGGCACTTTTCCCAATTCAAGACAAGATTAGTTTCTTCATATCTCTGCAAAACTCGATCAAGATTGCTCAAGCAATCATCAAAAGAGGAACCATAGACAGAAAAGTCGTCCATGAAAACCTCACAAATCTTTTCACAAAAGTCAGAGAATATAGCCATCATGCATCTTTGAAAGGTAGCAGGTGCATTACATAAACCAAAAGGCATACGTCTCTAAGCAAAAGTACCAAAATGGCATGTAAAAGTAGTCTTTGATTGATCTCTAGCCGACACAGGTATTTGAGAGAAACCAGAATAACCATCTAGAAAGCAATAGTGTGTATGTTTGCATAATCTTTCTAGCATTTGATCAATAAAAGGTAAGGGGTAATGGTCTTTCTTAGTAGCTTTATTTAATTTGCGGAAATCAATTACCATCCTATAACCTGTGATAATTCTTTGTGGAATCAATTCATCTTTATCATTAGGAACTACAGTAGTACCTCCCTTCTTAGGGACACAATGGACAGGACTTACCCACTCACTATCAGCAACGGGATAGATTATTGAAAGTGCAACTATCCCTAGGTGGTTTTGGTAATTCATAACAACATATAGCTCATTGAGCTAATGCTATTCCAAGATGACTATTTCAGGAAAGCTCAATGATTGGCATGGCATGGATGTGAAAGTGGAACCCTCAAAATGCTAAGGACAACCGATTGGCTCAAGCTCAAAAGCTCAAGACTCTTCTTTTCATATTTTAGTGATCCAAGATCACATTGAGTCTTTAGGAAAATCCAATACTATTAAGGAGGGATGAGGTGTTGCTTAATGAGCCTCTTGCTTCATGTGCTTAGTGATATGCTCCAAAACCCTCAACTACTTTCCCATATCCACATATGACCTAAACCCAAAGCCAAACTCGGTCCTACCGATTCTTTCTATCCGGCGCCACCGAGTTTCACTTGTCTTAAGCCACTGCCAAACCCTAGCAAATCGGTTCTACCGATAGGGATCTCGGTCTCACCGAGATGGGATTGCAAACTCTCTGTTTCCCTTCCGTAACTTTTCGGTCTCACCGAAAGAGCGAATCGGTCCCACCGAGATTGCAATGTAAATTCAGTATTTCCTTTTTGTAACTTTTTGGTCTCACCGAAAGAGCAAATCGGTCCCACCTAGTTTGCTTGACCAACTCTCTGGTTAGCTAATTACCAAATTCGGTCTCACCGAGTTTGTGTAATTGGTCTCACCGAGATTAAGTTATGCCCAAACCCTAACCATATCGGTCCCACCGAGTTGCATGTCAGTCCCACCGAAAATCTCTAACGGTCACTAGGTTTACATTTTCGGTCTGACCGAGTTTGTTGATCCGGTCCCACCGAGATTGGAAAATTGTGTGTAACGGTTGGATTTTGTGTGGAGGCTATATATACCCCTCCACCTCCTCTTCATTCGTGGAGAGAGCCATCAGAACACATACACAATTCCTACTCATATGTTCTGAGAGAGAACCACCTACTCATGTGTTGAGACCAAGATATTCCATTCCTACCATACGAATCTTGATCTCTAGCCTTCCCAAGTTGCTTTCCACTCAAATCTTCTTTCCACAAAATCCAAATCCTATGAGAGAGAGTTGAGTGTTGGGGAGACTATCATTTGAAGCACAAGAGCAAGGAGTTCATTACCTACACACCATTTGTTACTTCTTGGAGAGTGGTGTATCCTAGATTGGCTAGGTGTCACTTGGGAGCCTCCGACAAGATTGTGGAGTTGAACCAAGGAGTTTGTAAGGGCAAGGAGATCGCCTACTTCGTGAAGATCTACCGCTAGTGAGGCAAGTCCTGTGTGGGCGATGGCCATGGTGGGATAGACAAGGTTGCTTCTTCGTGGACCCTTTGTGGGTGGTTGCTTCTTCGTGGACCCTTTGTGGGTGGTTGCTTCTTCGTGGACCCTTTGTGGGTGGAGCCCTTTGTGGACTCGCGCAACCGTCATCCTTTGTGGGTGGAGCCCTTTGTGGACTCACGCAACCGTTACCCTTTGTGGGTTGAAGTCTCCATCAACGTGGATGTAGGATAGCACCACCTATCCGAACCACGGGAAAAACATCCGTGTCTCCAATTGCGTTTGATTTCTCCAAACCCTTCCCTTTACATTCTTGCAAGTTGCATGCTTTACTTTCCACTGCCAATATACTCTTTGCATGCTTGCTTGAATTGTGTGATAATTGCTTGACTTGTCCTACAATAGCTAAAATCTGCCAAGAACTAAAATTGGGAAAAGGTTAAGTTTTTATTTGGTCAAGTAGTCTAATCACCCCCCCCTCTAGACATACTTTCGATCCTACAAGTGGTATCAGAGCTTTGGTCTCCATTTGCTTTGATCTCCATAGCTTTTGGTGGTCATAGCCTTGGTTTCACAACCTAGGAGAGTATGGCGTCTAGCGAGGGAAATTATCACCGTAGAGGTCCTTACTTTGATGGTACTAATTTTGCTAGTTGGAAGCATAAAATGAAAATGCATATTCTTGGACATAACCCCGCCATTTGGGCTATTGTGTGTGTTGGTTTGCAAGGTGACTTCTTTGATGGGAAAGAACCAAACCGTGAAGCTACCGCGGATGAGTTGAAGATGTTGCAATACAATGCTCAAGCTTGTGATATTCTCTTCAATGGATTGTGCCCCAAAGAATTCAACAAAATCAGCCGTCTTGAGAATGCAAAGGAAATTTGGGACACTTTGATTGATATGCACGAAGGTACCGACTCCGTCAAGGAATCCAAGTTGGATGTGCTTCAAAGTCAACTTGACAAGTTCAAAATGAAGGATGGTGAAGGTGTCGCTGAAATGTACTCTAGGCTTGCTCTCATCACAAATGAGATTGCCGGCTTAGGAAGTGAAGAGATGACCGATAGACTCATCATCAAGAAGATTCTAAGAGCCTTGGATTGAAAATATGATACCGTGTGCACATTGATCCAAATGATGCCCAATTACAAAGATCTCAAGCTAACGGAGGTGATTGGAAGAATTGTTGCTCATGAGATGTCACTTAAGGATAAAGAGGAACTTCACAACAAATCAAGTGGTGCCTACAAAGCCTCGTGTGAAGCCCCTACATCATCAAGTGAGAAACAAGACTTCAATGAAGAATTGAGCTTAATGGTGAAGAACTTCAACAAGTTCTACAAGAGTAGAAGCAAAGATAGAAGCTTCAAGTCAAGGTCCTACAATGACAAAAGATCTTCTAGTCGAGAGCGAAACTGCTACAGTTGTGGAAGACCCGGACACTATTCCAATGAGTGTACGGCTCCCTACAAGAGAAGAGAAGATTCTCCAAAAATAAGAAGCAAAGAATCACCACCAAGAGAGAGAAGGAGTAGAGATGATCGCTATGAACGAAGATACTCACGGAGAAGCAAGGATTCGGAAAGGAAGGAAAAATCATCAAGGAGCTACACAAGACGAAGACATCGCTCATGTTGGTGAATGGGTATCCGGCTCCGACTCTGACAGCCACTCCGAGAGAAGTTATCACTCCGACTCCGAAGACACTCAAGATGAAGGTGTTGCCGGTCTAGCACTTATGTCAACCAACTCCTACGACATATTTGACTCACCAAATGAAGGAATTGGAAGATGCTTCATGGCCAAAGGTCCTAAGGTAACACACCCCGAGTATGTTGATTTCAATAGTGATGAAGATGACTTGTTAGGTGATGATTTGCTTGTTGACAACTCTAGTGATGAATACTATGATGAAACGTCAATTAATCATGCTAATCAAGATAAAACGAATGACAATGATAAGGAGAAGATTGAGGCTCTAACTAAAGAACTAAACACTCTTAAGTTAGCTCATGAAACTATATTCGAAGATCATCGAGAACTTTTAAGAGCTCATGAGAAATTACGCTTTGAAAAGCTCAATCTTGATCAAGAGCATGAGTTCTTAAAAGCAATCAAGATGATCTCCGCAAGAAAAGTTCTTCTCACATTGCCAAGCGTTTACTCTTATCCACTTACATGCCTCAAGTCAAGTCTAATAACAAGAACAAGAAAGATTCTTCCTCTAGTAGTAACAATGATCATGCTAAATCCAACATTGTTGCTTCTAGTAGTTCTCTTGATTCCACTAATGATTCTCTTAGCCAAGTTACACTTGAGCAAGAAAATAGCTTATTGAAGGGAATTATAGAGAAAGGAGTGTACAAAAGCCTTGCCGGGAGTAAGCAATTCGAGGAAATTGTGCGCAAGCAAGGAATGCACCGGAAGAATCAAGGTGTTGGTTTTGAACGAAAGTTCAATGCCAATGGAGTTGAGTGGGAAGAAGATCAATACCCCAAGACAAAGTTTGTTCCTCAACAAGAGAAGTATGATACTTCCTTCAAGGGGACACAAGCTCAAGATGATCTTCCACCACAAGACTACAAGCAAAAAGGCGAGGACAAGCTTCAAGAGGAAATTGATGCATTTGAAGAAGCTCCTAAGACCTTAGTCAAGTGGATTCCCAAGACTACTTCAAGTTCCACTTCATCAAGTACGACTACAACTCCAAGGATTCCCATCAAGATGGTGTGGATCCAAAAGAAGAAGAACTAGAGAGTTCTTGAGGGTGACTCCGCCAACATACTTCACTCTTATCATTTTGGCAAGAACAAGTGCAATCAACTTCCACATCTTGCACTAGTTCAAGGAGTCACAAACCCTCTTGTTGGTAAGACAAGGGACAAGGTAACCTAAAAGTTTTCATGGACATCATCTTGTGTGTGCATCACTCTATGTCTATGGATATCCTTGTTTGTTCCTTGTGGGACTAACCCATGTAGGTATTGAAAGTGCAATTCACTCAAATGGATAGCTCCAAGTGATCTACATCAACATTGAGCATCCACATCTTCAACATCTACATGAAGTCATTATCGACAAAACCCGAGGTTAGTTCATCCCTCTAAGGGGGGATATCACATCTAGGGGGAGCTTTACTCTAAGACTTGAGCTAAAGCAACTCTAAAGATGTGAACACAACAATGCTTTATGTAAAAGTGGTAACCCCACTTGAGCTTAAACGATGAGTATGACCTATGATCAAGTGTTCTCACTTGACTCCTAAGTCAATATACTCATATATAGATGACCTATTCATCGCAAATTGCTTGGTAGATGCTAGAATTGGTTGTGCATGCCTTGTCACATATTTCATTTGCCATCTTATTGTGTGAGCATGCTGGTTGCATATTTTACTCATTCGAGGACATCCACTTGTTGTTTTGATTGTTTGGTTTTATTTCCTTTTGCCAAGTGGATGGACAAGAATGCCTAAGAACCTCCTCTAGCTATCTATGCTTTTCTCGTCTCAAACTCTATTCATGCTGCATCACAAAATTTGATCAAGTCAGATTCGAACCACTCTGTGTGAGGAGCGCTCGGAGTCCCCGATTCGTCATAGACTTAAACTTCCAAAACCTCTTTATGATTCTCGGTCTGACCGATACCCCACTTTCGGTCCTACCGAGATCATTAAGTTGATCTAGGTTTTCGATCTCGGTGCAACCGATTTGAACATTTCGGTCACACCAAGTTTCAGTAACTGCTTGCAGTTATGAATCTCGGTGCCACCGAGTTGTTCCACTCGGTCACACCGACAGGGTCGGGCTATATATAGTCACGGGCAAAATTTTGGAAATTTCTCCGAACCCCTTCGCCCGCGCGATAGCCTGCTCTGCCAACGTGGTCTCCGGATCGTCTCCTCGCCGCCAGCCGCCTCCAGTCGCTGGTCTCCGTCGCCGTCAACGGGAATTCTACCCCACCGTTGCCGCCGTAGCGAGTCTCCGCCGAACTAGGGTATGGACTCGATCTTTGTGCTATTCTCCAATCCGATTCTTAGCACATTGTGATCATCATGATTCTTGCCATGATTGAAACACTCCTGTCCAGTCAATGCGTTCGTAGATTAGGTTTGATTCAAAAAATTTAGGGTTAGGTTTCCGCCGAAACCATCTCGAACCCACCGAGTTGAAAAACTCGGTCCCACCGATTTGGCTTATGCCATTGCACAAGTGAGACTCGGTCTGACCGAGAATTACTTATCGGTGTGACCGATTTTGGAACTCTGTGAAACCCTAGCAGTCTCGGTGCCACCGAACTGTGACTCGGTCCAACCGAGTTCACTAGTTTAGGTTCCAAAACTGCTTCGGTATCACCGAGTTTGAAAATCAGTAGATCCGAGATGATTTCAGTGGGAAACTAAAACTAAGTTTTTGGATCATTCTTTTTGCAAAGATCTCTGCATTTTGTGATGCTCATCCACTCTACCTCATCTATAAACTATTCATAGGGTCAGTAGTCAGCTTGTTCAACATGTCAGATCAGAGTGACAGCCAGAATGTGTCAGAACAGCAAGTGGTGATGAGTGAGGGCACTAGTCCCTCCAGCTCTTCAGATGATGGCAGCAGAAATACCCCAAGCAATCTGCCAAAAGCTGCCACTAGACAGAGGAAGAAGAGAACTTCAGATTCTGAAGATGAAGATTATGTGGCAGAGGAAGAGGCCACATCAAAGAGAGTTGAGCCAGCTCAAGGCACAAAGCCAGGACTGAAGATCAAAAGGCCAGCAGGCAGGCAGCCTATGTCAAAGGCTAGAGCTTCAACTGAAAATCCTGCACCCGTAGAGCCAGTTGCTGCTGAAGGCAAGAAGAGGAAGGAAAGGGTCAAGAAGACCGTAGCCAGAGTGCTTGGAAAGGCTTCCATCATGGAAGAAGAGGAAGAAGAAGAGGTAGCTGCACCAGCACCTAAGGCACCCAAGCTGATGGGTGATGCCATAAGATCAGGGGCAGCTGCTTCCAAGGCCAAGCCAGCTTCAAAGCCAAAACCAAAGAGAAATACAAGAAGCATCCCAGCTGCTGAAAAGAACAAGGCCCCAGTGCCTGAAGCTGCAGAAGAAGAGGAAGAGAATGTTCTGAGAAAACTCAAGCCCAAGATCCCAGACGACAACGATGCTCATCCTGTGGCTGAAGACATGAAGCTCAAGAGAGACTCAGGGCTGAGGAAATGGAGAGAAGCAGATCCGTATGCTTCAAGGAGAAGGACTGCTGTGGATTACAGATTTTACACCAAGGAACAGCAGGACTTCTATGAGACAGTTTTGCTTGACAAGAAGCCAATAGTTTGTGACATGAGATGGGTCGACTGGACCTACATGAAGGAAAATGAGGAACACTACCCTAGAGTGTATGACAGCTTTAGTGCGTGTGGAGTTGCAGACTTTGTTGGGCAGAAGCTCACAAAGTGGAACGAGGAGCTAATCATGCAGTTCTACTCCACACCACACTTTTACCCAGATGGAAAGATCACATGGATGTCAGAGGGTACGAGGTACCAATCTACTGTTGCTGAGTGGGCACAGCTCATCAATTCCCCAGAGGAGCATGAGGATGACTTGGATATCTATGCCAAGAAGAAGATGGATCATAACTCAATGTCCAATATGTACAAGGAAATTCCCAGTGAAGCTCTTGATACTTTCAAGTTTGGGTCTGTGCATTATCTTCTGTCAGGGCTGCCTACTATAAATTGGATATTGAGGCACACTCTCTTGCCCAAGTCTGGAGATCACAAAATGATCAGAGGCCATGCAATCAATTTGCTTCATGTATTTGATGTACCTCAGAAATTCAAAGTCATGAGCCTCATAGTAGAGACTATCAAGAGGACTGAAGTAGACCAAAAGAGGAGCTGTGGGTATGCCCCACAAATTCAGGAGCTCATTAACTCCAAGATGGGCATGGGCATATACTTGTTGGACAAGGAACACTTGCCCATCCGTCCAGATTTTGAGGACAATCAAGTTGTGATGACTGAAAATGAACCATCGTCTGCCCAAGCATAAGCAAAGAAGGAGAAGGCAAGAAAGGAGAAAGCTGCCAAGATGCCAACTCAAGAGGAGGCATCTGAGTATTTCTTGAAGACCAAACAAGGGCAGCTTGGTTACCTGATTGCATCCACCCTGCGGATTGAGAAAGGACTAGCCACCCTAACTCAAAACCAGGCAAGCCTAGAGAGAATCATGGAACAAAAGTTCTATGACTTGGATGTCAAGGTGACAGAGATTCAGACTGCAGTGGAGCAGCTCTAGGATGACATGCAGGAGAGGAGAGGCAGGACTACCACTCATGCCTTTGCCAGAGTGCCACGAGGTCCGAGGTCGTCTGCCGTGCCAGTTGCTGACACCAGAGCCACCACTTCAGCACCAGCTACAGCCTCAGTTCCACCTTCTCCAGCATCTACTTCAGCTCCAACTCCAGCGTCTACTTCAGCGTCTACAAAAGCCTTCGTCCTTGGAGTGATCCGGACTCCACCACCACCAGAAGATCAAGCCTGAGTGTCGATCTAGCACTATGCATTTTCTAGGAACTTTTTGGTAACTTGTTGCCAAAGGGGGAGAAAAATGTATAGATCATAGGCTTCGAGAGAGAGAGAGAGTGTGTTACTTTTTTCTCTCTTGCTTTATTTGGTGGTTTTTCGAACTTTGTTTGCTTTTGAGTGCTTGAGATACTACGTCATTATCTGTGAGACATTGATGATCATGTGTTTGATCATAAGCTACACTTAATGTTTGCTTAATGCTATTATCCTATCTATCTTATGTGATCATTCACTATTCTTGGTGATGAGTGCATGTATTTCATTCTTATCATTTTAAGCGCTCCACCAAGATGTATGTGACAAGGAAGAGTAACCCATGACTCTAACTCTTTGTGCATTTGCAGTCCAAAGCAAATTTTAAATATGCACAAATTTAGGGGGAGCTCTTACTTATCACATACTTCTCAAAGCGACGATATATTTCATGCTTATTATCATTTGTCGAAGCTTTGATCTATATATTGTCATCAATTACCAAAAAGGGGGAGATTGAAAGTGCAACTATCCCTAGGTGGTTTTGGTAATTCATAACAACATATAGCTCATTAAGCTAATGCTATTCCAAGATGACTATTTTAGGAAAGCTCAATGATTGGCATGGCATGGATGTGAAAGTGGAACCCTCAAAATGCTAAGGACAAACGATTGGCTCAATCTCAAAAGCTCAAGACTCTTCTTTTCATATTTTAGTGATCCAAGATCACATTGAGTCTTTAGGAAAATCCAATACTATTAAGGAGGGATGAGGTGTTGCTTAATGAGCCTCTTGCTTCATGTGCTTAGTGATATGCTCCAAAACCCTCAACTACTTTCCCATATCCACATATGACCTAAACCCAAAGCCAAACTCGGTCCTACCGATTCTTTCTATCCGGCACCACCGAGTTTCACTTGTCTTAATCCACTGCCAAACCCTAGCAAATCGGTTCTACCGATAGGGATCTCGGTCTCACCGAGATGGGATTGCAAACTCTCTGTTTCCCTTTCATAACTTTTTGGTCTCACCGAAAGAGCGAATCGGTCCCACCGAGATTGCAATGTAAATTCAGTGTTTCCTTTTTGTAACTTTTCGGTCTCACCGAAAGAGCAAATCGGTCCCACCGAGTTTTCCTGACCAACTCTCTGGTTAGCTAATTACCAAATTCGGTCTCACCGAGTTTGTGTAATTGGTCTCACCGAGATTACGTTATGCCCAAACCCTAACCATATCGGTCCCACCGAGTTGCATGTCAGTCCCACCGAAAATCTCTAACGGTCACTAGGTTTACATTTTTGGTCTGACCGAGTTTGTTGATTCGGTCCCACCGAGATTGGAAAACTGTGTGTAATGGTTGGATTTTGTGTGGAGGCTATATATACCCCTCCACCTCCTCTTCATTCGTGGAGAGAGCCATCAGAACACATACACAATTCCTACTCATATGTTCTGAGAGAGAACCACCTACTCATGTGTTGAGACCAAGATATTCCATTCCTACCATACGAATCTTGATCTCTAGCCTTCCCAAGTAGCTTTCCACTCAAATCTTCTTTCCACAAAATCCAAATCCTGTGAGAGAGAGTTGAGTGTTGGGGAGACTATCATTTGAAGCACAAGAGCAAGGAGTTCATTACCTACACACCATTTGTTACTTCTTGGAGAGTGGTGTCTCCTAGATTGTCTAGGTGTCACTTGGGAGCCTCCGACAAGATTGTGGAGTTGAACCAAGGAGTTTGTAAGGGCAAGGAGATCGCCTACTTCATGAAGATCTACCGCTAGTGAGGCAAGTCCTGTGTGGGTGATGGCCATGGTGGGATAGACAAGGTTGCTTCTTCGTGGACCCTTTGTGGGTGGTTGCTTCTTCATGGACCCTTTGTGGGTGGAGCCCTTTGTGGACTCGCGCAACCGTCATCCTTTGTGGGTGGAGCCCTTTGTGGACTCGCGCAACCGTTACCCTTTGTGGGTTGAAGTCTCCATCAACGTGGATGTAGGATAGCACCACCTATCCGAACCACGGGAAAAACATCCGTGTCTCCAATTGCGTTTGATTTCTCCAAACCCTTGCCTTTACATTCTTGCAAGTTGCATGCTTTACTTTCCGCTGCCAATATACTCTTTGCATGCTTGCTTGAATTGTGTGATGATTGCTTGACTTGTCCTACAATAGCTAAAATCTGCCAAGAACTAAAATTGGGAAAAGGTTAAGTTTTTATTTGGTCAAGTAGTCTAATCACCCCCCTCTAGACATACTTTCGATCCTACAATTATACCTGCCTCCAGAAGCTTTAGTATTTCTTTTCTTACCACTTCTTTCATATTAGGATTCAGACGTTGTTGAGGATCACGAACTGGTTTGGCATCTGCTTCCAAATTTATTTTATGTTGACATAAAGTGGGACTAACACCCTTAAGATCATCAAGAGTATATCCAATAGCAGCACGGTGCTTCTTCAGAGTTTTCAATAATCTTCCTTCTTCATGCTCTGAAAGGTTAGCACTAATAATAACAGGATACATCTTCTTTTCATCAAGATAAGCATATTTAAGATTATCAGGCAAAGGTTTAAGCTCAAACACGGATCGCCCTTGGGTGGAGGTGGATCCCCTAAAATTTCAACAGGCAAGTTGTGATGCAGAATAGGTTCCTGTTTAAAGAATATTTTATCAATTTCCCTTCTTTCATTCATGAACATATCATTCTCATGGTCTAGCAAATAGTGTTCTAAAGGATCACTAGGAGGTACGGTAATAGAAGCAAGACCAATAATTTCATCCTTACTAGGTAATTCTTCCTCACGATGTTGTTTACTAAATTTAGAGAAATTAAACTCATGAACCATATCATCCAAACCAACAGTAACAGTATTCTTAGTGCAGTCTATGGTAGCATTGACAGTATTTAAGAAGGGTCTACCAAATATAATTGGACAAAAGCTATCTTGCGGAGAAGTAAGAACAAGAAAATCAGCAGGATATTTAGTTTTCCCACACAAGACTTCAACATCTCTAACAATTCCAATTGGTGCAATAGTCTCTCTATTAGCAAGTTTAATAGTAACATAAATATCTTCTAACTCAACAGGTGCAATTTCATTCTTAATTTCTTTGTATAAGTCATGAGTTATAACACTAGCACTAGCACCCATATCACATAAGCCATGGTAACAATGATCTCCTATTTTAACAGAAATAACAGGCACGCCTACCACAGGTCTATGTTTATCCTTATCACAAGGTTTAGCAATTCTAGCAGTTTCACCTTCGAACAGAATAACATGCCCGTCAATATTATCAGACAAGAGATCTTTAACAATAGCAATATTAGGTTCTACTTTAACTTGCTCAGGAGGTTTATAAGTTCTAATATTGCTTTTACAAACAACAGTTGAAGCTTTAGCATGATCATTTATTCTAACAGGGAAAGGTGGTTTCTCAATATAAGAAGTAGCAACAATAGGATCATTATAAGTGACAGTCTTTTCTTCAACTTTAATAGGTGCAGCTACTTTTACTTCTATGGGAGGATGATATTTAAACCACTTCTCCTTAGGGAGATCAACTTAAGTAGCAAAAGATTTGCAGAAAGAAGCTACTATCTCAGAGTCAAGTCCATATTTAGTGCTAAACTTACGGAAAATATTGGTATCCATAAAAGATTTAACACAATCAAACTTAGGTGTCATACCTGACTCCTTACCTTCGTCGAGGTCCCAATCTTCAGAGTTGTGTTTAATTCTATCCAATAAATTCCATCTGAATTCAATAGTCTTCATCATAAAAGAGTAAGCACAAGAAGTATCGAGCATGGTGCGATTGTTTTCAGAAAGCCGAGCATAAAAACTTTGCATAATTATTTCTCTTGAGAGCTCATGATTGGGGCATGAATATAACATTGATTTAAGCCTCCCCCAAGCTTGAGCGATGCTTTCTCCTTCGCGAGGCCAGAAATTATATATATAATTGCGATCACGATGAACAACATGCATAGGGTAATACTTTTGATGAAATTCCAGCTTCAATCTTTTATAGTCCCATGATCTCATATCATCACATAACCTATACCATATCAATGCGTCTCCCTTCAAAGATAAAGGGAAGACCTTCTTCTTAGCAACATCATCGAGTATACCCGCAATATTAAATAATCCACAAACTTCATCCACATATATTAAGTGCTCATCAGGATGCTTGGTTCCATCTCCTGTAAAAGGGTTATCTAGCAGTTTTTCTATCATACCCGAAGGATACTCATAAGGAATTTCATTTTCAATAAGTTCAGTAGGTTGAGGAGCAACTCTTTGCTCTACTGGATGGGGTGAAGATACCCTGAACAAGCCCCTCGGAGAATTACTTTCCATAGTAACAAGTGACAATAAATTTCAGCACACTATATAAATTTTTCCTTACCAAATTCCACCTACCAAGGGCGCTACACTCCCGGCAACGGTGCCAGAAAAGAGTCTTGATGACCCACAAGTATAGGGTATCTATCTTAGTCCTTTCGATAAGTAAGAGTGTCGAACCCAACGAGGAGCAGAAGGAAATGATAAGCGGTTTTCAGCAAGGTATTCTCTGCAAGTACTGAAATAAGTGGTAACATATAGTTTTGTGATGGGATAAATTGCAACGAGCAACAAGTAACAAAAGTAAATAAAGTGCAGCAAGATGGCCCAATCCTTTTGTAGCAAAGGACAAGCCGGAACAAACTCTTATAATAGGAAAAGCGCTCCCGAGGACACATGGGAATATCGTCAAGCTAGTTTTCAAAACGTTCATATGATTCGCGTTCGATACTTTGATAATTTGATATGTGGGTGGACCGGTGCTTGGGTGCTATTCTTACTTGAACAAGCATCCCACTTATGATTAACCTCTATTGCAAGCATCCGCAACTACAACAAAAGTATTAAGGTAAACTTAACCATAGCATGAAACATATGGATCCAAATCAGCCCCTTACGAAGCAACGCATAAACTAGGGTTTAAGCTTCTGTCACTCTAGCAACCCATCATCTACTTATTACTTCCCAATGCCTTCCTCTAGGCCCAAATAATGGTGAAGTGTTATGTAGTTGACGTTCACATAACACCACTAGAGGCTAGACAACATACATCTTATCAAAATATCAAACGAATACCAAATTCACATGACTACTCATAGCAAGACTTCTCCCTTGTCCTCAGGAACGAACGTAATTACTCACAAAGCATATTCATGTTCATAATCAGAGGGGTAATAATATGCATATAGGATATGAACATATGATCTTCCACCAAATAAACCAACTAGCATCAACTACAAGGAGTAATCAACACTACTAGCAACCTACTAGCACCAACACCCGACTTTGAGACAAGAATTGGATACAAGAGATGAACTAGGGTTTGGAGATGAGATGGTGCTGGTGAAGATGTTGATGGAGATTGCCCTCTCCTGATGAGAGGAGCGTTGGTGATGACGATGGTGATGATTTCGCCCTTCGGGAGGGAAGTTTCCCCGGCAGAACAGCTCTGCCGGAGCTCTAGATTGGATCCGCCAAGGTTCCGCCTCGTGGCGGCGGAGTCTCATCCCGAGAAGTTCCTCCTTATTTTTTTCTCATCGAAAGACCTCATATAGGAGAAGTTGGGCGTCGGAGAGCCACCAGGGGGGCCACGAGGTAGGGGGCACGCCCCCACCCTCGTGAGCAGGGTGTGGGCCCCCTGGCCTTCATCTTTGGCGAGGATTTTTCTTTATTTATTTTAAGACGTTCCGTGGAGTTTCAGGACTTTTGGAGTTGCGCAGAATAGGTCTCTAATATTTGCTCCTTTTCCAGCCCAGAATTCCAGCTGCCGGCATTCTCCCTCCTTATGTAAACCTTGTAAGATAAGAGAGAATAGCCATAAGTATTGTGACATAACGTGAAATAACAGTCCATAATGCGATAAATATCGATATAAAAGCATGATGCAAAATGGACGTATCAGGGTCCTATTGGAAACTAAGGGATATTAAGGCCTCCTTTTAATAGAGAATTGGAACAAAGCATTAGCACATAGTGAATACATGAACTCCTGAAACTATGGTCATCACCGGGAGTGGTCCCGATTATTGTCACTTTGGGGTTGCTGGATCATAACACATAGTAGGTGACTATAGACTTGCAAGATCAGATCAAGAACTCACATATATTCATGAAAACATAATAGGTTCATATCTGAAATCATGGCACTCAGGCCCTAGTGACAAGCATTAAGCATAGCAAAGTCATACAACATCAATATCAGAACATAATGGATACTAGGGATCAAACCCTAACAAAACTAGCTCGATTGCATGATAAATCTCATCCAACCCATCATCGTCCAGCAAGCCTACGATGGAATTACTCACGCACGACGGTGAGCATCATGAAATTGGTGATGGAGGATGCTTGATGATGACGACGGCGACGAATCCCCCTCTCCGGAGCCCCGAACGGACTCCAGATCAGCCCTCCCGAGAGATTTTAGGGCTTGGCGGCGGCTCCGTATTGTAAAATGCGATGATTTCTTCTCTCTGATTTTTTTCTCTCCAAAAGCAAATATATAGAGTTGGAGTTGGCGTCGAAGGGCATCCAGGGGGCCACGAGGTAGGGGGCGCGCCCTAGGGGGGGCGCCCCCACCCTCGTGAGAAGGGTGTGGGCCCCCTGGTCTTGATCTTTGGCGAGGATTTTTTATTATTTTTTCTAAGATGTTCTGTTGAGTTTCAGGTCATTCTGAGAATATTTGTTTTCTGCACATAAAACAACACCATGGCAATTCTACTGAAAACAGCGTCAGTCTAGGTTAGTTCCATTCAAATCATACAAGTTAGAGTCCAAAACAAGGGCAAAAGTGTTTGGAAAAGTAGATACGATGGAGAAGTATCAACTGCCCCAAGCTTAAACCTTTGCTTGTCCTCAAGCAATTCAGTTGACAAACTGAAAGAAAGAAAGAAAAACTTTTACAAACTCTGTTTGCTCTTGTTGTTGTAACTATGTCAAGCCAGCATTCAAGTTTTCAGCATAGATCATAACTAACCACATTTGCAATAATTCTCCGGTCTCATAATTACTCATATCAATAGCATAATCAACTAGCAAGTCATAATAATAAATCTCGGATGACAACACTTTATCGAAACAATCATAATATGATATAACAAGATGGTATCTCGCTAGCCCTTTCTGAGACCACAAAACATAAATGCAGAGCACCTTTAAAGATCAAGGACAGACTAGACATTGTAATTCATGGTAAAAGAGATCCAATCATAGTCGTACCCAATATAAATTAGCAGTGATGAATGCAAATGACGGTTGTGCTCCCCAACTAGTGCTTTTTAATAAGAGGGTGATGACTCAACATAAAAGTAAATGGATAGGCCCTTCGCAGAGGGAAGCAGGGATTTGTAGAGGTGCCAGAGCTCAGTTTTGAAATAGAGATAAATTGTATTTTGAGCGGTATACTTTCATTGTCAACGTAACAACTAAGAGATGGCGATATCTTCCATGCTAAGCACATTATAGGTCGTTCCCAAACAGAATGGTAAAGTTTATACTCCCCCTCCACCAACAAGCATCAATCCATGGCTTGCTCGAAACAACGAGTGCCTCCAACATACATCAGGTCCCAGGGGGAGTTTTGTTTGCAATTAATTTTGATTTAGTTTGCATAAAGCATGGGACTGGGCATCTCGGTGACCAGCCATTTTCTCATGAGTGAGGAGTGGAGTCCACTCCTCTTGAGAATAACCCGCCTAACATGGAAGATAAGGACAGCCTTGGTTGATACATGAGCTATTCGAGCATACAAAAAATGTTTATTTGAAGATTTAGAGTTTGGCACATACAAATTTACTTGGAACGGCAGGTAGATACCGCATATAGGAAGGTATGGTGGACTCATATGGAATAACTTTGGGGTTTAAGGGATTGGATGCACAAGCAGTATTCCCGCTTAGTACAGGTGAAGGCTAGCAAAAGACTGGGAAGCGACCAACTAGAGAGCGACAATAGCCATGTACATGCATTAAAATTAATAAGCATTGGATGCAAGCATGAGTAGGATATAATCCACCATGAACATAAATATAGTGAAGGCTATGTTGATTTGTTTCAACTACATGCGTGAACATGTGCCAAGTCAAGTCACTTAAATCATTCAAAGGAGGATACCACCCCATCATACCACATCATAACCATCTCAATAGCATGTTGGCACATGAGGTAAATCATTATAACTCATAGCTAATCAAGCACGGCACAAGCAACTATGATCTCTAATTGTCATTGCAAACATGTTTATTCATAATAAGATGAATCAAGAACAAGGGACTCATCATAGTTACAAAACAAAAGAGGTCGAGTTCATACCAGCTTTTCTCATCTCAGTCAGTCCATCATATATCATCATAATTGCCTTTCACTTGCATGACCGAACGGAGTGAATAATAATAATAGTGTACGTGGATTGGACTAAGCTGGAATCTGCAGATTCAATAAACAGGAGAAGACAAGGCAATACGGGCTCTTGGTTAAATCAACAATAATGCATATAAGAGCCACTTCAACAATTTAATTATGGTCTTCTCCTACTGACCCCCAAAGAAAAGAAAAGAAATAAAACTATTTACACGGGAAAGCTCCCAACAAGCAGAACAAGAACAGGAAATATTTTTGGGTTTTCTTTTTAATTATTACTACGACAGCAGAAAAATAAACTACTACTAATTTTTTTTGGTTTTTTTGTTTTTCTTAAGGTTTAATAAACACATAAGAAGAAAGCAGGAAAAAGATCATGAACTGGAATGGATATTACAGTGAAAAAGTATGAGCACCGACATCTAGTAATGAGTGTGTGTGAACATAAATGTAATGTCGGTGAGAAATACGTACTCCCCCAAGCTTAGGCTTTTGGCCTAAGTTGGTCTATGGCCACGGCTGGCCTGGCGGATACCCGTAAGTGTAGCTGGGGTCGTACTGCGACAAAGAATAGTTGGGATCATACTGATGTGCAGCGGTTATCGCCTGCTAAGCTGCAGCGTGGAGTCGAGCTGCCTCCGCTCTCCTCTTGTACTCTTCTGCCTCCTCTGTGGTAATAACATATCTTCTTTTTGTCTGTGAATCAAAGAAGGCAGGAGCAGGGAGAGTAATACGGAAAACACGTCGTTTATCAAAAATTAAACGATATAAGAGAGGTGATTCAGGCCTCTCAACAAACTGGTGCGAAGCCATAGAGTCATAATCTAAATATGCAGGAGGCAACTCTGTATCACCCTCAGGAATGTCTATTTCAAGAAAATGAGCTAAGCGGGTTGCATAAATTCCTCCAAAGAAATATCCATTATGTCTATTATGATGCAACCTACGAGCTACAATGGCTCCCATATGATAAGATTGGTCCCCTAACACAGCACTCCTAAGAATGCTAAGATCAAGGACTCACATGTGACATGCTTCATCCTTAGCATTTATGCATCTACCGACGAAGAGAGCAAAATAATGTATAGCAGGAAAGTGAATGCTCCCTATGGTAGCCTGCATTATATCTCTAGATTCCCCCACAGTTATACTAGCAAGAAAGTTTCTAAATTCAGATTTAGGGGGATCCATAACACTACCCCATGATGGAAGTTTGCAAGCAGAAGTGAAATCCTCTAAGTCTATGGTATAAGATTTGTCATAGAGATCAAACATGACTGAAGGAGAATTACGCGAAGATGAATACTCGAACCTCCTCACAAATGAACTTGTGAGATCATGATACTGGGGTCATTTGTTAGCCTCAAAATCCTCAAGACCGGCATTGTGCAAATATGCTCTGAATTCTTTTTTAATTCCCGCACGGTCCATAAAATTTTCCGACGGCCATTCGCAAGGCCGTACTGGAGCGTCTCTTGGTGGATCCTTGTCAGCATCGCGCATAGCAATCCTGGGTCCTTGCTTATTAGAAGAACCACCTTGGAACATCTTCCTAAGCATATTGTTTTTCTCTGAAAAATTCTGAATTTTTTAGTAACTTCAAACAAAAGTGAACCAACTTCAATAAAACTGATAGCAACTACTCCTACAAGTGCCTAGAGCCTAAATCAAGCATTATAACTACTTGGAACCATATAAATTTGACATGCAAGCTCAATAACATGGTCACCTATGCAGCACAAATTTGCAAAGAATAAAGCACTAGAACAAAAACTAATTGGACCAATGGAGGAGTCACATACCAAGGAACAATCTCCCCAAGCAGTTTTGCGAGAGGTGCTTTGAGCAAGGAGATCGAAAATCACAACAAAAGTGGCTGGAACTCGTGCTTGAGTTGGTTTTTCGGGTTTGTGTGAGACAGAGGAAGAAGATGGGTGCTGGGATAAGTGGAGGAGGGCCACCGTGGGCCCATGAGGCAGGGGGCGCGCCCACCACCCTCATGGCCAGGTGGCAGCTCCTCCTGCGGTAATTTTTGCACAGTAAATCCTCAAATATTCCCGAAAAATCATATTAAATTAGCATGGCATTCTCAGGACTTTTATTTTTGGGATATTTTTATATTGCACGGATAAGTCAGGAAACAGACAAAAAATACTACTTTTACTTTATTTCTACTAATTAACAGAAAGTATAGAGAGGGTACAAAAGGTTGTGCTTCTAGTTTCATCCATCTCATGCTCATAAAAAAGAATCCACTAACAAGGTTGATCAAGTCTTGTTAACAAACTCGTTCCGATAATCATGAAACCGGAGAAATTTCGAATAACACTAAGTTACCTCAATGGGGATATGCACATCCCCAATAATAAGTATATCATATTTCTTCTTGACAGCAGGAAGAGGAAATTCAAAACCTCCAATTATAATCGATGGAATTTTTCCAATGGAGTTGATACTATGAACTTGAGGTTGTTTCCTCGGAAAGTGTACCGTATGCTCATTACCATTAACATGAAAAGTGACATTGCCTTTGTTGCAATCAATAACAGCCCCTGCGGTATTAAGAAAAGGTCTTCCAAGAATAATAGACATACTATCATCCTCGGGAATATCAAGAATAACAAAGTTCGTTAAAATAGTAACGTTTGCAACCACAACAGGCACATCCTCACAGATACCGATAGGTATAGTAGTTGATTTATCAGCCATTTGCAAAGATATTTCAGTAGGTGTCAGCTTATTCAAGTCAAGTCTACGATATAACGAGAGAGGCATAACACTAACACCGGCTCCAAGATCACATAAAGCAGTTTTAATATAATTTCTTTTAATGGAGCAAGGTATAGTAGGTACTCCGGGATCTCCAAGTTTCTTTGGTATTCCACCCTTAAAAGTATAATTAGCAAGCATGGTGGAAATCTCAGCTTCCGGTATCTTTCTTTTATTAGTAATGATATCCTTCATATATTTAGTATAAGGATTTGTTTTAAGCACATCAGTTAATCGCATACGCAAAAAGATAGGCCTAATCATTTCAGCAAAGCGCTCAAAATCCTCATCATCCTTTTTCTTGGATGGTTTCGAAGGAAAAGGCATGGGTTTCTGAACCCAAGGTTCCCTTTCTTTACCATGTTTACTAGCAACAAAGTCTCTTTTATCATAACATTGATTCTTTGATTGTGGGTTATCAAGATCAACAGCAGGTTCAACTTCATCATCATTATCATTACTAGGTTGAGCATCATCATGAACATCATTATCAATATTTTCATTAGGTTCATGTTCATTACCAGATTGTGTTTCAGCATCAGACATAGAGATATCATTTGGATTATCAGGTGGTTCAGCAATAGGTTCACTAGAAGTTTGCACAGTTCTATCATTTTTCTTCTTCTTCTTTTTAGAAGAACTAGGAACATCAATATTATTTGTTTGAGAATCTTGCTCGATTCTCTTAGGGTGGCCTTCAGGATACAAAGGTTCCTGAGTCATTCTACCAGTTCTAGTAGCCACTCTAACAGCATAATCATTTTTCTTACTATTCATTTCATCAAGCACTTCTTTTTGAGCCTTAAGTACTTGTTCTACTTGAGTGGTAATCATAGAAGCATGTTTGCTAACAAGTTTAAGTTCACCTTTAATATTAGCCATATAATCACCCAAGCGTCTAATCATATAAGCATTTTATTTTAATTGTCTACCAAAATAAGCATTGAAGTCGTCTTGCTTAAACATAAAGTTATCAAACTCATCCAAGCACTGACTAGCAATTTTAGTAGGAGGGACTTCAGCTTTATCATATCTATAGAGAGAATTTACCTTTACTACCTGTGTCGGGATATCGTGATCAGGAGGTTCTTCAGTAAATAAAGAATTGAGATCATATGTTTCTTCAACAGGCGGTATATTAAGACCATGTATTTCTTCAATAGGAGGTAAATTCTTAACATCTTCAGCTTTAATACCTTTCTCTTTCATAGATTTCTTTGCCTCTTGCATATCTTCGGGACTGAGGAATAGAACACCTCTCTTCTTCGGAGTTGGTTTAAGAATAGGCTCAGTAATTGGAGCAGGAGCTGGCTCAGGAGCTGGCTCAGGAGGTGTCCAATTATTTTCATTTGTCAACATATTATTCAATAGAATTTCAGCTTCATCCGGTGTTCTTTCCCTGAAAAGAAAACCAGCACAACTATACAGGTAACCTCTGGAAGCATCGGTTAGTCCATTATAAAAGATATCAAGTATTTCTGGTTTCTTAAGAGGATGATCAGGCAAAGCATTAAGTAACTTGAGAAGCCTCCCCCAAGCTTGTGGGAGACTCTCTTCTTTAATTTGCACAAAGTTGTATATTTCCCTCAAAGCAGCTTGTTTCTTATGAGCAGGGAAATATTTAGCAGAGAAGTAATAAATCATATCCTGGGGACTATGCACACAACCAGGATCAAGAGAATTAAACCATATCTTAGCATCACCCTTTAATGAGAACGGAAATTTTTGAGTACATAAAAGTAACGCGATCTCTCATCATTAGTGAACAGGGCAGCTATATCATTTAACTTAGTAAGATGTGCCACAACAGTTTGAGATTCATAGCCATAAAATGGATCAGATTCAACCAAAGTAATTATATCAGGATCAACATAGAATTCATAATCCTTATCAGGAACACATATAGGTGAGGTAGCAAAAGCAGGGTCGGGTTTCATTTTATCTCTAAGTGATTCTTTGTTCCATTTAACTAATAACCTCTTAAGCTCATATCTATCTCTGCAAGCTAAAATAGCGGCAGAAGATTCCATATCAAAAAGATAGCCCTCAGGAATAACAGGCATATTTTCATCATCACTATCATCATCATATTCAGATTCAATAATTTCTTTTTCTCTAGCCCTAGCAATTTGTTCATCAAGAAATTCACCAAGGGGCACAGTAGTATCAGGCATAGAAGCAGTTTCATCATAAGTATCATGCATAGCAGAAGTGGCATCATCAATAACATGCGACATATTAGAACGAATAGCAGAAGCAAGTGTAGGTGTCGCAAACTTACTCATAACAGAAGGTGAATCAAGTGCAGAGCTAGAGGGCTGTTCCTTACCTCCCCTCGTAGTTGAGGGATAGATCTTGGTTTTTGGATCTCTCAAGTTCTTCATAATGATAAGCAGATATAAATCCCAAGTGACTCAAATAATAGAGCCATGCTCCCCGGCAACGGCGCCAGAAATTAGTCTTGATGACCCACAAGTATAGGGGATCGCAACAGCTTTCGAGGGTAGAGTGTTCAACCCAAATTTATTGATTCGACACAAGGGGAGCCAAAGAATATTCTCAAGTATTAACAGCTGAGTTGTCAATTCAACCACACCTGGAAACTTAGTATCTGCAGCAAGTGTTTAGTAGCAAAGTAATATGATAGTGGTGGTAGCAGCAACAAAAGTAAAGACAGTAAAAGTAATGTTTTTGGTATTTTTGTAGTGATTGTAACAGTAGCAACGGGAAAGTAAATAAGCGTAAACCAATTTATGGAAAACTCGTAGGCACCGGATCAGTGATGGATAATTATGCCGGATGCGGTTCATCATGTAACAGTCATAACATAGGGTGACACAGAACTAGCTCCAATTCATCAATGTAATGTAGGCATGTATTCCGTATATAGTCATACGTGCTTATGGAAAAGAACTTGCTTGACATCTTTTGTCCTACCCTCCCGTGGCAGCGGGGTCCTATTGGAAACTAAGGGATATTAAGGCCTCCTTTTAATAGAGAACCAGAACAAAGCATTAGCACATAGTGAATACATGAACTCCTGAAACTATGGTCATCACCGGGAGTGGTCCCGATTATTGTCACTTCGGGGTTGCCGGATCATAACACATAGTAGGTGACTATAGACTTGCAAGATCGGATCAAGAACTCACATATATTCATGAAAACATAATAGGTTCAGATCTGAAATCATGGCACTCGGGCCCTAGTGACAAGCATTAAGCATAGCAAAGTCATAGCAACATCAATCTCAGACCATAATGGATACTAGGGATCAAACCCTAACAAAACTAACTCGATTACATGATAAATCTCATCCAACCCATCACCGTCCAGCAAGCCTACGATGGAATTACTCACGCACGGCGGTGAGCATCATGAAATTGGTGATGGAGGATGGTTGATGATGACGACGGCGACGAATCCCCCTCTCCGGAGCCCCGAACGGACTCCAGATCACCCTCTCGAGAGGTTTTAGGGCTTGGCGGCGGATCCGTATCGTAAAACACGATGATTTCTTCTCTCTGATTTTTTTCTCTCCGAAAGAAAATATATAGAGTTGGAGTTGGCGTCGGAGGGCATCCAGGGGGCCCACGAGGTAGGGGGGCGCGCCCTAGGGGGCGCCCCCCACCCTCGTGAGAAGGGTGTGGGCCCCCTGGTCTTCATCTTTGGCTAGGATTTTTTATTATTTTTTCTAAGATGTTTCATGGAGTTTCAGGTCATTCCGAGAATATTTGTTTTCTGCACATAAAACAACACCATGGCAATTCTGCTAAAAACAACGTCAGTTCGGGTTAGTTCCATTCAAATCATACAAGTTAGAGTCCAAAACAAGGGCAAAAGTGTTTGGAAAAGTAGATACGATGGAGACATATCACTTATCTTGACGAGAAAAAGATATATCATGTTATTATTAGTGCTGACCTTTCAGAGCATGAGGAAGAGAGATTATTGAAAACTCTGAAGAAGCATCGTGCTGCTATTGGGTATACTCTTGATGATCTTAAGGGCATTAGTCCCACTCTATGTCAACATAAAATAAATTTGGAAGAAGATGCTAAACCAGTTCGTGATCATCAACGACGGCTGAATCCTAAAATGAAAGAAGTGGTAAGAAAGGAAATACTAAAGCTCCTTGAGGCAGGTATAATCTATCCCATTGCTGATAGTCAGTTGGTAAGTCATGTACATTGTGTCCCTAAGAAGGGAGGTATTACTGTCGTTCCTAATGATAAAGATGAATTGATTCCTCAAAGAATTATTACAGGTTATGGGATGGTAATTGATTTCCGCAAATTAAATAAGGCCACTAAAAAGGATCATTACCCCTTACCTTTTATCGATCAAATGCTAGAAAGATTATCCAAACATACACATTTTTGCTTTCTAGATGGTTATTCTGGTTTCTCTCAAATACCTGTGTCAGCCAAGGATCAATCAAAGACTACTTTACTTACCCTTTTGGTACTTTCGCTTATAGACGTATGCCTTTTGGTTTATGTAATGCACCTGCTACCTTTCAAAGATGCATGATGGCTATATTCTCTGACTTCTTTGAAAAGATTTGTGAGGTTTTCGTGGACGATTTCTCCGTCTATGGATCTTCTTTTAATGATAGCCTGAGCAACCTTGATCGAGTTTTGCAGAGATGTGAAGAAACTAATCTTGTCTTGAATTGGGAAAAGTGCCAATTTATGGTTAATGAAGGTATTGTCTTGGGGCATAAAGTTTCTGAAAGAGGTATTGAAGTTGATAAAGCCAAGGTTGATGCTATTGAAAAGATGCCATGCCCCAAGGACATCAAAGGTATAAGAAGTTTCCTTGGTCACGCCGGATTTTATAGGAGGTACATTAAGGACTTCTCAAAAATTTCTCGGCCTCTGACTAATTTATTACAAAAAGATATACCATTTGTCTTTGATGATGATTGTGTAGAAGCATTTGAAATACTTAAGAAAGCATTGATCTCTGCACCTAATGTTCCGCCACCTGATTGGAATTTACCCTTTGAAATTATGTGTGATGCTAGGGATTATGTTGCAGGTGTTGTTCTAGGGCAAAGAGTTGATATGAAATTAAATGTTATTCAATATGCTAGTAAAACCCTAGATAATGCTCAAAGAAATTATGCTACTACTGAAAAAGAATTCTTAGCAGTTGTATTTGCTTGTGATAAGTTTAGACCTTATATTGTTGATTCTAAAGTAACTATTCACACTGATCATGCTGCTATTAAATATCTTATGGAAAAGAAAGATGCTAAACCTAGACTTATTAGATGGGTTCTCTTGCTACAAGAATTTGATTTACATATTGTTGATAGAAAGGGAGCTGAGAACCCCATTGCAGACAACTTGTCTAGGTTAGAAAATGTGCTTGATGACCCACTACCTATTGATGATAGCTTTCCTGATGAGCAATTAAATGTCATAAATGCTTCTCATACTGCTCCATGGTATGCTGATTATGGTAATTACATTTTTGCCAAATTCATACCACCTAGTTTCACATACCAGCAAAATAAAAAGTTCTTCTATGATTTGAGACATTACTTTTGGGATGACCCACATCTTTATAAAGAAGGAGTAGATGGTGTTATTAGACGTTGTGTACCTGAGCATGAACAGGAACAGATCCTACGCAAGTGTCACTCCGAGGCTTATGGAGGACACCACGCTGGAGATAGAACTGCACACAAGGTATTTGCAATCTGGTTTTTATTGGCCTACTCTCTTCAAGGATACCCGTAAGTTTGTCTTGTCTTGTGATGAATGTCAAAGAATTGGTAATATTAGTAGACGTCAAGAAATGCCTATGAATTATTCACTTGTTATTGAACCATTTGATGTTTGGGGCTTTGATTATATGGGACCTTTTCCTGCCTCTAATGGATATACACATATTTTAGTTGATGTTGATTACGTTACTAAGTGGGTAGAAGCTATTCCAACTAGTAGTGCTGATCATAGCACCTCTATTAAGATGCTTAAAGAAGTTATTTTTCCAAGGTTTGGAGTCCATAGATATTTAATGACTGATGGTGGTTCACATTTTATTCATGGTGCTTTCCGTAAAATGCTTGCTAAGTATGATGTTAATCATAGAATTGCATCTTCTTATCACCCTCAGTCTAGTGGTCAAGTACAATTGAGTAATAAAGAGCTCAAATTAATTTTGCAAAAGACTGTCAATAGGTCTAGAAAGAATTGGTCCAAGAAACTTGATGATGCATTATGGGCCTATAGAATTGCATATATAAATCCTATGGGTATGTCTCCGTATAAAATGTTCTATGGAAAAGCATGTCACTTACCTCTCGAACTAGAACACAAGGCATATTGGGCTATTAGAGAGCTCAATTATGATTTTAAACTTGTCGGTGAGAAGAGGTTATTTGATATTAGCTCACTCGATGAATGGAGAACCCAAGCCTACAAAAATGCCAAGTTGTTTAAAGAAAAAGTTAAAAGATGGCATGATAAAAGGATACAAAAGCGTGAGTTTAATGTAGGTGATTATGTATTGCTATACAACTCTCGTTCAAGATTTTTTGCAGGAAAACTTCTCTCTAAATGAGAAGGCCTTTACGTTATCGAGGAGGTCTATCGTTCCGGTGCCATAAAAATCAACAACTTCGAAGGCACAAATCCGAAGGTGGTGAACGGTCAAAGAATCAAACATTATATCTCAGGTAATCCCATAAATGTTGAAACCAATGTTATTGAAATCGTAACCCCGGAGGAATACATAAGGGACACTTTCCGGAATGTTTCAGACTCCGAAAAGGAATAGGTATGTGGTACGGTAGTAAACCGACTCCAAAACAGTTTTTAAGGCAATATTTCTTCGTTTTGGAATATTTAGAAAAATAGAAAAATAAGAAGCAATCCGGGAAGGACACAAGGCCTCCACGAGGGTGGAGGGCGCGCCCTACCCTACTGGGCACGCGCCCTAGCTCATGGGCACCTCGTGCGCTTTCCGGACTCCGTTTTCTTACACGACACGTAATTTGGTCAGTAAAAAATCATTATATAATCTCTCGAAGGTTTTGGCTCCTGTATCACGCAAATATCCTCTGTTCTTGTTTCGAGTTGTTTCTTGTCAGGGTCGTCAAGGCCAGGCATCATGTCGTCCCCCTCCTCCAACAATGGTGACAACGATGCTTGGCTAATGAAGATAGAGCTGAAGAGGGAAGAACCCATGGAGATCAACAAGGATGAAGGGATCAAGAAGGCCACAGAGGATCACGCTCCGGCAGCAGAAGACATCCTTCAACTTGATCACAATCTTCTTACCCCAATTGAGATCGAAGCTTTCAAGATGATTGAGTTAGCTCGTATACAGAACAAGTATCTCACACGTGAAAATATTTTGTTGAAGGAGCATATTGTTGCACTCAAGGGCATTATCCGCAAGCTGGAGGACCTCTTACGCTCGATGTGTGACTATCCATCATCATCTCCATCTTCTCCACCAAAAAAGAAGAACTGAGCATCGGGTATGGGCACTCCCCTTGGCAACTGCCAAGCTTGGGGGAGTGCCCCGGTATCGTATCACCATCACTTTTATCTTTACCGTTTTTCTTAGTTCGATCCTTTTGGTAATATCTTGATCTAGTAGAATAAAGTTTATGGCATGATCTATTTTCGAGTTTTGATTTATAATCCCTCTATGTAATCGAGTCTGTGATCTATATATAATAAAGATTAGCGTTGAGTCAAGGGCTTGATTATTTTTCCATGATCCTAAGTGAATAAAAGAAAAGAGAAATAAATAAGAAAAAAGGAAACAAAGAGATCATATGGATCTTATGGAGAGTAATGAGCTCACATAGAAAAAGTATGATGAATAAAAGTTGTTGAGAGTTGACAAACATAGTTTTGGTCATCGTTGCAATTAATAGGAAGTAATAAAGAAAGAGAGGTCTTCACATATAAATATACTATCTTGGACATCTTTTATGATTGTGAGCACTCATTAAAATATGACATGCTAAAGAGTTGACGTTGGACAAGGAAGACAACATAATGGGTTATGTTTTCTTACATCTGAGATAAATTATATTGTCATGGATCATCCAACATGGTTGAGCTTGACTTTCCCCCTCATGCTAGCCAAATTCATCGCACCAAGTAGAGATACTACTTGTGCTTCCAAATACCCTTAAACCAGTTTTGCCATGAGAGTCCACCATACCTACCTATGGATTGAGTAAGATCCTCCAAGTAAGTTGTCATCGGTGCAAGCAATAAAAATTGCTCTCTAAATATGTATGACTTATTAGTGTGGGAGAAAATAAGCTTTATACGATTGTGTGATATGGAAGAAATAAAAGCGACAGACTGCATAATAAAGGTCCATATCACAAGTGGCAATATAAAGTGACATTCTTTCGCATTAAGATTTTGTGCATCCAACCATAAAAGCGCATGAAAACCTCTACTTCCCTCTGCGAAGGGCCTATCTTTTACTTTTATCTCCTACCTTGCATAAGAGTCATGGTGATCTTCACCCTTCCTTTTTACATTTTATCCTTTGGCAAGCACGGTATGTTGGAAAGATCTTGGTATATATGGCTAATTGGATGTGAGTTTTCATGATATATTATTGTTGATATTACTCTTGAGGTAAAACGTTGGGAGGCAAAACTATAAGCCCCTATCTTTCTCTGTGTCCGATTAAAACTCCATACCCATAAGTATTGCGTGAGTATCAGCAATTGTGAAAGACTATATGATAGTTGAGTATGTGGACTTGCTGAAAAGCTCATATATTGACTCTTTTCTATGTTATGAAAAATTGCAATTGCTCCAATGACTGAGATTATAGTTTGTTAGTTTTCAATGAAGTTAACGATTCATACTTGAAATTGTGATTGAATTATTACTCTAGCATAAGAAATCATATGACAAGAATTATATAAGTTATTGTTCTAAGAATGATCATGATGCCCTCATGTCTGTATTTTATTTTTATCGACACCTCTATCTCTAAACATGTGGACATATTTTTCGATTTTGGCTTTCGCTTGAGCACAAGCGAGGTCTAAGCTTGGGGGAGTTGATACGTCCATTTTGCATCATGCTTTCATATCTATATTTATTGCATTATGGGCTGTTATTACACATTATGTCACAATACTTATGCATATTCTCTCTTATTTTACGAGGTTTATATAAAGAGGGAGAATGCTGGCAGCTGGGATTCTGGGCTGAAAAAGGAGCAAATATTAGAGACATATTCTGTACTGCTCCAAAAGTCCTGAAACTTCACGGAAAACATTTTCAAAATATATAAAAAATACTGAGCGCAAGAAGTTCACCAGGGGGCCACACCCTGCCCACGAGGGTGGGGGCGCGCCCTACCCCCCTGGGCGCCCCCCTACCTCGTGGGCCCCCTGGTGGCCCTCCGATGGCCATCTTCTGCTATATGGAGTCTTTCTATGAGGAAAAAAATAATAATCCATCTCCTCGGACGAAACTTCGCCGCCACGAGGTGGAACCTTGGCGGATCCAATCAAGGGCTCCGGCAGAGCTGTTCTGCCGGGGAAACTTCCCTCTGGGAGGGGGAAATCATCGCCATCATCATCACCAACGCTCCTCTCATCAGGAGAGGGCAATCTCCATCAACATCTTCACCAGCACCATCTCCTCTCAAAACCCTAGTTCATCTCTCGTATCCAATTCTTGTCTCCAAGTCCGGGATTGGTACTAGTAGGTTGCTAGTAGTGTTAATTACTCCTTGTAGTTGATGCTAGTTGGTTTATTTGGTGGAAGATCATATGTTCAGATCATATATGCATATTAATACCCCTCTGATTATGAACATGATTATGCTTTGTGAGTAGTTACGTTTGTTCCTGAGGACATGGGAGAAGTCTTGCTATTAGTAGTCATGTGAATTTGGTATTCATTCGATGTTTTGATGAGATGTATGTTGTCTCTCCTCTAGTGGTGTTATGTGAACGTCGACTACATAACACGTCACCATTATTTGGGCCTCGAGGAAGGCATTAGGAAGTAATAAGTAGATGATGGGTTGCTAGAGTGACAGAAGCTTAAACCCTAGTTTATGTGTTGCTTCGTAAGGGGCTAATTTGGATCCATATGTTTCATGCTATGGTTAGGTTTACCTTAATACTTTTGTTGTAGTTGCGAATGCTTGCAATAGAGGTTAATCATAAGTGGGATGCTTGTCCAAGTAAGGACAGTACCCAAGCACCGGTCCACCCACATACCAAATTATCAAAGTACCGAAGGTGAATCATATGATCGTGATGAAGACTAGCTTGACAATATTCCCATGTGTCCTCAGGAGCGATTTTCTCTATATAAGAGTTTCTCCAGGCTTGTCCTTTGCTACAAAAAGGATTGGGACACCTTGCTGCACTTTATTTACTTTTGTTACTTGTTGCTTGTTACAAATTATCCTATCACAAAACTATCTGTTACCACTTATTTCAGTACTTGCAGAGAATACCTTGCTGGAAACCGCTTATCATTTCCTTCTGCTCCTCGTTGGGTTCGACACTCTTACTTATCGAAAGGACTACCATAGATCCCCTATACTTGTGGGTCATTAGAGGCCGGGTTGTTGGTGGAGGAGTTACCTTCCGTGTTATGGAGTGTCAATACCACACCGAACAGATCTACAGGTTACACGCCTTTCTTCATGGTTTACGGAGCAGAGGCAGTTCTACCTAGTGACATCCATCATGACTCGCCCCGTGTGGCGGCTTATGTTGAAGCTGATAATGAGAAAGCATGCCAGGACTCACTGGACCTGTTAGATGAGGAGTGTGATCTTGCGGCGGCACGTTCGGCGATTTATCAACAAGATCTATGACGTTATCACAGCCGCCGGGTTAAAACCTAAACTTTTCAAGAAGGCGATCTGGTGCTCCGGCTCATCCAGGATCAGACTGATATGCACAAGTTATCCCCACCTTTGGAAGGGCCTTTTGTGATTAGCAAAAATTTGCACAATGGATCATACTACCTTATTGATGTTCGAGAGCACAAAGACTCACGTAAATCGGAGGAGGAGACCCAGCGGCCGTGGAATATATACTATACTTGAGACATAGGCTCTTTTTATGTACATAATTATGACAACGTATATATTATGATCAATATAATAAACCGGAGCCTCAGCTAAAGCGGGGTCCCTATTGTTTTTACATCATGTGTGTTTACATGGGGGCTTCTGTTCATAAAGCGGAGTTCTGCTGATCCGGCTTATAAAGCCACACATATAAAGGGAAATCACTAGGGGGCTTGGTCGTATCCGAACCTTAGCTACGCCTTTTGATCGGCTTAAATCCAAAGGGAAATCACTAGGGGGCTTGGTTGTATTTGCACCATAGCTACACCTATTGATAGGCTTAAGGCCAAAAGGAAATTATGTGGGGCCAAAGAGAGTGTTGCACCAGCATAACTCAAACATAGGCACCCACCGAGCACAGCTCAAATGTTGCTTGGGGGCTCTTTGCTTCTCAAAGAACAAAGAGTCTGCTCCTTTGCAATAGGCTATCAAGCCAGGCTTGGAAGCCAGGTGTATTCACCTAAAACCCCGGGTTATCCTGCCTCTTTAAGTAAGCCACTCCGTCCAGGTAAAACTGGTATGACCCGCTGATACGTCTCCAATGTATCTATAATTTTTGATTGCTCCATGCTATATTATCTACTGTTTTGGATGTTTATGGGCTTTATTATACACTTTTATATCATTTTTGGGACTAACCTATTAACCCAGAGCCCACTACCAGTTTCTGCCTTTACCTTGATTTAGGGTTTCGAAGAAAAGGAAAATCAAACGGAGTCCAATTGACCTGAAACTTCACGGAACCCATTTTTGGAAGGAAATAAGCCCAGAAGACTTGAAGTGCACGTAAGGGAAGCTTCGAGGAGGCCACGAGGTATGGGGCGCGCCCTCCACCCTCATGGACCCCTCGTGGCCCCCCTGACGTACTTCTCCCGCCTATATATCTCCATATACCCTAAAAACATCGGGGAGCACAATAGATCGGGAGTTCCGCTGCCATAAGCCTCCATAGCCACCGAAAGCCAATCTAGACCCGTTCCGGCACCCTGTCGGAGGGGGAAATCCCTCTCCGGTGGCCATCTTCATCATCCCGGTGCTCTCCATGATGAGAAGGGAGTAGTTCTCCCTCGGGGCTGAGGGTATGTACCAGTAGCTATATGTTTGATCTCTCTCTCTCTCGTGTTCTTGAGGTGATACGATCTTGATGTATCGCGAGCTTTGCTATTATAGTTGGATCCTATGATGTTTTCTCCCCCCTCTACTCTCTTGTAATGAATTGAGTTTTCCCCTTGAAGTAATCTTATCGGATTGAGTCTTTAAAGATTTGAGAACACTTGATGTATGTCTTGTCGTGCGTATCTGTGGTGACAATGGGATACCACGTGATTCACTTGATGTATGTTTTGGTGATCAACTTGCGGGTTCCGCCCATGAACCTATGCATAGGGGTTGGCACACGTTTTCGTCGTGATTCTCCGGTAGAAACTTTGGGGGCACTCTTTGAGGTTCTATGTGTTGGTTGAATAGATGAATCTGAGGTTGTGTGATGCATATCGTATAATCATACCCACGGATACTTGAGGTGACATTGGAGTATCTAGGTGACATTAGGGTTTTGGTTGATTTGTGTCTTAAGGTGTTATTCTAGTACGTACTCTAGGGCTGTTTGTGACACTTATAGGAATAGCCCAACGGGTTGATTGGAAAGAATAACTTTGAGGTGGTTTCGTACCCTACCATAATCTCTTCGTTCGTTCTCCGCTATTAGTGACTTTGGAGTGACTCTTTGTTGCATGTTGAGGGATAGTTATGTGATCCAATTATGTTATTATTTTTGAGAGGACTTGCACTAGTGAAAGTATGACCCCTAGGCCTTGTTTCCTATCATTGCAATACCGTTTGTGCTCACTTTTATCATTAGTTACCTTGCTGTTTTTATATTTTCAGATTACAAAAAACTTTATCTACTATCCATATTGCACTTGTATCACCATCTCTTCGCCGAACTAGTGCGCCTATACAATTTACCATTGTATTGGGTGTGTTGGGGACACAAGAGACTCTTTGTTATTTGGTTGCAGGGTTGCTTGAGAGAGACCATCTTCATCCTACGCCTCCTACGGATTGATAAACCTTAGGTCATCCACTTGAGGGAAATTTGCTACTGTCCTACAAACCTCTGCACTTGGAGGCCCAACAACGTCTACAAGAAGAAGGTGGTGTAGTAGACATCACCCGTCGACCGTTTGACAAGTCAATCTCATAGACCCCGAACTTGTCAAAGTTAAAACGATGATTGGTTAAAGCTTGAGGTCCATCTTAAAAGGCTTTGAAAAATGGTTTAACTCAGTGGCCTGGCAGCCCATGAAAAGCCTCGATTTAGGGCCTGGCAGCCCATGAAAAGCCTTGCATATTCCTCTTGTGTTTTTTGCAAAGTTTTTCTTCTCTTTTGATAAGATTCATAAATATTTTCTAATAAACCGGCGTTTATTAAAGACCCGGCGTGGCTTACAACGCTAAGTTGTCAGTACATGATCAGCTATAACCCGTCGCTTATTGATCCGGTCTGGTTTTGACTACAAGTCACCAGTATTATATGGATAAAACCGGTGTTTATCATAACCCGGTATGGTTTTATCGTCAACCGGCAAACATGGAAGGAGTCATCAATACTCCAGGTTGGTGTTATCACCCTTATTATAACAACCGTTGGTCAACCAACAAGGTAACAGGTATCATCTATTTTATATCTGGCTTGTTTCTAAATATAGCCTTGGCTCTACACCTAGGCTATCTATTTGGGCATCATGACTCGTCCAGCGGTAAACCGCCAGGACGCTTTCAATCTCTTGTATGTAGGAACAAGTTAAAATATAACCACTACAGATTATGCATATAATAAGATCTCAAAAGCATGGTGAGTTATCAGTATCAAGCAAAATAAGTATGCTCGATGGCATAACAGACACATGTTTGAACTAGCCTATTACAAGGCGCTTTAATGCCCACACAGAATAATTGTTTCAGTAAGAATGGTAGGCTGCGACAGACTAAACCGGCCTCCAGTCCAGGATTCATCGCCAGGACGACTTGAAGATTGAGGGTCATCTTGAGTCGGTGCATCCTCCTCCTCCCTACCCAATGGCTGGAAATCAATCGTTGCCCAATCGATTCCAGTTAAAGCTTGGAACACAGCTTCTTCACTTATAAGGGTGGAAGGATCAATGTCAGGGGCATAAGTGTGCTTACGAATTGGCGGAACAAGATCTTCTACATCATGTGTTGGTGCAGGATATCTTGTCTGATCAGCATCGTAAACCGGCTGATAATGAGACAAATCCATTTCTTCCGCCAATTTGCTCGTTATGTGTCGCATTTCCTCGGAGATCATCATTGTTAAATTCTGAACCGTCTTCCTTCACGTCGGGATAGCCTTGGCCAATATCTGCCGATTCAAGATCTGGAATCCATGCCTTGGCCCGGATTAGCGCAGTCAGCGCGCCTGACCTTGTAGCTGATTTTTTAAGTTCATCCAACCGGGTAGGCAACATTGACAACTTCTCGATAGTTTCTTTTATTAATGTTGGAGGAGGCATGTTATAAGCAGCGGTGCAAATCACCCATTGGGATCCGGAATATAACTGCTCTATCAAAGTATAGGCAGCCTTCAGCTTCATCTGCATGTCAGAGCCCGGATGGGGAATGCGGGTCCCTGTGACATTGCAAGCATCAGTAAACCGGTAACTGATGAGATAACATGAATTGAAAAACATCAGATGAGGATATTTACCAAATACAGCAGAAGTCATAGCGTTTATTTGCTGCTTTAAACCGGTCAGTTCTTCGACAACCGGTTTAAGGGTTGTTTCTACATCTTCGGCTCTCTTTGCTAAAGCGGCTTTCTCCGTGTCCCAGTCTGCCCGTTCCTTCTTAAAGGTCTCCTTCAGTTTCTCCATGGCTGCTAAGACATTGGGCCAGTTCCTCCTTGGCTTTAGAAGCCTCCGCTTGCTGAGATTTAATGTTCTCTTGAAGATCAGTGGTTTTGGCGTCCTTCTTGCTCAGCTCAGCCTATAAAATAAAGATATATCATCAGTAGGCCATATATATATATATTTGAAGTACCAAGCACATAACAAGTTATGCACTTTGCACTTGGGGGCTAATGCTTACTCGCTTCATTATCAGACAATTTTGTCAAGTCCCAAGTGTAATGCAAGCATTATTCTTGGCACTTGGGGGCTAATGTACATCTGCTCAAAGTAAAACAGTGGTTAAAGTCCCGGTTCACCTTGAAAAGATAACCTGGCCCTTAGGGACTAAACAAGCGAAAGTTACAGGATTGCAATGCTAAAGTACTGGTTCATTTTTAAAGGATCAACCGACCCTTGGAGGATAAGTATGCAGAGTTGCGGTATTACAAAGTCCAGGTTTTTGATTGCCATCATAAATCGGCCCTTGGGGGCTACTGGAATTGGTACTTACAATTGGACTTAAGAGAGAAAAGGTTATGTAATTACCTCATAACGTTCCTTCATCAAGTTCACTAAACCGGCTTCGTAGTCACGGTTTGTGTGCAAACGGTTTAAAAAACCAGAATGGAGTTCCTGGGCGTTGAGGTGAGCATAGCTTGATAAATCGGTGCTCCATTTGCCTTTTTCCATGGCAGAACGTTCCTCCTTGGCGCTATGTTTTGATAGTGCAACAGGGTTACCAAGGGAGGTGTGGCCAACGCCAGTGATGATAGCATCATCTTCCTTGTCACCGGTAGCCTTCACTAGAGTTGACGGGATATCAGCAGGCTTAATCGGACTAGACGGACCATCTTCAGTACAGACCGGGCTCGTCAGTTTATCAGTATGGTCTGCTGTTTCAACTTCTACTTGTTCATCAAAGTCATGATCTTGAGAGGGCGGTTCATCAAACATGGTGTTAGCATTTGGACCTTCCGGTTCTGTAGTTGGCTCCGGTTCAATAACCACATGGTCGTCAGATGGTTTATTTGCCCGAGCCTTCTTGCTGGGTCTAGCCTTGGCTCTGAAAGAAAAAAGATGCAAGGGTTAGTATAACATGCAAGTATAAAGCGTCAAGAGATTGAGTTGAAATACTTACCCATCAACTGTCTTAAGAGAAGGGAGTTGTGTGGCCATCGACTCACGGATGAGGAATGAGGTGTTCCCTGATAATTTGAATCGGACGGATTAAGAGGTTGTCAGAAATAACCTGCCTTGGGATAAGAGGTATTAGAAGTGGGTGAGACCTCAGGTCGACGTTTTCGAACCGTAGTGTTCGGTAAACCGGCCGAAGTGACTACCTGGCTGCTGTGCCGGGTTGTGCGGCGAGCCTCATGCTGGTGCTTCTTCAAAAGAAATTTTGGATCCAAGTGAGCAAGAGGGTGATAAAATTTTATTTTTCGGATTGTTTGACGGATATTCTGTGTTGATGGAGTGCGTGAACCGAAGGGAAGAGTAATTACCTCTGCGTCGTTGGCCTGGCTGCCCTCCGCGTCATCCTGATAATAATCATTGTCAATGAGGTGTATGAAAAGTGAACCAAGAGAGTCAAGTTCTACCTCTACGTCTGGTTCATCAGGGTCGTCATCAAGATCTAAACCGATGGGTTCAGTTGTCTTCTTTTTGGCAGGCCTCTTGACCACCTCCGTCTTAGGTCGAGGGGTTTTCGCCGGTTTTTCTTGAGGCTTCTTCTTCCAAAAAGGGTCATCACCCTATTAAAGAGAATTGACAAAAGTTATAAGAGATTACACAGTTAAAGATATGGAATACAAGTAGGAATGAGTCAATGCTTATAGCTGGCAGCTTATTCAAGATGTAGAACGAACTTAATCCGGTCCTGCTACAGACAGCTTCCGATTCATTCAGTATCTTCTTCACAACTTCAGTAACTTCAGCTTCTGTTAGCTGAATATCAATATGACATTGAGAGTCTTTTGAGTCACCAGTATACTTGCACATTAAACCGGAGCGGCGGCTTAAAGGCAATATACTCCATGAAATCCAGCAGTGAACAAAATGAACTCATGTTAGACCATTGGCCATAAAGGCTCTGAGCTTGGAGAGCTGTGGAGCATATGTAGACCGTTCTTTGGTGGCCAACCATTGCGGAAGTGGATGTGTGTTGGTAAGCCGGAGAGGACGGTAACCCGGTAGAGGATTACCATCATCAGGGGAGGTATTTTTACAATAAAACCAAGTTTGGTTCCAATCTTTAGGATGGCTATGGAGTTTGGCATGAGGGAAGCTGACATCTTTTCTCTTCTGAATTGAAACACCGCCCAGTTCAGTACTGGGCCCGTCTACAAACTCAGTATGGCGGTTCAAATAGAAAAAGTCCCGGAATAGCTCAACAGTTGGCTCCTCTTGCAGGTATGCTTCACAAAATACTTGAAAGTCGCAAACATTTGACACAGAGTTTGGTCCAATGTCTTGAGGATGGACCTGGAAATTGGCAAGTACATCACAGAAGAACTGGATCCGGGCGGTTTAAAGCCACGACTCATGTGATCAACAAACACTACTACTTCACCATCTCTGGGGGTAGGAGGGTTTTCTGGACCGGGAACTCGCCACTGGATTTCACTTCGCTTCGGTAAGGTGCCAATTTTGATGCATCCATCCAGTTGCTCCTCCGTAACCCGGGAAGGGACCCAGTTATAGGCATAAAATTATTTGGCCATTGCAAGTGAAGAGCTGGAAAATATTACCGTCGGTTTACGATTCATGATTGACAAGGCATAAAGCGCAACAGGTTAAGAAAAAGGAATTCAAGCATGACAAATTGTGAAACCGAAGGCTCATGCAGTTATAAATGGTAAAGCGACGGGCGGTTTACAAGGGGACTAATGGCATATGACAGATTATTTTCTAAAAGGATAAACCACCTATGCAGATAAGGAAGGTGCAGATCTGAGGCAAAAAATGACTAAGTGAGGAAAAACAGGTTTCACAGGATCACATGGGCATTTTGGATCTACCACAAGTCAAGAAAAGAAAAATATTTAGACCTTTTGGATCTACCACAAGTCAGAAAAAGAAAAAGATTTAGACCTAAAAAACTTGGTCCTAGAGCAGTTCATAAAAAATCAGATCAGGTTTTTATGCGTATAAGGCTTGGTTTGATAGCCGAGATAAGGACTACTATAGCTACCGCACGGAACGCAGCAAGGTTGAGGTCTGCTGTTTATGGACTGACAAAGAACAAGCGAACCCGTGTGAACCCTAAGTGGATCTACAGAGGAAAGAGGGAAAGATTTACCGAAGTTGTTGAAGCAGAGGATGTGTGCCACGTTTTTCTGGTTCAATCAGGTTGATGATGCGGCCGACGGTGAGGCAGAGGCGAAGCTCGATGACGGCGGCGGCGCTCGGGTGCAGAGGTGTCGTGAGGAGGAAGAAGAGATGAAGAGGCAACGGGAGGAAAAGGAAAGGGATCCTCAGCCCTATTTATAAGGGCAAAGAGATAAGCGACAGCGCGGGAATCGAGGAGCCCAAAAATGGATATATAACAAGGTTGTCGCCTCGATTGTTGTATGGTCATTAATAAAGGGTATCTTCGGCTTTAATGAACAGGTGATGTCATGGCGGTTTACTTCAAATCTGGAGGATGACGTCACGGCGGTTTACAAGATCTATGCGAAGGTGCAAAGGGAGGAATTTTTCTAAGTGTTGAAGATTGACATGAACAAGTTCAAATCAATCTGGGGCCTAATGTTGGGGATATTACTACTGGACATAAATCGGCCAGGAGAGGCTGGGTTATCCCCATGATGATTACTTTATTTGAAGCCCATGAAGACAAGGATGGTGGTGCTTCATGAAGGCCCAAGGCCCAAAGGCGGGTTAAGGCATGTAGACATAAACCGACATTGATATGTAACTTGTATTGTAAGATAGAAGGAATAGAGACCGAGCCGGACACGTTTATGATCCGGCCTCGAGATTCTGTAAACCGATAGGCGTCGACCTATGTATATAAAGGGGCGACCCGGCGGCGGTTTAGGGAGAACACACAATAACTCGAGAGCCAGGCAAAGCGGATTCGCTCCCTGGTCATCAAAACCCAAGCAATTCCATCACAACTGGACGTAGGCTTTTACCTTCACCGAAAGGGGCCGAACCAGTATAACTCTTGTGTCCCTTGTCCGCTTTAACCCCTTTAAGATAACCCGTCGCAATGGCTCCACGACTAAGTACTTCCACGAGGACATCTATCGTGACAAAACCACAACACCAGTCATGCTCCATGACCACCACACGCCACAAGTGTCGCAGCAAGCCAGTCATCCTGCATACTACTGCAAGCCGCTCTCGATCGTCGAAGGACACCGCTGGACGTCCTTTGTCCTCTCCTCTTCCTATTCAACTCCTCTTTTCCCCATCTCTCTACGCCCACTCACCCGAGCTATGCTCCAGCCACCATCGGTGAGCGGTGCCGCTTCGGCCTCACCTCTCGCTGTTCATCGTTGCTTTGGCCAATGATGTTTTTTATACTTTCCGCAACAAAGGCCTTGCTAGAAAAGTTCTTCCGCGCAACATCATCTCTGTTGCAGAAATTTCTCGATTCATACCACAGACGACATCATCTTTTCTGTGAAAAATATTCTACAACATTATTCATGTTGCAAAAGTCATCCCACAACATCATCTATGCTGCAAAAACTATGAAGACGAAAAAAACTACAACACTACTCTGTTGCAAAAGTCCTCCCACAACACCATCTATTTTGCAAACAAAATAAAGACAAAAATAAAAGTTTCGGGCAAAAATAACGCTTTTGGTGGTTTGCAACAAAGCAACTATTGCAGAACGGGCTATGCAACAACTACCTTGTTGCAATTGACGACCCATCTCATTGGGAAGATCCGATGGTTGTTTGTGGCTCAATCCAGCGACGTAGGAGGCGGTGTTGTTTTCAATTAACCCACCAGCAGACGCGTAGCGTAGATTCCCGTCACCCGGTGGATTACAGGCACCGCGCCCGCCGCTTCCAACGTCCAACACGTGTGTTGTGTGAAATGAGCAGAGCATCCTACTATGTCCTTGTCATTATCCTTATCTATTCTTCGTGTCATCCTCTCAGCCTTGCTCCATGACCGCCAACGCAACAAGTGTCGCAGCAAGCCAGTCATCCTACACACTACTGTAACCGCTCTCCCGAGTCCGCCGTCGGTGATCATCGAAGGACACCACTGGCCGTCCTTGATGCGTCTCCATCGTATCTACTTTTCTAAACACTTTTGACCTAGTTTTTAACTCTAACTTGCATGATTTGAATGGAACTAACCCGGACTGACGCTGTTTTCAGCAGAATTGCCATGGTGTTATTTTTGTGCAGAAATAAAAGTTCTCGGAATGACCTGAAACTTCACGGAGAATATTTTTGGAATATATAAAAAATACTAGCGAAAAAATCTGCGTGAGGGGGGCCACACCATGTCCACGAGGGTGGGGGCGCGCCCCCTGCCTCGTGGGCCCCCTGATGCTCCACCGACCTCAACTCCAACTCTATATATTCACGTTCGGGGATAAAAAATCAGAGAGAAGGATTCATCACGTTTTACGATACAGAGCCACCGCCAAGCCCTAATCTCTCTCGGGAGGGCTGATATGGAGTCCGTTCGGAGCTCCGGAGAGGGGAATCCGTCGCCATCGTCATCATTAACCTTCCTCCATCTCCAATTTCATGATGCTCACCGCCGTGCGTGGGTAATTCCATCATAGGCTTGCTGGACAGTGATGGGTTGGATGAGACTTATCATTTAGTCGAGTTAGTTTTGTTAGGGTTTGATCCCTAGTATCCATTATGTTCTGAGATTGATGTTGCTATGACTTTGCCATGCTTAATGCTTGTCACTAGGGCCCGAGTGCCATGATTTCAGATCTGAACCTATTATGTTTCCATGAATATATGTGAGTTCTTGATCCTATCTTGCAAGTCAATAGTCACCTATTATGTGTTATTATCCGTTAACCCCGAAGTGACAATAATCGGGATATTTACCGGTGATGACCGTAGTTTGAGGAGTTCATGTATTCACTAAGTGTTAATGCTTTGGTCCGGTACTCTATTAAGAGGAGGCCTTAATATCCCTTAGTTTCCAATAGGACCCCACTGCCACGGGAGGGTAGGACAAAAGATGGCATGCAAGTTCTTTTCCATAAGCATGTATGACTATATTCGGAATACATGCCTACATTACATTGATGAACTAGAGCTAGTTCTGTGTCACCCTATGTTATAACTGTTGCATGAGGAATCGCATCCGACATAATTATCCATCACTGATCCAATGCCTACAAGCTTTTCACATATTGATCTTTTCTTAGTTACTTTTCCGTTGCCACTGTTACAATCACTACAAAACCAATACTATTATTTTTGCCACTGTTACTGTTACTTCCATATCACTTTGCTACTAAATACTTTGTTGTAGATAAGTCTTTCAGGTGCGGTTGAATTGACAACTCAACTGTTAATACTTGAGAATATTCTTTGGCTCCCCTTGTGTCGAATCAATAAATTTGGGTTGAATACTCTACCCTCGAAAACCGTTGTGATCCCCTATACTTGTGGGTTATCAAGACTATTTTCTGGCGCTGTTGCCGGGGAGCATAGCTCTATTCTTTGAGTCACTTGGGATTTATATATGTTGATCACTATGAGGAACTTTAAAGATGAAAGAACCAAGATTTTTCCCTCAACTAGGAGGGGAGGTAAGGAACGACCATCTAGCTCTGCACTTGATTCACCTTCTGTTATGAGTAAACTTGCGACACCTACTCCTGCTATTCATTCTGATATGTCACATGTTATTGATGATGCCACTTCTACTTTGCATGATGCTTATGATGAGACTACTTCTATGCTTGATAATACTGTGCCACTAGGTGAATTTCTTGATGAACAACTTGCTAGGGTTAGAGAGAATGAAATTATTGAAACTGATAATATTGATGAAAGTGATGATGAAGATTCTCCCCCTAGATATGAATTGCATGTTGTGCTTGAGGGTTATGTTATGGATGAAGAAACTGCTAGAGATTTTTTATCTTGCAATGATAGATATGATCTTAAGAAACTGTTAGCTAAGCTAAAAGAAAAATCCTTGAATGCTAGAATGAAACATGACCCTACTTTTGCTACTTCACCTATCTGTATCTCTGATAAGGATTATGATTTCTCTGTCAATCCTGAGTTAATTACTTTGGTTGAATATGATCCTTTTCATGGCTATGAATCTGAAACTGTTGTGGCACATCTTACTAAATTAAATGATATAGCCACCCTATTCACTAATGATGAGAAAACTCGCTACTATTATGTCCTTAAGATATTTCCGTTCTCATTAAAGGGTGATGCTAAGATATGGTTTAATTCTCTTGATCCTGGTTGTGTGCGTAGTCCCAAGGATATGATTTATTACTTCTCTGCTAAATATTTCCCCACTCATAAGAAACAAGCTGCCTTAAGGGAAATATATAATTTTGTGCAAATTGAAGAAGAGCGTCTCCCACAAGCTTGGGGGAGGCTTCTCCGATTACTTAATGCTTTGCCTGATCGTGCTCTCAAGAAAAATGAAATACTTGATATCTTTTATAATGGACTAACAGATGCTTCCAGAGACCACCTGGATAGTTGTGCTCGTTGTGTTTTCAGGGAAAGAACTGTTGAGCTAGCTGAATTGCTATTGAATAATATGTTGAGTAATGAAAATGATTGGACACTTCCTGAACCAACTCCTAAGCCAACTCCGAAGAAAAGGGGTATTCTATTTATCAGTCTTGAAGATATGCAAGAGGCAAAGAAATCTATGAAAGACAAAGGTATTAAAGCTGAAGATGATAAGAATTTACCACCTATTGAAGAAATACATGGTCTTGATAACCCGACACAGGTAGTAAAGGTAAATTCTCTCTATAGATTAGATAAGGGTGAAATCCCATCCACTAAGTTTGCTAGCCAATGCTTGGATGAGTTTGATAATTTTATGGTTAAACAAGAAGACTTTAATGCTTATGTTAGCAGACAATTGAAACACAATGCTTATATGATTGAACACTTGAGTGATTATATGTCTAGAGTTAAAGGTGATTTAAACTTATTTGTAAACATGCTTCTATGGTTACCACTCAAGTAGAACAAGTTCTTAAAACTCAGAATGATTTGCTCAATAAATTAAATGATAAGAAAAATGATAATGCTGTTAGAGTTATGACTAGAGGGGGTAAAATGACTTAGGAACCTTTGTATCCTGAGGGCCACCCTAAGAGAATTGAGCAAGATTCTCAAAGAACTAATGTTGATGCACCTAGTTCTTCTAAGAAGAAGAAAAAGAAAGATGATAGAACTTTGCATGCTTCTAGTAAACATGTTGTTGACACACCAGAGAATCCCAATGATATTTCTATTTCTGATGCTGAAACACAATCTGGTAATGAACATGAACCTATTGATATTGTTAATGATGATGTTCATGTTGATGCTCAACCTAGCAATGGCAATGATGTAGAGATGGAACCTGTTGTTGATCTTTATAACCCACAATCAAAGAATCAACGTTATGATAAGAGAGACTTTGTAGCTAGGAAGCACGGTAAAGAAAGAGAACCATGGGTTCAGAAACCCATGCCTTTTCCTCCTAAACCATCCAAGAAAAAGGATGATGAGGATTTTGAGCGCTTTGCTGAAATGATTAGACCTATCTTTTTGCGTATGCATTTGAATGATATGCTTAAAATGAATCCTTATGCTAAGTATATGAAAGATATTGTTACAAATAAAAGAAAGATACCGAAAGCTGAAATTTCCATCATGCTTGCTAATTATACTTTTAAGGGTGGAATACCAAAGAAACTTGGAGATCCATGAGTACCAACTATACCATGCTCCATTAAAAGAAACTATGTTAAAACTGCTTTATGTGATCTTGGAGCCGGTGTTAGTGTTATGCCTCTCTCTTTATATCGTAGACTTGATTTGAATAAGTTGACACCTACTGAAATATCTTTGCAAATGGCTGATAAATCAACTGCTATACCTGTCGGTATTTGTGAGGATATGCCTCTTGTGGTTACAAACGTTACTATTTTAATGGACTTTGTTATTCTTGATATTCCCGAGGACGATAGTATGTCTATTATTCTTGGTAGACCCTTTTTTAATACTGCAGGGGTTGTTATTGATTGCAACAAATGCCATGTCACTTTTCATGTTAATGGTAATGAGCATACAGTACACTTACCGAGGAAACAACCTCAAGTACACAGTATTAATTCTATTGGAAAAACTTCAACGATTACTATTGGAGGTTTTGAATTTCCTCTTCCTGCTGTCAAGAAGAAATATGATATTCTTATTGTTGGGGACATGCACATCCCCGTTGAGGTAACCTAGTGTTATTCGAAAATTCTCCGGTTTCATGTTATTCGAAAAGAATTTGTTAACAAGACTTGATCAACCCTGTTAGTGGATTCCTTTTGATGAGCATGAGATGGATGAAGTTAGAAAGCACAACTCTCTGTACTCTCTTTTTACTTACGGTTATTTAGATTAAAAAAACAAAAATAGTATTTTCTGTCTGTTTTCTAAATTATCATTGCAATAAAAAATACCCTGAAAATAAAAGCTCTCCAAATGTCCTGAAAAATTAATATGATTTTTTCTAGAATATTTAAGAATATTCGGCACTAAGAACACACTAGGGGGACCCACCATGTGCTCACGAGGGTGGAGGGCATGCCCACCCCCCTGGGGCGCGCCCCTCTGCCTCGTGGACCCCACGTGGGCCCCATCCACTTATTCGTACACCCACACACTTCGTCTTCCTCCAGAAAAAATCAACCACCAGCTCAAACCCGAGTTCTAGCTCATCTTGCTGCCATTTTCGATCTCCTTGCTCAAAGCTCCATTCACAAAACTGCTTTGGGGATTGTTCTTCGGTATGTGACTCCTCCAATGGTCCAATTAGTTCTTGTTCTAGTGCTTTATTTATTGTAAATTTTTGCTGCTTAGGTGACCCTGTTCTTGAGCTTGCATGTCAAATTTATGTGGTCAAAAGTAGTTTTAATGCATGATATGGCCTCTAGGCACTTGTGGGAGTAGTTGCTATCAATCTTGTTGAGTTTGGTTCACTTTTATTTAAAGTTACTAAAAATTTCAGAAATTTTTCAGAGGAAATGATGAAGAGATTGTTGAGGGGCTCTTCGAGCCGAAGCTCGAAGGATAGGCAAAGTGAAGAGAATAAGAATCCCAAATATAATCTCCCTCACACTACGGAGGTTCGGCCGTGCGAATGGCCTTGTGATGAGTTCTTGAGAGCATCCGGGATTTATGAAGACTTTTATTATTTAGCTGAGAATGCGGACCTCACCGACTTCCTCCACGACCAGCTCGAACAGTATCTCCTACTCACTAATAGTTTTGTGTAAAATTTTCATTTCCATGCTAGGAGATCGCCACCTTCAGTGGATTTTTATTTATATGATGAGTTTAAGGATATATCACTTTATGATTTTTGTGTGGTTTGCAAGTTGCCTTTTGAGGGAAGCATCGAGGAACCACATCCTAGGGATGTGGCACGATTTATTGATATGATTGCTGTAGGGGAAACGAGAAAAGTGTCGGATGCAAGAACTACTAGCATACATTTTCCTGTTCTACGTTACTATGCAATATTTGCTAGTAGATGTTTAATTGGCCGCAGGAACAGTGGGGGCCTTAGTGCTCCTGACCTCGCCATATTGTGCCATGCTTTACTCCGTGACAGAACTTTCAGTTTAGGTGCTATGGTTGCTAAACGGTTGAGTCTAAACCGTACGAAGGGCCCCATTTTGGAGGTATCTTTGCTTCACGTCTTGCTAAGTATTTTGAGATACCTATTAGACACTATGAGAAATAAGAAAATGTGCTGCCCCCTCTTTTCTTAGACTATAAAAGTATGGTAGAACATGATTTTATTTGCGATGATAAGGAGAAGAGACTCATTTATAACCTGGTATTCAGTGAAAAGACTTGTCAGATTATTACCCTGCCTGCATCTTCTTTGTTTGACATTTATTCAGGCACATACATCATCCTGCCCGATGACACTTATGCATATTGGGAGTGAACACAATCCTAAGAGCCTGAGCCAGAACCATCTCCTGACCCTTATCGACAGTCTGTTTATCAGTGGGATCCAGAGGAGATCGCCAACCAGTGACACCCCAAGGATCCTCCTCAGTAGACTGGAGGGGACCACTTTGATCCATGGCATAGACCAACTTAGGCCAAAGGCCTAAGCTTGGGGAAGTACGTATCTCTCACCGACATTATATTCATGTTCACACACTCATGCCAGTTGTCAGTGCTCATACTTTTTCATTGTACTATCCATGCTAGTTTATTTTCTTTTCCAGCATTCTTCTTGTGTGTTTGAAAAACCTTAAGAAAAACAAAAAAATGGTTGTAGCTTTTAGCTAGTTTACTTTCCATGCATGTAGTAGTAATAATTAAAAGAAAAACCAAAAAGATTTCTCGTTTTTATTTTGCTTGTTGGGAGCTTTCCCGCATAAATAGTTTTATTTCCTTTCTTCTTCTTTGGGGGTCGGGAGGAGAAGACCATGATGAAAATGTTGAGTGGCTCTTATATGCATTATTGATTGACTTAACAAAGAGCCCATATTACCTTGTATTCTCCTGTATATTGAATGCTTGCAGATTCTAGCTTAGTCCAATGCACGTGCACTATTATTATTATCCACACCGTTCGGTCGTGCAAGTGAAATGCAATAATGACGATATATGATGGACTGATTGAGATGAGAGAAGCTGGTATGAACTCGACCTATCTTGTTTTTGTAAATATGATTAGTTCATCGTTCTTGATTCAGCCTATTATGAATGAAACATGTTTACAATGAAAATTAGAGATTATAGTTGCTCATGCCATGCTTAATTAGCTAGGAGTTTATAATGGTTTACCTTGCGTGCCAACATGCTATTAAAATGGTTGTGATGTGGTATGATTGGGTGGTATCCTCCTTTGAACGATTCGAGTAGCTTGACTTGGCACATGTTCACGCATGTAGTTGAAACAAAATCAACATAGCCTCCACGATATTTATGTTCATGGTGAATTATATCCTACTCATGCTTGCACTCAATGTTGGTTAATTTTAATGCATGTTCATGACTGTTGCCGCTCTCTAGCTGGTCGCTTCCCAGTCTCTTTCTAGCCTTCACTTGTACTAAGCGGGAATACTGCTTGTGCATCCACTTCCATAAACCCCAAAAGTTATTCCATATGAGTCCACTATACCTTCCTATATGCGGTATCTACCTGCTGTTCCAAGTAAATTTGTATGTGCCAAACTCTAAGCCTTCAAATGAAATCCTGCTTTGTATGCTCGAATAGCTCATGTATCAACTAGGGTTGTCTATATCTTCCATGCTAGGCGGGTTATTCTCAAGAGGAGTGGACTCCGCTCCTCACTCACGAGAAAATGGCTGGTAACCGGGATGCCCAGTCCCATGCTCTAACCAAATCAAAATAATTGCAAACAAAACTCCCCCAGGATTGTTGTTAGTTGGAGGCACCCGTTGTTTCGGACAAGCCATGGATTGATGTTTGTTGGTGGTAGGGGGAGTATAAACTTTACCATTCTGTTTGGGAACTGCCTATAATGTGTGTAGCATGGAAGATATCGAGATCTCTCGGTTGTTATGTTGACAATGAAAGTATACCACTTAAAATATTATTTATCTCTATTTCAAAATCGAGCTCTAGCACCTCTACAAATCCCTGCTTCCCTTTGAGAAGGGCCTATCTATTTACTTTTATGTTGAGTCATCATCCTCTTATTAAAAAGCACCGGTTGGAGAGCACCACTGTCATTTGCATGTATTACTATTAGTTTACATTGAGTATGACTACCATGAATTACAATGTTTAGTCAGTCCTTGATCTGCAGAGGTGCTCTGCATTTATGTTTTGCGGTCTCAGAAAGGGCTAGCGAGATACCATCTTGTTATATCATATTATAATTGTTTTGAGAAAGTGTTGTCATCCGAGATTACTATTATTGCTCGCTAGTTGATTATGCTATTTATATGAGTAAACATGAGACCTAAATGTTATTGTGAATATGGTTAGTTCATAATCTTCACTGAAAACTTGAATACTGGCTTTACATATTTACAATAACAAGATCAAACAGAGTTTGTAAAAGTTTTTCTTTATCACTTTCAGTTTGTCAACTGAATTTCTTGAGGACAAGCAAAGGTTTAAGCTTGGGGGAGTTGATACGTCACCATCGTATCTACTTTTCCAAAAACTTTTGACCTTGTTTTGGACTCTAACTTGCATGATTTGAATGGAACTAACCCGGACTGACGCTGTTTTCAGCAGAATTGCCATGGTGTTATTTTTATGCAGAAATAAAAGTTCTCGGAATGACCTGAAACTTCATAGAGAATATTTTTGGAATATATAAAAAATACTAGCAAAAGAATCTACGTCAGGGGGCCCACACCCTGTCCACGAGGGTGGGGGCGCGCACATCCCCCTGGGTCGCGCCCCCTGCCTCGTGGGGCCCCTGATGCTCCACCGACCTCAACTCTAACTCTATATATTCACGTTCGGGGAGAAACAAAATCAAAGAGAAGTATTCAACGCGTTTTATGATACGGAGCTGCCGCCAAGCCCTAATCTCTTTTGGGAGGGCTGGTCTGGAGTCCGTTCGGGGCTCCGGAGAGGGGAATCCGTCGCCATCGTCATCATCAGCCTTCCTCCATCACCAATTTCATGATGCTCACCGTCGTGCGTGAGTAATTCCATTGTAGGCTTGCTGGACGGTGATGGGTTGGATGAGATTTATCATGTAGTTGAGTTAGTTTTGTTAGGGTTTGATCCCTAGTATCCATTATGTTCTGAGATTGATGTTGCTATGACTTTGCTATGCTTAATGCTTGTCACTAGGGCCCGAGTGCCATGATTTCATATCTGAACCTATTATGTTTCCATGAATATATGTGAGTTCTTGATCCTATCTTGCAAGTCAATAGTCACCTATTATGTGTTATGATCCATTAACCCCGAAGTGACAATAATCGGGATACTTACCGGTGATGACCATAGTTTGAAGAGTTCATGTATTCACTAAGTGTTAATGCTTTGGTCCGGTACTCTATTAAAAGGAGGCCTTAATATCTCTTAGTTTCCAATAGAACCCCACTGCCATGGGAGGGTAGGACAAACGATGACATACAAGTTCTTTTCCATAAGCACGTATGACTATATTCGGAATACATGCCTACATTACATTGATGAACTGGAGCTAGTTATGTGTCACCCTATGTTATAACTGTTGCATGGGGAATCGCATCCAACATAATTATCCATCAATGATCCAATGCCTACGAGCTTTTCACATATTGATCTTTGCTTAGTTACTTTTCCGTTGCCAGTGTTACAATCACTACAAAACCAATACTATTTTTTTTGCCACTGTTACCGTTACTTTCATATTACTTTGCTACTAAATACTTTGCTGCAGCTATTAAGTCTTTTTGGTGTGGTAGAATTGACAAGTCTACTGTTGATACTTGAGAATATTCTTTGCCTCCCCTTGTGTTGAATCAATAAATTTAGGTTGAATACTCTACCCTTGAAAACTGTTGCGATCCCCTATACTTGTGGGTTATCAGTCCTTTCTCCTCTCCAACTCCTCCTTTCCCCCTCTCCCTACGCCCTCTTGGCCGAGCTGTGCTCCAACCACCATCGGCGAGTTACGCCACTTCGGCCTCCTCTCTCGTTGTCCATCGTCGCCCCGCCCGACGATGTTTTTTAATACTTTTCGCAACAAGGGCCTTCTTGCAAACTTCCTTCAGCACAACATCATCTTTGTTGCAGATATTTCTTGATTCACACCATAGATGACATCATCTTTTCAGTGAAAAATAATTCTACAACATTATTCATGTTACAAAAGCCTCCTACAACATCATCTATACTGCAAAAACTATGAAGAGGAAAAAAAATGCAACACCACCTCTGTTGCAGAAGTCCTCCCGCAACATCGTCTATGTTGCAAAACAAAATTGAAAACAAAAATAAAAGTTTCGAGCGAAAATAATGCTTTGGTGGTTTGTAACAAAACAATTCTTGCAGAGCGAGCCGTGCAACAACTACCTTGTTGTAATTGATGACGAATCTTATTGGGGAGATCCGATGGCTATTTGTGGCTCAATCCAACGACGTAGGAGGCAGCGGATGTTTTCAATTAACCCACCGGCAAGAGCGTAGCGTAGATTCCCGTCACCCGATGGATTACAGGCACCGCGTCCACCGCTTCCAACGTTCAACACGTGTCGTGTGTGAAATGAACCGAGCATCATACTACGTTCTTGTCTGTATCTGTATCTACTATTCATGTCATCCTCCCAGCCGTGCTGCACGACCGCCACACGCCACAAGTGCCGCAGCAAGCCAGCCATCCTGCACACTACTGCAAGCTGCTTTCACGAGTCCGCCGCCGGTGATCGTCGGAGGACATCGCTGGCCGTCCTTTCTCCTCTCCTCTTCCTCTCCAAGTCCTCCTTTCCCTATCTCCTTACGCCCGCTCGCCCGAGCTGTGCTCCAACCACCATCGGTGAGATGTGCCACTTCAGCCTCCCCTCCCAATGCCCGTCGTCGCTCCAGTCGACGATGCTTTTTTATACTTTTCCGCAACAAGGGCCTTGTTGCAAAAGTCCTTCCGCGCAACATCATCTCTGTTGCGGAAATTTGTCGATTCACACCACAGATGACATCATCTTTTCGGTGAAAGAAATTCTGCAACATTATTCATGTTGCAAAAGTCCTCCCGCAACATCATCTATGTTGCAAAAACTATGAAGATGAAAAAAAAACTGCAACACCATCTCTATTGCAAAAGGCCTCCCGCAGCATCATCTATGTTTAAAAAAAATGAAGACAAAAAAAAATTCAAGCGAAAATAACGCTTTGATGGTTGCAACAAAGCAACTGTTGCAGAGCGAGCTATGGAACATCTACCTTGTTGCAATTGATAACACATCTTTCAATTAATCCACCGGTGGACATGTAGCGTCGCCCTATTTTAATTGGCTAGTGGTAGATTGATTCCACAATAGGTGGTTTTTTTTTTTTTTGAATTGACAATAGGTGGTTGGTATCAATGATGCTGGCAACAGCATTATCATATTCCCACTTTGTGTAATCAGCTGGTATAACTCTTGCTAGCTTGTCGCGTGCATCCATGCTATGCTGCACTCAATTGATTAAAAACTGTTTTCACCAATAGTTGTATCATCTGAAAGATAGTCTTTCACAGTCACACTACCACCAAATTCTGAAAAGCCATGTTATACAAAGCACGCAACTTACGTGTACCTCTACACACAAAAAAAATACCTTGTACTACTAGTTAGGACCATAATGCAACATGACTTGAAATTAGACTACTGGTGATGACAGCACACATGGAAATTGGCCTGGTGGACTTCAACGAATGCCCAAACTTGCATCAACGATCAACCACCCGCGTGAGCTTCAGATCAACCTTTTTCCCTTTTGACATGAGCTTCAGATCAGCTGGCGACACAGGGGAGGTCACAAGCATGACCATGCACCATCAACTGAGGGAGCAGAATTACCCCAAGTCTATATCTACATCTTAATTTTTCTGGCAAACTAATTAAGCCTCATATCTGCAGGTCCTGGGCCCAGGATCCCTTTCTGATCAGGGTCTATTGGAATCACCTCTGACTGTGGGCGCCTCAAATCATCCGCTGCCGCCTGCTGCCTCCAGAGCCGCTCCTGCTGTTTCAATCAGGGGTTAACTAACACTCACTACTGAAACAGTAAACAAAAATCTAGTGCTGTTTGGCAAGGAAGAGCAGACCTCTTCATCTGGGTCAGGTGTTACAACGGGTGGTATTGCATCTGGGTCAGGCTTCTGGAATACAAAAGTCGAATACAGGCCTGCACAAATCAGATTAAGCACTGAGCGAATTGGGATACTAGAATGAACCCAGTGCACGAAAAGGGTACACCACCTAAAATATCATAGGAACGAGCAATGAGCTTTCCACGAGGGTCAACCAAATTGGCACCACAACTACCAAGCATTGGAGCAAACTGTGTTCTGGAAGTCAGTCAGAACCAAAATAAACCATCAGATATGTCCACCATTCATTAGTATAGTAATCACACTACATTTCTTTCGAAAAGAGGAGGAAAAGTTAAGTAACTTATGCAAATAAATGTTACTATGAAGCACTATGTATTAAATGACTTCATGGAAATAACATAGGCGTCCAATAAGATACGGGCACCTGTTGTCATCATAAAACTCAGTTAAGTTCTGGATCTCCACATATTCAAGTCCAGCCTCCCTTGCTAATCTGCTCCAACATATTATAATGTTGTGAAAACATTGCGACCCAAGTTGTTGGTTTACATGAATGGAAGACTACAACAAATGTTGGAAATGAATGAGAAAATTGTAACCTCATAAGGCTGGGAAAGTGGACCAGGCAATGATTCTCAACCATCGCTTCATTTGCAAATTTGAGTTGGTACTTCTTTCCGAAGAAAGGAAACCTGCGCCATGTGGATGTAATGCATCAACCTCAAGATAGAAAACCTTTTGAACGTAAATTGATACAGAAGATGGGCTCATACTTTTCTTCCTCAATTTCGAAGGTAATTGTGTAGTTGTCAGAGCGGATGCTATTTGGAACAACCTTCAGACCCTTATTATGTGAAGCCTCAACATTCTTTTGATATTTAGTCCTACAAATTTAAAATGCCGTTAAACTCACAACGATTCAGAATAGTGGTGTTCAAACTAAACTTGAAATTGGAGAATATATATATTAAAGATTAGATCGTAACTAATCTTTAAATCGGAGAATATATGGTATGAGGGGCCATACCATATTGTGGATGAATCAGGAATTATGCCAAAGAAATAACCTCCAGGTTTGAGCAAGGATGATACGTTATTGAGAAGCTTCTTTGCGTGTTCCTCACTTTCAAAGCATAACTATCTTTCAACATGGACAAACTTTGAAGATTAGCAAAGCTTAACAGTATGCCATATTCCGGAGGCGGAGAAAACTCAACTTGCCTGTAAATTCTGCATGCAGCAAACTATATCTGCTTGGATGCCCTTTTCTTGCAACTGAGCTTCAAAGTCATCCTGTTATACAGACCACCATATATGTCATCACCTCTTAAGACTTCAATTTCGTGCAAGTAAGAAGGGGTGGGGAAAGGATATTACAGCAGAAGGATTCAACTCGATGAACTCAGTGGTGAAAGGTTTCCATTTGTTCTCCCACAGTTCACGGTCGTCGCTACTGACAGCTGACGCAGAAGCGTCTTATCACAGAAAGCAGTAAGTTCACTATAGGTACAAGATTCAGGTAGTCTGAACAAAGTAACCAAGTAGGGGCTCGGGTCATAGTGAGTCGGCCTACCAATTCCTATGTAGCGACCGGCTTGGGCATCGGCCCACTTTTCTGTATCAGCTCCGCCGTTGCAGTACATGTCGCAGACCTTCAACATTTCACAACGAGTAAAAGCAAGCCAGCATCAGGTTTCTGCTGGCTAGTTCTTGGCTAACCGGAACGAATTGGATATCGGGAAAGAGAGGAGCGTAGAACGGACCGTGGCATAAGGAAATGCAAATATCTTGATAAGTGCAGCCTTGGCGAATTCATAGAGCAGGTGATGTGGTGCCGCCGCCATGCACTGCCTCTGCTGCAGCTGCGGATAAACACGCAGACGATGGTAGGGAATTCAGGGGCGGATCTGGACGGCGTGCCGGCGCACGCTGAAAATTTCTCGAGGTTCAGCGGGGTTTAACAAATCATGGATGAAGAAAGTGCTCATACCTTAGAAACCAATCACGAAAACTGCGGACGAGGTCGAGGCAGCAGGGACGCGATGGGGTTGGGCGGAAACGGCGGTGCCGGCGATGCGGAGAGGTAGCGCACCGAGCGCCGACGGTACCGCGCCGGTATGGGACGGCGTCGAAGAAGCCGTGTAGAGGGGCTTTGGGTGTTATCGTACCCGCGCCTAGGGGACGTGCCCGGGCTCTCCGGCGGCGCGTACAGAAGCTCCGGCGGCGGACAAGAACGGCGAGGGGCTGCTGAAGACGACGCTCTCGATATGATTCTCGCAACTGGGCCAACCAACGAGTCACGGACTAGAGTCCATCTGGGCCGCAGCAGGCCGGAGCGAATTGTTGAGCCGCGGGACAGAGCCCGCTTTGCTCCACGCAGCTTGCTAGCCTCGCGTGCCACTTTTGAGAAGTTGGGATAGATCAGCGTAAGCTTCATTTATCCATTTATAAATGTCTCAAAAAATATCCATTTATAAAACCACTCACAAAAAAATTATACATTTTAAAAAATGTCTCAAAAACCCATTTTTAAAAATATTTGTGCAACAGAATGTGGGAGATGGTAAAGTGTGGGATGGAGAAACTTTTACCAGGGAAGGAAATGCTCATCAAGGGAGCTGCACATGTCATCCTAGTGTACTCAGTGGCTTGCTTCGTATTGCCGAGAGGTTTATGTGACAGTGTTACTTAATCATTCGACAATTCTTGTGGGGTAGCAAGACGGGGAAAAGGAATTCGTGCTAGGTCTTGTAGGATGTGATGGCTAGGCCAAAATATTTAGGCGGTCTTGGATTTCAAGACCTTGAGATTTTTTATCTTTCTTTGTTGGCAAGGCAGGACTTGGCGTCTAATACATGACGTAGCATCCCTAAGTGCAAGAATTCTCAAAGCAGTGTATTACCCGGAGAGGTCTCTTTTGGAAGCCGAGTTAGGTTTTCATTCATCGCAGATTTGGCGTGCAATTCTTGTTGCTCAAGGTATTATCAGGAGGATTCGTACAAAAGAAACTGCTAACGTATGGGCGCACAACTGGATCCCACGTGCAGTTATGCCGACGCATAGTACATCAATGGTTCAATACCCCCCCCCCCAATGTGTAGAAGTGGTTCAGGAAGTGTTTATTCCTTTTGATGCAAATGCTATTATGAATATCCCACTTTGCACAAGAAAAGTTGATGATTTCTGGGCATGGGACAAAGAGAAGAGAGGTAATTTCACTCCGTTCGTCCAACAAGATGTTGATAACAACCAAATCAATAGACAGAATTGGTTAGAAGATGGGGATGGGCGGTAGGATATCTCAGCTGAATCTGATGGGTGGCCACCGTTGTAGAAAATTAAAGTACCATCGAAGTTAAAAGTATTTTTGTGACGGTTGTGCCAACACCCCTTGCCAATGGCTGACCTCCTTCATCATAGAGACATGTCCACCACCCTCGTATGTACGATGTGTGGACCTGAAGATTCTTAGCGACATTCACTACTAAATTGTTCAATGGCCAGAAACGCATGGTCATTCTCATTTTAGGAGATGGTTGAGCACATGTGTGCTAACTAGGATATGAATGCGAAGAATTGGATCTAGTCAATGCATAAATCTTTATCGCGTGAAAAATTCTTTTGAATAGTGCTGACACTATGGGCCATCTGGAGCACTACAAGAAGGAATATTCATGAAGAGATGTATCATTCTCTATCAACACATTTTTTTTATATATCCTCATTTCTCTCCGACATTTAGGTACTTGACAAGATTAAAACACTGGCCAACGGAAGCAGAATTGCTAGACCTATTGTTTGGCTTGCCCCTCCTGAGGAATGTGTGAAGTTCAATGGTGACGCAACGGTGGGACAAAACAAGGATTTTGAGGCAATGGGTATTTTATGTTGTGATCATGGGGGTAAATTTCTTGGAGCTTCGTCAATAAAGTTTAGGGATTCTGGATTCGACAACTCTGGAAGCTCTAGCGGCACAGAATCGCTAGCCCCTGCTGAAAATCTATATGTCCAGAAAATTCAAGTGGCATCACATTGCAAAATTGTGGTCTCTGATATCTTGCGGGGAACTTCAGAGTATGGAGCTATCAGAAAGGAGGTAGTATTATTGGTCTAAAGTTTTTTCAGTTTGTAATTTTTGTTCATGAGTATAGGAGTTCAAATTGCAAAACACACAACTCGCAAAACATGCTTTATCTTTAGTGGTTGGTCGTCATGTTTGGTTAGGGCAACCTGGTGATCCTTGGTTCGTCCTTCTAAACATTGTGACGGTTTGAATAAAGCTTCGCGAGTTTGCCTAAAACAAATATCCTTTTTTTATTATTTCTCAAAAAACAAATTGCCTTTATGAGGGCGGAGGACAGAGAAGGGGAGGCCCCATCAGCAGCTAGGTTTTCCCTCATGACACTCGCAGGAGCAATGGGGGGGACGGGATGGGCTAGAGGAGGTTGTATATTTTCACATTGTGAATGTTAGTATTTCTTTCTCTATAAAATTTGTCAAACTTTACGAGGTTTGACTTCAGATAAATCTTATATGCGAACTAAAAAAGACCGGAGGGAGTATAAAAAAAACTTGTGTTGAACTAACCAACCTATCTAGTGCTTTCTTGCGGATTCAAAACTTGTATTACTCAATTAACAATTCGGTACAATCCATCGCAGCTACCTCCAAAACCTCCGGACGACCCGAACCAATCCAAGTCATGGTTCTTCCTTGAACTCTACCAAAAGCAGTTAAACTATCACTAGCCTTATTTTGCGACCGTGAGACATGAGCAATACAAGATTGATGAAGACTAAGAAGATATCGTATCTCCTTTACTAGAAAAGCATAAGCAGAACGGTCCATACCATCACATGTGATCATAGACACCACCACAAGAGAATCCATCTCGACTGTAATAGGCAAATCTGATCGTTGTATAGAATAGGAGAGCCCCTCCATGCAAGCGCATAGTTCAGCCTCCAAAGCATCTCTGCAAGAGAACAGAGCCCTGCACGCCGAGAGGATAATCTGTCCATCTGAGCCCCTCAGAATCATCCCTGCTCCAGCTGTGTCACTCCAAATAAAAGACCCATCTTTGTTGAGTTTCACCCAGCCATTCCCCGGCATAGACCACCTCGGCGGTGCAACAACAACTTCTCTTGTATAGTTAGTAGCACCGTCCATAGAGATAGTAGACTTCCCCTTTGCTGGGTCACAATGCAAGTTTGATTTCACTGCCACCAAGGACTTCATGTAACTTTGCAAGAATTGGATGGGTACCTCCATAGGTGGGTAGGTTTTGAGTGTACTAGCTCATTCCGGACGTACCAGCATCAAAATCATCAACATCATGCACCGTTCAAGATCGCTCAAGTGAGCTAGGACATGCAACAACTATTCTTTGCCAGTAGGTATGATCGAGTCCATATTGGGCAGCCTCCATATTTTTGCCGTTGACCTGTAAAGGTCCCGGCCATATTGACACTTCACAAATGGGTGGAAGTTATCTTCTGACTCAACCCCACACACTGGGCATATACAAGTGAGCTCGAGACCGATCCTACACTTATTTTTCTAGGTCGGCAGACTATCCGCACCCGCCATGCAAAGTTTGTGATCGTTGGCGGTGCACCGTAGTTCCAAATGAATTTCTAGCAACTCCTACCTCCCATCGGCGCTATACTGGAGGACGCCGCGGACCCTGTGGTGTAGCTCATCAAACGCCAGACGGTAGGCGCTCCTAACTGTGAAGATTCCAAGTTTTTCAGGTGCCCATGCAAGGAAATCATCATCCAATCTGGGGGAAGCCCTGATCTTTAGGATCTCTTCTACATCCGCAGCAACGAAGTATTGAGAAAGCATCTCAACCTTCCATGAATCATTACCGTTCAACAAGTTAGAAGCGAAATGCATATGACACACGCCTTGCCGTGAGATGGGCCTAAACGAAAAAGGTCGGGTAATCCAATTGTCACGCCACACTCTTATGCTTCTTCCATTCCCAACACGCCATATTAATCCTTGCTTTAGCAGATCCAGACCATGGTTAATTGCTTGCCATGAGGATGAGGCATTACCTGTGAAGACAGTATCCTTAAGCTTGCCATGTTGGTAGTACCTCGCTTTGAGAACTTGTGCACACAAGCTGTCTGGTCTGGATATTAATTGCCACGCTTGGTGAGCCAGTAAGGCCTGATTGAAAAGACGGAAATCCTGGAATCCCATGCCACCCCTATCCTTGGGTTGCAGCAGATGATCCAACCTTTCCAATGAACTTTCCTTTTGCCTTTTTCCGATCCCCAATAGAAATTCCTTACCATCCTTGTGTGGTCCTCGCACACCGAGTGGGCAGTTTGAACACGCCCATAATGTACGTTGGTAGTGCTTGGGCTACTGATTTGATCAAAACCTCTCTGCCTGGTTGGGTTAAGTGATCATCACCCCACTGAATGAGGCGTTTAGTGAGGCTGGTTTGAATATTCGGAAACTTGCCCTTAGACATGTGACCCTCTGGTGTAGGAAGGCCCAAGTATTTTTCCTCGAAGACCAAGATGGTAACATTCAAAACATCTCTGACTTCCTCTTGTACAGCAGCAGGACAAGTCTCACCAAAGAAAATTGAATACTTGTTGTAATTAAGGCTTTGGCCTTTAGCTGAAACATACATATCTAGCAGATCTTCTACACTTTCCGCCTGAGCTCTAGAGGCATCAAAAAACAACATGGTGTCGTCAGCGAATAATAAGTGGGATATACCGGGCGCCCTTCTATAGATCCGAACCGGTGAGATGACACCGGTCTGCCCTTTATTTTTCAGAATCGCCAATAGTCCATCCGCCACAAACAAAAATAGATATGGTGAAAGTGGGTCCCCCTGCCGAAGCCCTTGGGACGGTGCAAATGAATCCAAGAGAGTTCTATTTAGTTTAACAAAATACCTCATCGATGTGACACACGTCATTATCCAGTCAACCCATCACGGAGAGAAACCCAACTTTTGCATCACCTGCTTCAAGTAAACCCAGTCCACCCTATCATATGCTTCAGAGAGATCAAGCTTGTAAGCCCAGAAACTCTTCGTAGGATCCCCACTACAAAAAAAAGACACATCCGTGACATTTTGGGCCAAATGAAATTTTTTTCTGTCATACATATGACACTTCTATGACGATAATTGTGACAAAATCCGGTATCATCATAGATGTGGTGGGCTCCTACTTCTATGGCAAAAAATCATGACAAAAAATGGGCTTTTCGTCCTGGGCGGGCCGGAGACGCAGCTGCATGACATTCTTTGGGCCGTCCATGGCGGAAAAAACTGTGGTAGAAGCGAGGGGGAGGAAAATTCGGGGAGTTCCCGGTTACGATGGGAGGTCGGGGGCCGAGCGATGCACGTTTCTCTCGTACACGTACGCGTGTGTGTGCGAGGCGTTGGCTCTAACTGAACCCGAGCAAGGTGTTGGGCTCTAACTGAACCTGAGCGATTGCACTGCAGGCTACGCGTTACTGAACCCGAGCGATCGATCGATGGCTGTTAACTGAACCCGATCGAGCGATTCCTTTGCTACTGCTGCTAACTGAAGCCGATCAATTGGATGAACAGTGAGCATTGCGCGCGGGGGG